>NC_053163.1:90595543-90935543 GCF_016835505.1 Polypterus senegalus | reverse complement strand
TATCCTCTGTTGCTGGATGAATGAATTCTTTTTTTGAATGCTATGAAACTCATAACATAACATTATTGACCGCAAATTAAGATAACTCCCCTAAACTTGATGATCAAACCTCTTGCCTTTTCATGTTTTGGCCAAGGCAATATCTGACCTAAGACGTAACTGTAACAGTAATTTGGTGTTTGTGTTATGAACATTCACCTTATTAAGTGGTGTTCAGGAGCATATAAGCATCATAAAGTGGGGGATCTTGTAATCAACTTGAAGGTGCAGGTCTTAGAATTGATAATTGTCTAACATTTATTCACAAAATTTGTTACCTTGCAACAAAGCGTAGAAACTGTGCCTGCATTACTCAGATAACCCTAGTGGTTATTGGAGCTTCCTAAACCAATGTATATTAACTAATGAACTACAGTTAAGCCTGTTTGCAAAAGAAAATTCAGAAATAGCATTTTATTATTTTGTTCCTGGTTGGAAAACCATTGGAATAGATCACTTGTGTCTATAATGGTAATCACCCTTCTGTGAGATGTTACAAAGTGTAGATCTTTTTATTTTGTTTTGATACTCCCGAAAGGAAAGCAGTGCCTAATGCCCTGCTGCTAAAAATAAAACAAGAAATTCATCTCTATTCTTGAATATATAATTAATTTCAGAATAATTCCAGATTCATGCTGGAACAAAAATGCCCTGATTTTTTGCATTAAGAAAAAGATTCAGCCAAAAGTTAAACGATAACATGGCCTGGCATGATGTAAGGGGAAACATACAAAGAGTTGTTATTTTGGTTCTAAAATTAGGTTCTAAACTTTTTAAAAGAAGAAAGAAAAAATTGTGATTGGAATTAGCTAAAGTGAGAAAAAAATAAACAGAGTTATCATGCTAGCTGCCTTTGCTAAGAGACAGAAATCGAAATACAAACCTAGGTAGATTCTGCAGCTACAGAAAATTTTATTAACTTAGTATCATTTGTCAATACTATGTTAATATTCACCCTACAAACTATAAGATATGAATTCAGACAACAGAGTGGGGTTCAGTGGGTTCAGGATTTATTAAACATCTTACTGTTATGATTAATTTGGATTTGATGTCCGTAAAATCAGCTTGATTCTTTTTAGAAATTATTAGATAGATAGATAGATAGATAGATAGATAGATAGATAGATAGATAGATAGATAGATAGATTATACTTGCTTTCTGATTGTTTATAACTTTTATCATTATTATATAAGAAACCTGACAAATAAGACGAGTCCATCAGGCTTGTTTGTTTAACTAATAGCTAAGATGTCCTAATATCTCATCCAGATTCTTCTTAAAGATTTTCAAGGATTCACGTGTCTTGGTAGTTTGTTCCAGATTTCCACAACCCTTGAGTAAAGAAGTGCTTTCTGGGTTCAGTCCTAAATGCACTTCCCTTAAATTTCCATTGGAGTCCTCAAACACATGATTCACCATTAAGGTGAGAACATTCTGGCAATGCCATTTTGTTTTTTGGTGTAGATGTGGTCAAGATGATTTTATGTTGATCCTTGCATGGCTCTGGCCACGTTTATTTACGTTTTCTATGCTGGATGGCAGTCACATGACATGTAGATCAAATGACAGATTGGGTCATCATGCCATGCCTATTTTGTACAACTGCACACAACTTCAGGCAGTCCAAGTATGGATTCACGAGTGAATTACAGCTACTTCTAAGTAGAATGATTGCTAAAGTTTAAGAAACTGAGAATTTTTTTCAATATAATTTTGACTATAACTTTGGTTTTGAGGTCTGGCCTTGATGACCAGCCTTATTTCCTTTGATATTTTGTCCTCAGCCTGTTTAAAGTCAATAATTTTTCCCTGTCTCCTTCTGTACTGTCTGTCCCCTAATAATTTTTTCTTACATTCAATTTCTCCAACAGCTCCAGTTGGCAAGGTTTACAACAAATGCACCATTGATGTTGACTTTGATTTAATTCATAAAGAGATCTTTTCCTTAGTGATAATGTCTCATAACCACTAAGTAACCACTAAGTCATTTCAGGGTCCCCATAATTAAAATAACAAAACCCAAAAATCAATTAAGGCTCCAGTAAACTAGAATCTTTGTTGCAAAAAAGTATTTCTTTGAATCAACTACTATAATAAAAAAGCCATTTCCTGAGTAAGTTGTTTTTAGTTATTGCCATAACTACTTGGATATTGAAGGCAAATTCAGTGGCAGAATGAATGTGCCATAATGTTTTTTTTGTTAATGGGAAGACTATATGCATTGTGAGGCCCTGAAAGCAGAGCTATGGAAAACTATGTTGAGAAAAATATTGCCAATGGATTCAAGCATCCAGCATTCAAATTGCCTAATAATTCTTTGTTGTACAGAAAGAAAAGTTTCTGTCCATGTTTATATTCTATGCTAATAATTTCCTTAATCAAACAAACAAATCAATTATATTGACATAATTAGATTGTTGGCATACTTACAACGTTATATTATACAAATCAAGAAGGGAGATGAACAGAAAAGGGCATTTAATACCTGGGGCCTCATGCATAACGCAGTGCATAGAATTTGCACTATAACATGACGTAAGCAAAAAAGCTGAAATGTGCTTACGCACAGAAAAATCCAGATGCAGGAAACTGTGCGTACTCCAACTTCCATGTTCTTCCGCTACATAAATCCCAGTCAGCGTAAAAAGTAACGCACGTGCCTGCTGTCCTGCCCCAGTTCCTCCTAGAATTACGCCTCTTTGTATATGCAAATCAATATAAACAGCCCTTAAGCTCAGCGTTCTGTGAAAAGACAATGGAAACAGTACAGGGGAAAATATGAGAATTTCAAAGAATACCAAGTGGAGGCAAAGGAAAACGTACCATTTGTTGGTCTAAACAATGATATAAACAACAAAAGGAAGTTGATCGAGTGACATAGCGTGTCAGAGAAACTCGAAAGCTCAAGTTCACAAAGTTGCACAGTGCCCGAAATAAAAAAAGAAGTCACATATCAAAGTCACCATGAAAAGGCGAGTTGTAGCCCATCGTCTGAGTGTCATATGAAAGCTTATTGGGGTACAGACAAAAAAAAATAGGCACACAGTGGGAAAAAAGCACAAAATGTCAACTTTAATCTCAAAATTTCCACTTTAATCATGTAGTTTATTTTGTCATTAAAGTAGAACATCATAAACTTCATCTTAAAATCATTAAATTTACTAGTTTCTCAAATCCCATCGTAACTAAAATAGCATGCTAAATGCTTTGTTTTGTTTTTGATCTTCTATGTGCTCTATGTGTGTGAATCACTACGTGCTTCCGTTCTTTCTGTTTCTCCGACAGGACACAGAATCCATTACATTCATGATATTACAGCTTTCTGAATAATTAAAATACTGAGACGTATATGTGATATCATTTTCATGATGATTAGAATGAAAGCATATTATTAAACATGGGAACACAGTGGCGCAGTGATTGTTCATGTCTCACACAAGATGCTGCTGCGCCATGTGCGACCTTCGATGAAATAATTTATTGCAGCCGTACATCTCTTTCAAACGTACTAACCTCCAATTCCTGTCCTTACTTTTCTTTCTCCAAATACCCAATCGCCACACAATCAGCTCTGTAATAGACATTAAGCCATCTGTAAGCTTACAATAACGATTCTTCAAAACCTTTAAGGAACATTGAAATATCTTCATAGTACGTGTTTAATTATTCTGTCCGTCTATCCTTCCAGTGTCGCGCCAGCCTCAACAAATATACAGCACGAGGCAGGAACAATACATGAACTTGCTAACACTGTGGCACCGTGCCCTCACATGTTTAATTATTAACAATACAGATTATTTAAATGAAGTTAAAGTTTTATCTGTATAATATAATCAACATATTTTGCTGCATTTCATCTTAAAAATGATATCATCATCATATGTAAATACGCGCTTTATAACATCGTGCAGGTTGTGCAATATTATAACTGTAGTGCAAGTTTACAGCGGGGTAATTGTACTTATATGTACAAACAGTTCTACAAGGAGCAATTGATTGAGTGCGTTTATAGTTCCTGGGATGAAACTGTTTCTGAACCGCGAGGTCCGTACAGGAAAGGCTTTGAAACATTTTGCCGTGGCTGAAGCAGCGTGTGCTTGATGCTGTATACCGATAATTCTCTTTCCGATCAGCTGCTGCTGTGATTCCCTACTCAGATAAAGTGAGAGTAATATGGAAAAAGATGATCCGCTGTGGCAAACCTTAACGGGAATAGCTGAAAGAAGAAAAAGAAGGTGCAGTGAGAGTAACAATGCCAGAGCAGTTATGGTATTTGGAATACTATGGCTATTCCCTGGACCATTATATTGTTACAGGTTAATTACAATCAGATGCATTACACTAAAAAACAATATGCGGTTAATTTCAGTGTATTTATAAAGCCGCATCAGTAATGTGGATCTGAAAAAGAAAGATAAACCACACAGTAACAGTAGCACTGCTTTGATGCTTGGTGCCGCCAGTCTGCAAAACCGAGTGGAGAACTTGCGTACGACAGGGTATGAGGTACCGGGGAAATGTTCGTGGCTTTACACCAAGTTTAGGTTTTAATCGTGATTTGAACGTGGAAACATCCTTACGCAACATTTCTGTGCATACGCACTGTTTATACATGAGGCCCCTGGACTGGGACAATGCGTATCTGGTGATGCAATTTGGTCTTCTCTCCCTCAGTATTTCAATCATTTGTTATTGATATATTTCTAGACATATTAGAACTAAATGTATTGGTTTATATAATGAAACTCTCATTTTCCAAACTTATAAAACACATGTACAGGAGCTACTTCTTAGTTAAGAAGAAGTTGTATGTTTATCAATTTGCATCTGTGTGAATTTCATCAGTGTTCAGTTCTGTTTCTTGTTGATCATTTTCCAGTAGGCAGAAAGTATAAAGAGTTACAGAGTTCAAGCTATTACTAATTGATCGGTTCCTAATAGTGTAAAACAGGTCTAATGCCTTTTAGCTTTTGCTAACTGCTAGAGATGTCTCATTATGAACTTTATTCCAATTACGAATATGTTAAAGAGTTCACAGGAGAAATTTGTTTGGTGTGTGGCAACTGAAGGAGCCTTTGAAAGTGTAAAGGACATATTCACAACAGCATGTAACACCCCTGATATTTCCTTGCAATCTGAGCTTGATCTTGATGCATCTACTGCTGGTGTGGATGCAGGTTTGTCACAGGGTTTTCCAACTCTACCAAGTTCCGTCCATAAAAAAAAACATTGAAATTCAAGAAATGGACATTAAATTGGCCCTTCAATAATGGAAGCTTTGGTTTGAGGACATTTAACTACTCCTCCTGTTATTTAATGATCACAGATATTTAAAAAATGCTAAATGCCTCAGTGCCCTTCAGCTGCTTTAGTTTAATGATTTTGAAGTGGCCTGGTGATAAAAATGTACAAGCACATGACCTCTTCTGTCAGTTTGATACTAGCAAAACTGAGCATGAGCCTGAGTCCATTTGCATTCAAAGAAAACTGCCATACATAACAGCTTATCCCGAAACCATTGTACACTGAAAAAGTATAACGTTGATGTTGTTCATTCAACGTAAATTTTCCCTTTTAAGCAACTTAAGATTAGTCATTTAGTGTTGTGGCTTGAAATATTTGGTTTCAGTTCTCAAGTAAGTTATGGTGGAGGGAATAAACATAAA
Source organism: Polypterus senegalus (assembly GCF_016835505.1). Classification (NCBI taxonomy): domain Eukaryota; kingdom Metazoa; phylum Chordata; class Cladistia; order Polypteriformes; family Polypteridae; genus Polypterus; species Polypterus senegalus. The sequence goes on along the minus strand of NC_053163.1, from coordinate 90,929,834 downwards.
AATCCTATTTCAGTTAACCTAATATTTTAGGTTGTTCGTGTGCTGTGTGGGAGGGGCCGTTTGTATATTCTTCCAGTCGTACTTTCCAGCGAGCTGGCTTTCCAACTGCCAAAAAAGAAGAACACTTTCCCGAGTAGAGTGGACATGGTGATACAGGTCTGGTCATTTTCAGCAGGAGACTTTTATAACGGAGGATTTCTGGTAAGTAACCCTATTTCTCAACTGTTAATTTTAAGTATAAGAACTCGTAATAAAACATACTTTCAAGAAAGCTGTAGAAACGTTTAATAATTTTTTTGTTGTATATTTAAGACTAGCAAAATACCTGCGCTTCGCAGCGGAGAAGAAGTGTGTTAAAGAAGTTATGAAAAAGAACAGGAAACATTTTAAAAATAACGTAACATTTGCTTTCTATTCGTTTGCATAAGCACAGTCCTTCACCAGCAATTATTTAATGTTAGCTCAGACCCGGCACTTAAAAGTTTCTGTCACACTTTTGCTGAGTTTGTGCCAAACACGTGCTCTCATTAAACTTGTATCTCGCGAATATCGTTTCCGTCTTAGGCATGACAAACGCCAGCGGCAGCGTGTCTATGAACTTAATTTAAAGTTAAGCTTTACACCTTGCTTTCCTATTCGTTTGCATAAGCACAGTCCTTCACCAGCAAGTTTGACTCCGTTACAGCAATTTTAACTCCGTTACAAAGTGATCCAAAGTCTCGTTTACAGCCCACGTCTTCTCATTAAACTTGTATCTCGCGAATATTGTATTCGTTGTAGGCATGAAAAACGACAGCGGGAGCGTGTCTATAAACTTAATTTAAACTTACGGTTTACACCGTGCTTTGTTTCCGCAGTAGCTGCACTTATAAATATACTTGTATGCGTCACTCGCTTCATATTCTTTTGCTGCCTTCTCAATTGTGTAATGCGTTTTTTGTTCAGCGCTCTTTGGAGCTCTTCCTTGTTGTCTGCGTACTGCGTTCACAGTCAGTTCACGTGAGCCGCTCGGAGTACATGCATCGAAGGTTCTCAGCTGTGCTTGTGCTATCTTGTGCGATGTCCACGGTTTTATTTAATGTTAGCTAAGACCCGGCACTTAAAAGTTTCTCTTGCACTTTCGCTGAGTTTGTGCCAAACACCACCCTGACCATTTCATCTTCGCTTGTATAAGCACAGTCCTTCACCCTTGAATATTTATCGACAGACGGCCTTATATGGGCAGGCACTCAATTACGTGGGAGGTGTGACGATGAGGGACGCGACTCCGCCTCACATGGCGACCGAGCTGCAGGCTATGGCTGTATATATGTACATAAGTAGGTTCCAGTTATGACTTTTACACATAGAATTTCAAAATGAAACCTGCCTAACATATATAAGTAAGCTGTAAGGAATGAGCCTGCCAAATTTCAGCCTTCTACCTACATGGGAAGTTGGAGAATTAGTGATGAGTCAGTGAGGGCTTTGCCTTTTATTAGTATAGATTTACACTGCAAAATGCTTGTGTATTTGAACTAGATTTTTAAATACTGTAAATGTAAAAAGTACAGCATTGGAATGTTTTATGTTCATAATATTTCTAATAGAGGGCGGCACGGTGGCGCAGTGGTAGCGCTGCTGCCTCGCAGTTAGGAGACCCGGGTTCACTTCCCGGGTCCTCCCTGCGTGGAGTTTGCATGTTCTCCGTGTCTCGGGGTTTCCTCCGGGCTCTCCGGTTTCCTCCCACAGTCCAAAGACATGCAGGTTAGGTGGATTGGCAATTCTAAATTGACCCTAGTGTGTGCTTGGTGTGTGGGTGTGTTTGTGTGTGTCCTGCGGTAGGTTGGCACCCTGCCCGGGATTGGTTCCTGCCTTGTGCCCTGTGTTAGCTGGGATTGGCTCCAGCAGTCCCCCCGTGACCCTGTAGTTAGGATTCAGCGGGTTGGAAAATGGATGGATGGATGGATGGATATTTCTAATAGCATAAAAACAGGTTACGACCAATAAACCATTTTAAATTGTAACAACTTAAAAAATAGATTTACTTCAGTATAAAACAAATGAATTACACCCAATCACTCTAAATGGTTTGCCTCAATTTCAAACATAGATTTACTTCAGTTTAAAAGAAGTGAATTGCACCCAATCACAGTAAATGATTTGCCTCAACTTAATAGGTTCAATAAGATTCAAAGAATTATATTGGTTCAGATTGAAAATATTAAGGTTGAATCATTACCTTAATTAATTTAAGTTGAATGGAGGTTATACTTATTTCAGTGTAGCAGAGTGAAGTCCACCAATGTGTTTCGCAGTGCTGCCAAAGAATTAGAGTTAGAAAGACAAATTGAACTTTTGGATATCGTCTGAAGGCCAGGGGGCACGGATAAAAAAATCAATTAAGACTCAGCAAAGCAACTAAGATCTAATATAGATGATTTCTAGTAATATTAAAATAATCCCTTCATTAGATCCCTATAAATAATAACAAATATAGGGCCACTGGAATTTTTCTTTGAGTGCATTTATGGGTAAAAAAAAATCCCTTTACCATTAACCTACACCAGAAGTCTCTAGTGTGTCTGTGTTTTTCTTTAATATTTTGGCCACATTTCAGGACAACCTGTTGAAAACCAGTGCCTCAGCCAAAGCATTTGAAGAATTTATTTGGACAACTATACCTTAATTTCTGGTTGGCCAAAAATTTGTCTCTCAATGAGTCACTTCAGGCTGAGGGTTCTTTCCTGGAAATGGCTTCCAAGGAACTTCATCCTTTTTAAATAATCAAGCTGATTGGGAAAGTTGATTACAAGCTGGCTTTGCTGATTCACTATAAAATTCACCACTCATTTCAGTTTTAAATCTGGTCATTTCCCTCTTTATGTTTTATAAATGATAAATGACAACACCGCCCCAGTCTACCATTGACAGAGAGTCAGAATTTCACAGCTAAAAAAGATCTGAATTAGCATAAGGCACTCTAATTCAGGGTGTGAACAAGAAATATAATGATTCACTTCCTGAAGCAGAAGTACATATTAAACAAGAATGGTTGTGTCAGATGTGCTTCAGATTAAATGTTTAAATTCTAAATGTTCTTGATTGTAATAGAATTTTGTTACTTTTCTCTGATAGAGGTCCATAGATAGCTAGATCCTTGGTAAAGGATCAAAAAGCAAAAAAAAAAACAAAACTCATATTCATAATCAATGGCCTTGAAATAGTCCTGAAAGAATACCCCCCACATGCTTATGTTTGAAATTTCTAATTTTTAACCTTCAGGGAGTGGTTTTAGAGGGCTAGGACCCCCTGGTAAAGAATCAGATATCAAAAATATTATCATATTCATGATCAAGAATTTAAAAGTAACATAAAATAACACTCCATATGCCTATATTAGCTATTGCCATTTTTTTGAGGTTTTGTGAAAAGAAGGAACTTTGACCACTTGTATCCCTTTAACAGTGTAATTTTCTGCCAAAATTATGGTCCAAAATGGTGTCAAAATAAAGGTTTTTCAGGTCTACATGATCAGAAATAGCCTGACGTATTGCTTAATTAGACATCAGGACGGGCTGAACAGTGTATCATTTGTTGGATTTTTCTCATCTTTGAGTCAGGAGGCACTCAACAACAAAAAAAAAAAAAAAAATGAAGTGATTTGGAAGCATTGATAGATAATTGTTATGAACACAAAAAAATAGATTCTTGCTGCCTGGGTTGTTGCATGCAAACTCGAATTTATTAGAGAGGATCTAGATCATAGAACTGTTTTTGGTTCTGCTAAAATGGAAAAAAAAAAAAATCAGGCCAAATAGCAAAAAACGGTAGAAAACAGGGGATGAAAAAAATAAGACTTGTTTGCTTAGGAACAGATGAGGGTTTTACAAGCCAAAAAAGTAATTCTGACCAATATACAAAAATGCAATACGAAAGCCAAAAATCAAGATCAAAAAGAACAAGAAAGAATCCTAAAGGCCAAAATCAATCTAAACTAGCCAGGAATAACATTTAGAAATGATTCTGTATATTTAGACACTATCTCTAGCATGTCAAGTGTGACACCCAATTAAACATTAGAGGCTTGTGTGGCAGTAGAGGTTCCGTCCCACCTCTTGAACCCTCAGGTACCACTCCAAAAAGCAGGTAAAAGTCCAAGACTCTTTTATTTTTCTTTTATCACAGTGCACCAAGCAGCTTCCACTCTATACTCCTCAACACAACGATAATCAATCCTCCTCTCCCAGACACTTAGCCACCCTTCCTACCAGCTCAGCTCAGTGTCTGGGCTTTCCCAGCGTCCCTTTATACCCCCTGACCCAGAGGTGTTCCTGCCCAACAGTCCACAAGTCCTTACTCTTTCCGGGTCAGGGTAAATAGTCCATATCTTCATCCCGGAAGCACGTCGTCTCTTCCTGTCCTGGGATTATGACGTACTTCCGGGTTATAGGACATATACGAGTCCACGGGCCCTCTGACAGCGACTCCCAGTGGCCCCCAAGGTATTGGGGCCCGTCCACGCTGTCGGGAGAGCTCCTCCTGGCGGCCTGGGGGTGAGGACCTGAATATAAAGCCGGCCATCCACCACACTTGGTAACATTATATGTCACATCTTCCTTTGATTTCACTGACTTTTGTATTGCTTATCAGCTTTAAAGGGTAGAGCAGTGGCCCAGTAATGGGTGCTGCTCCCTCAGTAATTTTTTGCAAAACCCTAAATCTGAAATACATGTAGTCAAGCTGGTGTTTATTCTGCTAACTCTGAACATTGCAAAGGCTCCATTGTAGACTCAAGTACTATTAGTAGATATAAGCCCACTAAACTTATATTACATTTTATTCATTCCGACATGCATACTTTGCTGAAGAAAATGTGTTTTCTCTTTTCCCCTTTTTAAAGAATAGTGGGGAATTGTTTTTATAATATTGTTTTTGCAGATTGGCAGTGCAGAGCTAATGATGCCATTCAGCCATTCCCATTAAACGCTGGCAACATTGTTTACTTTGCAGTGCCCTGAGGCTGAGTTTAACTTGCCAACTCTTGACAGCAGCTGTATTTCAGCTTTTATCCATTTTTCTCTTTGCTGACATCTTAAATAGTAGGACAAATAGGGATTTAGATATGATGCAGCAATACAGTCATGTGGTATGTACTAGCACTTCATCATAACAATGGTATAGGAAGCATTTTGACTGTTTTTCAGTTTATTAAATAGACCTTCGATAATGTACACACTTTATCTAAATGATTCAAGACACTGAAGGCAGAATTTAAAATCTATATTAAGATAGTCATAAAGAAAGTTAGGTAAGGATTTCAGCAAGCTGTATGTCTTAAGTGTGTGTATGGCTGTGACAGAGCTTTCAACCCATGGCCAAGCACGTGTTCATGAAAGTGGCTATCAAGATAGGAAACTGAATGATTCCTGCCTAAAACCAATTCTATGGGCAATATATTACACTATTAAAAGCATATTACACTTGCTGTAGCTATTCTGGCAACTTGTTAAATGAGTAGGTATTATAAGAGACGGCCGGGAAGCCCCTGAGATGTAAGGGGGGATTCAGCTTTCTTAGGATGCTGCCTCCCCCAAGACGCTAGATGGCAGCTTCCCTGGACTGCAGCGGTGCCCCGGATTCCCACAAGGCACTCTGGGACTTGGAGTTTGGCAGCACAGTTCTTCTGGGACACTGTGGGAAGATGGTGGGAGAACAAATTTTCACCTAGCTCGGTAGTACTAATGGATTACGACAATGGAAGCCCTGACCGTCTGAAATAGAAGTGCAGGCAAGTCACGTGGGAGGAAGGACAGAAGCACTTCCAGGACAACCACTATTTAAAGGACTGCTGTGAACCCAGCAAGTGAGCCAGAGTCAGGTGGAGGTGGGTGAAGCTTGCTGGGAGGTGTGGAGGAGAAAGAGAGAGAAGAATATTGTGCTTTGTGGTGTTTATTTAATTTTCTATTGGTGGCTGTGGTGCTTGAATGGCACTGTATTGGAGAGCAAAGAATTAAAATTACTCTTCAGTGCTTTTACCTTGTGTCCTTGTCTCTGTCTGTTGGGTTTAAAGGGGCAACAGTGATCCCTAGCGTCCACAATATGTAGAATGTACGTAAGTCACATGTGCTTAAAAATTAAAAGTTATGTATTATTTACTATGTTAGTCACCAATATCTAACTGAATAAAAATCTTATTTCTTAATTTAAAAATGTTTAAACATTATTAGACCCTATAGTAAAACACAATTTAAATGTACAGTATCCTTTTTTCATCTGCATTACTAAGCAGCATCAGATGCAGGGCAGGAACTATCCATTGACATCACAGGACACACTGACACTGGGAGAATTTAAAATTGCTATTTAATAAAATATTTAGGTCTATGTGAAGTAGGAAGAAAACCACAGTACACAGATAACAAAGCACTCACGTAAGAAGGAAAATATCCCAATTGTGCATAAATAATGGCTGGGGTAGTATTTAAACCCATTCTTCTAAAGCTGTTAAGTAGGAGTGTTAAGTGCTGCACTACTGTGCTGTTCATTCTGTTCATTGTGACACACATATATTAAAATATGGGGAAAATTGTAATGATGTGGGAAAATAAAAATAACTGGCCAAGTTCATATATTTATAAACTGTTAATTTCACAAGCATAGGATCAGGATTGGTCAAATTTCACTGAGTCCTTGTATTTACAAATTCTGCAAAATACACTGCTAGCCAGTGGTGATAGATCTGAGAGTCTCTCAAATGCATGTTTTTAAAAATGCCATTTTCAGTTCTATTGGCTCATGTTTAGATCACTCAGGTTGTGTTAGGGTTATCTTTTCTAGGTTACCTTGGATAAAAAAAACATTTCCTAAATAGATAGATAGATCTACCATCCAAATGATTTGCAAGCTACATACACTTTTGACATTATATTTTGTGCATTATTTTATACCTTTTTGAGCTATTGTGGTACATCAAAATGAAATATATTTCAACAGTGCAGCAGGTGACATTTAGATATTGCGCCTATCTATACAATGATTTCTCAAGCCTGCCATCTAGACAATATTTTCATGTGAATGGACCCAAATGCTGAAAACTGCCAGAATCTAAAGGTAAGGTGGATGTGGTGGTAAAATGAACGAAGAATGGGAAGTCTCTGAGAATCTTTTTCTACATCATTCAGCTGACCAATAAAATCAGTGAGGTGTGGAGCAATCCAATAGCACCATATCTAATGGCCAATGGTATTGTGAAGAACAGTATCCTGTAGTCAGATAAACCAGAGTAGGGTTATGTTACTCTGGATTGCTCCATACCTCACAATTAATGCAAAGTAATACAATTGACAAGGGATTTCTCACTAACCTTTTGTTAAATAATTACTTGTATGTGGAGTACAACAGAGTTGACTCCATGAATCAGTTTGCATTATGTAGACTGCTTCCCTCTTTATATTCCACTGGTGAACCCTCATTCTAACACAGTAGCTCTGTAATTGTAAATTCAGACAAATCTGATCTGCAGTGATAGTCTGATGTAATGCCTGTGCGTATTGACGGTGTAGTCAGGCTCCTCATATTCTAATTTTTTTTTTTTTCTTTCTCCAGCCGTCTGGAGTTTTTTTTTTTGTTTGTTTGTTTTTTCTGTCCACCCTGGCCATCAGACCTTACTTATTCTATGTTAATTAATGTTGACTTATTTTGTTTTCTTACTGTGTCTTTTATTTTTCTATTCTTCATTTTGCAAAGCACTTTGAGCTACATTTTTTTTGTATGAAAATGTGCTATATAAATAAATGTTGTTGTTGTTGTAATGAAGACAGTGAGCTGCAGAGGTCATGCCATTTCAGCACATCACAATTAAGTATTTATTGCCAAAGACACTGGATTAAGAAGTACGATGAAGAAAATGATGTTTCATATACCTCAAACTGAAGTGAACAAAGAAGAAGCAAAAAATGACAGTGATGATACCTGGTCCGTGCCACTCTTCTGTGACTATGTCAGGAAACCTTACAAAAGGGTTTGTAATTTTCATCTTCATTTAATTGTTCGATGATGGCAGCAGAGACAGAATTTGTCAATTTATCTGTTGCATTGCATTTACTGTACTTAAGAGTGCTTTTAAGCTTTAGACTGAAGCATCTGACTCTCCTCTGGAGCGTCTTAGTAAACTACAACTTAAGACAGATGCTTAAAGAAAATATTAAAAGAAAATGAAAGCATTCATCTAACAGTCACACATTTTCTAAATTCATAATTATTACTGGGAAAATAACTACTGGAAATGGTGTTAGAAAATACTGTTTCATTTGTGGAACACTTGATACATCAAACAAGTTGCATATCAGTATGTATTTATTAGCACCTTAGAAATCTGAAAATCTTGGTTTTACATTTGTTTGGCCAAATTAGGTAAACAAGAATTGATATGCCATTGTGGACTGGATTTGATTTTCTCAGCAGATAGTCTTGTTTTTTTGTTTGTGTAAATGACCTACACACACAATGGTGTAACAAGTCACACTCACACCTTTTAGCAATGCTATGAGACGGGGCTCCTTAATCCAAGATGCAAACAAATGTAAAATTAGGTCGGAACGACCTGAAGCAGTAGCACTCATAGAGTCAATATGGAAAAGACTTTCAGCAGTATATACTGTAGGATTCCTGCACAACGTTTGTGAATATTACTTGAAGTACAACCGGAGCACACTCACACCTACCTCTTTAATGCTGAGGACAGGCCATAGGTTAGACTGATTTTCAACACTACTTTCAGTGCTCAGTGAAAGACACTTCGACAACTAAGCATTAGCAAGCACATATACTGTCAACATGATCAGAATATAACCACAAAATCGGAACAGTCATCCATTAACATAACTAAACTAAAATGTATTCAGCCTAAACCTCATACTCCCTTATTTTCACTCCACTCTATGGACCTGCATTTCAGCAAATTCATCTGTTATTTACTTCATGTCCAACTCTCTGCTCCAGGTGTTCCTAATTAAAAGAACTTGCAAGTCTAGACAGACTGTCCTGACCCAAGGTGCTGCACGGGTCATTTTTTTATTAACTCGAGCTTTGAAAATGACTGCTCAGCTGATGCCACCATGGTAGGAATAATGACAAAAAAAATCAAGACAGTGAAAACGTCGCTGAAGTTACCTGTGATACTCTTATTCTCAACAATTAAAACAAGGTGAGTCCCTGAACTGCTGCCCTCTCTGGGACTTTTTCTGTGCACAGACTGCAGTCAGCAGATATCGAGGGACTTGGGACAGGTCTTTCTTTTACTGATCCCCTAATAGCTCCTCTCTTTTATAAAGTGCATCATTTTTCTAACTTGCCTTGATCCGTGACCGTATCATTTTTGAATAAATCATCAGTTGATCACAAAGCTGTGAATTGGTAAGAATAGTGCCTAATTATTACTTTTAACTGACTTAATTGGATAATAATACTTTTGAACACCTCCATGATTTAAATAGCATCATATTTGAGTATAGACCCAGGTAAGTGTTGCATATTGTGGTCAATGGAAGAACTGCAGGCACACAAGTTGAAATGTTGGGGTGCCAACCTGGTTGTCCCCTTTTAATCAAATAAAAGTTATAAACAAATAGTGTGCTTGATGGCACTAAATGAACAAAAAATAGGTTTTCCTTTGTTTCAGGAACTCTTTTTTGGTGAAAAAAGCCCATTTTAGAAATTTGGGGGGAGGAGCTCCATTATGTGCAATCTTGTATCAAATAAAGCATGCTTCCAGGAATCATGGGTATATAGCGGCAGGACTGGAAGGAGAGAAGGAGTCAATTGTCATCACTGGGTGTCATTCTTAGGACTGTGGAGGGGATAGAAGAGGATAAGGTTAGTGCTAGCGCCTCCTCTTGACCTGAAGTGGTAGTACACACCTTAAAAGAGCCTGGAGGATGATCCACTGACAGTACATTCGGACAGGCTGACCAGTCTTTGATTATGCATTCGTGACCATTGCCTGGGACCCTCAAGAGCACAATGTGAAGTTGTGTTTTGATGTTTCCTCTTTTTCAACACATGGATTTTTTATTAAAATCGTTTGTCTTATGAAATATGCTATTTATAATGATGAACTGTATAAGAAAAGCATAAACTGGGAACCTCAAGAGAAAGAGAAAGTCAAGGCACAGTCTGTGCCCTTAAACATTAAAATAATTTGATTGAGAGTGAGCTATTCAAAAATGCCACAGATTACACACCATAGACATACAATAACTAATTTTGAAGAGAAGAGAGAAAGCGGCTTGTGGGAATGGTTTACAGTATCCAGATGTGTAAAATGTAGGTAGTCCATAAGTACCTTAAATCACAACGTTGCTCTTCATTGTTCTAGACACGCCAATCATCAAGACGTTAAAGGGATGATGTCTGTCTGAAGTTCATATACTTGCCTACCCAATAAAATCAAAGTATAACTTTTTAAGTAAAAGCTGTTAAATTATTTGACTGCAGAGATTATGCAAAAAATAAGTTAATGTTTATAGTATCTCTCAGTTTTACCTTTACCATTCATAAGTGCAATATATTTCAACATAGTTCAAATTCAGCTTTTTTACAGTAAGTGACTGTTAAGAGTACTGGCATTTTATATACATGTTTCTTTGAGAAAGTGGGATTATATATGAATCAGAATATTGTAAAATCACCTTTTTCAGATTAGATATGAGTAGTGTAGCATTCCATATCATACTGAAACCTACTTAATCCAATACAGGGTTGTGAGGTGTGGAAAAGTATCCTGGCAGCATCAGATGTAAGGTTGAATCCAACCATGGTCAGAGCAGCACTCACTGCACCAAATTAGAACTACTAACGCTTAGGTTTAGGGGTGTTGGAAGAATATCACAGTACCTAGAGCAAAAACAATGCATACACCAATAAACAGTGACTGAGCACAAGATCTGAATCCAGAATTGTAAATCCATGAGGTTTGGAACCCTAATCAACGCTCTACTAATTTCGATGAGAACAAAATTGAAAATGATTTAAATTTGAAAATGAAATAATTTATTTAGGTTTGTTGAACCGCTAGATTAATGCTATATATTACGGTTCATAATCAAATTATGGATTATGGAGGCATTAAATACCTGGCTCATTCCTCAGTTGTACCTCTCCAGGTCAAGCTTGTCTTTGGAAAGAGAAGCAGCTACACTATTATTTTAGCACCTTCCATAAATAACACTCATCAGAACACTAGACCTTCTCATATATCAGAGTTTTCCAAACTTTTTTAAACCAAGCGCCCCCACATAATTAAGGCCCCTCATTAATATAAACCCAATGCTGCAAAGCTGGGCTTGACCTTGAATCTTGGTTTTGGCTAACAGAACTCCCACAACATAAATTGCGAGAATAGCAGACCTATTTTTAAAAGAAATGCTTAAGTATATCCAGCTATTGACAAATACATGATCTAATATCACGTGATACTGTAGCTCTAGGCCAAGGTACTCAACCTTTTTTCTTAGTGTACCACCTTCAAGATTTGAAATGTTTTGAAGTAGCACAATTTTTTATCATAAATTGTTAGGTTCTGAATTCTTACTAGGCACAACTAGGCACAATTGCAGTTGGCAATTTTAACAAGGGATTATTTATAGTTTTTTGTGTGGGCCTGTGTTTTTTAATTTTAAATGAAAATGCTTAATTCTTTTAGAATTGATTATTTTGAATATAAAAATAGTGGTATGATTTCATATGGAATAAAAAGGCCTTTCAATACTTTACATTTACAAAATGTACACAGTTACATTTGAATTCAGATTAAAAGCAGCCAAAAAGTTGCTCACATGTTACATAAAACTTATGGTCAAAAACGAGGAAAATAACTCAATGATGGTTCCAAGTCAATGTGAAGGTTGCTCAGTCCTTCTTCTGCATTCAACCTGTTCCTGTATTTATTTATTTAGAAGGACAAAGGTTACCAAATATTGGTGACTCTGTCTGAATCAAAAGCTTGTCACTGTTGATTAATATTAATAGCACTGAAATGAAATATAGGATACATTTTATGATTAATAATTGTTAAAATTTATTTTTCTTCCTCATTGTATATTCTTCTACACTAGTCAGCCAATATCTAAAACATCTGAAAATAAGAATACAAAGCTAAAAATGTAATATTGGCAGGCCAGACTTAAGACAGAGAGAGGGTGAGAAAGAGAGACAATTTACCAGACTGCTCACGTCAAGGAGATTAAGACAGCACTCACCTGTTACGACACTCTGTTTCGTCGGTCTTGCACGTTGTTCCTAAGCAGTCTTCATCCTGGCATAGATCAAAGTGTTGGGGAGCTAGAGGGAGCTGTTACCTTGCACTCAACAGACTAAAACTTGGCATGGGCGATGGATATGAAATAGGAGAATGAGGTCTGATGAGCAAAAGAGTGGAACCGAACATAGGACTGCAAACTCATTACAGGAGTCTGTGCGACAGAGTGGTGGAATTCAAACACAGCCTTGCATGGTGACTTTGTAAGACCCACCCTACTTCCCACCTCTTTTTGTGTGTTTCCTTGCATATCACCTGTCTGGTGCTTGTATATCACACTGGCTGAGAACTACAGCCCTAGTCTATACTCACATTGATACATGAAAACATCCATGCAGCAATTGCAGAACATTTTTAGTTTTGTTCATTTAAAAGCTATATGAGGCTTTTTAAAGACAATCTTCAAAATCTGAATTGATTTTGTTAAGAACACATCAACCTTGCCAGAAGTGCTGCAACTCTCCAAGTGCAGCCTCACAAACCCCCAGGACCTCCAGCTTGAAAACCACAGTCCTATATGACCACTGAAAGAGTGCCTTTCTTCTTAAGGCCGCAAAGCTGAATTCTGTAATCTCTGTATCCAAGAGTTCACACCGCATTTTTAGGGCAGGCTCTAGGGGCTACCAATAATAGTCTTGGCTGGCATTTCAAAATTCAAATAGCAGTTTATGACACATTATAGTTAAATAAGTATTAATACTGTATATAGAATATCTTCTTTATCATAACATTTAAAAATGGATTCTTAAATATATAAAATACACAACTATCTAAGAATAAGATTTTTTAAGTATTAATTTTTGTCTAAAGTGTGTCTGCTTGCTTCTCAGAGCATTGCATTTGTCTCTATATCTAACACAATGCCCTTCATAACTGAGGCGAAAGGTCTGACCTTTCGAATGGCACTTCAATTAAAGGAGCTTCAATGTCTTTCACTTTAAGAAAGTCCCAAACAGTAAACATTGTCAAGATCAATTAGAGTTCCATCCCAGTGAACAAGACCTGGCCATGGCTCAAGATTTTTCACGGTGACGATTAAGTTCAAATACCATTTGATAAAACGATGATCATTCACACAAGAGTGCACTTGAGGGCACAATCTTAGACTTCAAAGTAAAAATCACCATAGAATTACTGCACTCTCTAAATAAGAACATTAAATGCTGAGCTGAAAAATGGACATTTGGACATCACTTGTAAAGCTTACTATTCAAAGTTCAGTTATGCCTTTTGTGTTTTTGTATGGCATCAGCTATAATAGTATTTAGTCAAATGCAGGAAAGCAGCAAAGCTTAAGACAGAGACAACATCCATGCACTGCCTTTTATTGACAAAAAACCTGTTCTCTGCTAATTGAACGTGGCATATTAATCCGAACCTCTAGTTTTCACAGTCCAATCTTATTTTTTGAGAGCAGGTGATTAAAAATGAAAAGCAGAGTAGAATCACCATTTACAATTAGTGAATATTAACAACAATCATAAGTTTAGGCACAGTGCTTTGAGCTGACAAATATCTGAATCCTGTTTATCATCTTTGTAATGTTTGAACACTTTACTCGTTTTTTTTCTGGCAGTCCCATGTCTTCCCAGTTGTGATAGTTTACTTGAAGACTTTAAATAGACGAGGATCGAATGAGCATGGTTTTGAGAATGCCCTGCAATCGACTAGCTGAAGTTGGTTCACAACTTACACCAAGTAAGCTCCAGTGTCCTATGATCCAGTAATAGAAAAAGCAGGTCCATAAATAATTAGCCATCTTTCTACCCATTTCCTCAATTTAGTTACATCAGTATAACACAGTCTTTTAAAATCATACTTCAGTTAGAAACAATATGAAAACTACTGATGTGTATAAGAAACTAACTAAAAAAACAACATATTAAGAACAATACAGTCTCATACAGGATTACAGTAACACAGTGGTTAATGCTGCTTCTTCATGAATCCAGCATACTGAGTTTGAAGTCTGCACCTGGTCATTGCCCAAGTGATGTTGCAGTTGCACATACTCCCCATGTCTGTGTTAGGTTTCTTCCCACTTCCTCAAAGATGTGCAGGTTAGGATAACTGGTGTATTTAAATTGACTTATGGGTTATTTCCTACTAGATGCCTTGTACATTGTGCCACTAGAATAGGCTCAGACCCCCTATTTGGATTAAATGATCTTGGTTAGGTATTTACCGTATAAACATAAACATCGAGATTAAAGTCAACATGTTGACTTTATTCTCAACATTTCCACTTTAATCTCAAAGTTTATGTGGAGATTAAAGTCAACATGTTGACTTTATTCTCGTAGTTTATTTTGTCAGGTCATTAAAGTAGATTGTGATTTTAATATCAATGTTTAATTTACTAGACTTTATCAAACCCCATCATCAGTAATGCAGCACATTAAATGCTTTGTGTTAAGTGTTCCCTGACCCGTGTTACTGGGTACATGCTTCTTAAACTTCCTCTTTTCCTCTCCTCGACTTTATTCTCGATATATACTTTTTTTCTTTACTGTGTCTGTATTTTTTTTCTTCTCCGTGGCCCTAATACGCTTCCGTACCTGAGAGAGTAACCACAGAGCACACTGCCTTTTTTTTCTATGTATTGTGCCTATGCGACCACACTGTTATACCCGAACTATTCCTATGCGATGTTTGCACTGTTTTGTGTTTTTTGTATCTCGCACCCTCATACACCTTTACCATAATAGCGGCCCTTATCTACGATGGAACATTCGATCAGAAGAAAATATGAAGCTGTTTTTAAATTAAAAGTCATTGAAATGGCGAAAGAAATTGGTAACTGCTCTGCTGCAACAAAATGCAATGTTTCTGAGAAATTGGTGCAAGATTGGAGGAGGCAAGAAGATATAAAAAAAAATGTAAATGTCGCATTTTTGAATGGGCTGTCACACACGTGTGCATGAGAGGCAGCTGAAGGGCTTAGAGAGGACTGATTATACATCTGCCCTGTGTAGGTGGGGTACGCTAACGCTCTTTCTAAGTTCTCTACAGGTCTTTCCCGGGAAATCCCACCAGGAGCCGACACCTCGAAGAGGGACACATCTCTTCCGGTTACGGCACTGAGGACGACATCACTTCCGGTTCCGGCACCGAGGACGATGTCACTTCCGGTTCCGGCACAGAGGACGACATCACTTCCGCCCTCCATCCTATAAAGCCTCCTGCCTTTGCTCTGGCAGACAGTTCTGTTTTGGACTCTGTTGAGTAAACTTGACTGTGATGAATTGGTTACTTTTGCAGCCAGGAAACCGGATTAAACGGGTGGCTGCCCCAAACCTTGCCATGCCTCATGTCTCTTCTTCTTACAGGGCGTATAAGTCAGGGTCTGATTTTATGATCGATTTTTCCGGTTTCAAGACCCGACTTATACGCAAGTATATACGGTATTATTATCTTTGTGAAAACAATGAACTACAAGCTTAAGTAAATTCTTAAATAAAAACTCTTTAAAACAGTGAATGACAAGCCATTCACAGCTGTTTAACCAGAGTAACATCAGAAAAACCGAGCAAAACTTGTATGATAGCCAGTTCTGGCATTTTGGTAAAGAACCAATGGGAATATCTTCTCAAAATTGAAATACTGCTGTACAACTGAAAGACAGTGAAATGAGTGTGATACAGCTTCTGGAGAAAACGAGTGTAACAGTCATTTCTCTTTCTTGTGGAAAATACCAATTGATAAATAATTACCTGGCTTAAATCCATAATAAATCAGAAGTATTAACAGATAAAACAAAATACCAAGGAAAACAATCCATCCATCCAATCATTTATGAGCTTAACAGTTAACATGTTCTGTGCCTTCCCTGTGATATTTCACAAACTGGCTGGTAAACAAGAAATAAGTGATAAGTGACAAAAACTAAAAGCTTTATTAAGGTTAAAACATAACTGGCCAAATCAGATCATTAATTAAGAGAGCTACAGTAACTGCTGGGTGACAGGCTGTCATATGAAAGGTAGGGCTACTGAGAAACAGCAGTGCTTTGAGTTGGTGGGAATATGATTTGACAACTCAGAATGTAACACAGTTTAATCCTGTTGCCAGTAACTCTACGATGAGCAGTGTACCAAGAAGCAGGTGACACAAGACAGGAGCAGAAGCTTGCTTCCGCTGCTTCTGAATTCTCAAACAGTCTGTTCAAAAACAGTAGTCTTTTGTTGTATTATCATTTGGAACTCACTGTCTGTTTCTCTGCATTTTTATTTCACACTTTTTTTTGTTAAAACTGGGCTCAGAATAAACATCTTGGAGGTTGAAAGAACAACACAAAAGGGAGCTGCCTTAGCGTGAGGTCCACAAATAAACAAAAAAGGTTACAGAGCACATGCTGTGAAAAGAAAAATGAGGTTAGAAATGATGTGTTAACAGTGGATCTTCTTCAGAAATAACTAGGAAAAAAAAAACAACTAACAATCTTTTTACCTTCCTAGTTATTCAGAAAATGACCCACAGACTAGCATTTCTGTTTGTTTTCTTCTGTTTTTACCGAAGGTTGTTTTTTTAGAATTGTGCTAACATGATTTCTTTTATAAACTCTTTCACTCTGCCCTTTAAACCTATCACTAATTTCCAGTTTTCTTTAAAAGTGAATGAATTGTTTAAATATTTAGAAAAAACAAAACTTGACATTGAATTATCGTCTATTTCACAAAAAACTCAAAATGCTTATTCACTGAATCCCATTTGCTTAATTCTATGCATTTAATCACAGGTTAAAATTGCACAATATGAGACTATATTAAACACTCAGAAGAAGAGGGAAGATGGCTTAATGACTGTGCTTTTTCACATGAAGAGCAATTGCAGCCAGCAAGGAGTAAAATGTAATGATTTTGTAACAATTTGCAAACTGCAGCTGCACAGCAAATAAAGTGCAGCCCAATTTAATGACAGGCTTGATAGCATTTAATGCGTCATAAGGTATTTTAGACAGTGTGCAACTAACATATACATATTTAATTTACATATAGTTTAAGATTTTAAACATGAGGGCAGACAAGAGAGTTAAGTTTGTGATACCTTTTTTCCACTGGATTTAATTTAATGAGAGACACACTACAGCTAATGGTATGAGACTTCATGAAAAAGGGACACTGCAGAAGGATTCTGAACTTACCACATCCACATGTACAAGATGTCATGTCATATCATTACCAAGCCACTTAATCCAGACCAGGGTCTCAGCCAGGACTGGAGCCCACACAGGGTGTGAGGCAGGAACAAACCGTGAACAGGGTGCCAGTCCACCACAGAATGAACACACACACTAAACACACACAAAACACACACTAAGGCCATTTTAACATTACCTTTTTACCAAGCCTGCATGTTTTTGGACAGTAGAAGGAAACCAGAGAATCAGGGGTAACCCATTCAAACATGGGGAAAATGTACAAATTCCGCTGAGGGAGGACCTGGGACACAGACTCTGGTCTCTTTACTGAAGGCAGCAGTGCTATCACTGTGCCACCATTTTGTATATTACATTGTTTTTCATTTTTCCAACCTTTTCTACAATTTCAACCTCAAAAACATATTTCAAGGCCTGGTATTTTGTAATTTATTGATGTTCATGGAAAACATCATAAGGAAAACATTTTAAAAAGCTCCTGTTTTGTATTATGCTAGACACATGAAATTGCTTTTAATTTTAATTGGTAATTGGCAAAATGTTCATGTAAAATTGAAATAAAATTTGTGAAACAATTTGTGCTTTGCTACAAGCAAACTTTCAACCATTAGCACATTGTGGACTATGGCCGGCAGTTTAACCCGGCCAAGACTCCCAAGCCGCCAAATGGAGCCCTCCCTGCAATGTGGAGATGCCCCGAATCCCAACAGGGCATCATGGACTGTGGAGTTTTAATACACAGCCCTGATGGATTACGTCGGGGCCACCAGGGGACGCTGCAGGGAGGCACAGAGACGTTTGTTTTCCATACAGCCTGGAAGTACATCCCAGTTACATGGTTGGAAGAAATAAAGTGCTTCCGGGCTGACGAAGAAAAGGAGTTTTCACCTGACCCGGAAGTGCTGGATAATCACATGGACTGAGGGGTCAGAAGCACTTTCGGGTCAAGGAATATAAGAGACTGTGGGAGATCCCAGATGGACGAGCTGAGTCGGGAGGAAGGGTGGCCACGCGTCTGGGAGAGTGAAGGATTATTTATTATTGTATTGATTGGTTATTGGATGAGTATTGTGGAGTGTAGGGTGCTTTGTGCACTGTATAGTTCAAATAAAACAAGTTATTGGACTTTTATCTGGTGTCTGGCGTCTGATCTGATGGTTCAAGGGGACGACAGCGCCCCCTATCTGTTGCAACGTTTATTTTAATTTAATTTGCAGTCTTTTTCTCCATGTGCAAAAGCTTTACAAAATTTGTCCTGGTGTAGAGTCATTGGCTCAACGGCATTATATTTTTTATTTAATTCTTTTGGTGTTTTTCAGGTATTTCTCATTTATGTTATTATGTTAATTTTGGTTTTGGATTTATTGTGTAATTTATAAGTGTGTGCAATGTTTTGATTCTTGTGAATACTGTGTTATTTATTTGTTAATCTGTAATTATGTGTCATGGTCAGATATTTTATGTGCTTTGTGGGTGTCCCCTCTTTGAAAGACCACTCTCAGCTTTTATATTCTGACTTTGGGTCAAGGTTCTTCAGAGTGACATTTTGTTTGAGTGGAAAAGTTCCTTTCATGTGAGCATTGCATTTATTGTGAATTTCTGCTTTATTCTGTGCATTTTGCTTTAGAACTGATATTGTTTGTTGTGGTTGCCTCTTTTTAGACAAACCCCCTTTTTACTTACTTTTTTCCTGCTCTGCTTGTTTTATGCTTTTCTTTTTTTACTTTATTATTCCATTCTCATTACTATTAAAGATTTTCTGTTTTGTGTTGTCCATAGACCAGAGGCCTCATGTATAAACGGTGCGTACGCACAAAAATGTTGCATAAGCCTGTTTCCATGTTCAAATCAAGATGTATAAAACCTAAACTTTTCATAAATTCATGCACATTTCCACGGTAGCTCATACCCTGGTGTACGCAAGTTCTCCGCTCAGTTTTGCAGACTAGCGGCACACAGTGTCAAAGCAGTGCTATTATTCTAGTGTGGTTTCCCTTTCCTTTTTAGATCCACATCCCTGATGTGGCTTTATAAATACACTGAAATTAACCACATATTGTTTATTAGTTTAATGCATCTGAGTGTAATTACCCTGTAACAATATAATGGTCCACGGAATGCCCAAACTATTCCAAATACCATAGCTGCTTTAGCATTGTTCTTATTGTACCTTCTTTTTCTTCTTTCAGCTGCTCCTGTTAGGGGTTGCCACAGCGGATCATCTTTTTCCATATTACTCTCACTGCACCACTCAGAGCAGCTGATCGGAAAGAAAATTATCGGTATACATCATCAAGCACACGCTGCCTCAGCCATGCTGCCTATTTAAACTGCTCTCACACGGCAAACGCTTCAAAACCTTTCCTGCACGGACCTTGCGGTTCAGAAACAGTTTCATCCTAAGAACTATAAACGTGCTCAATCAGTCCATCAACTGCTCCTTGTAAAACTGTTTGTACTTATAAGTACAATCACCTCACTGTAAACTTGCACTACAGTTATAATATTGCACAACCTGAGCCACTTTATAAAGCACGTATTTACATATGATGACAATACCATTTTAAGATGAAATGCAGCAAAATATATTTATTATATTATACAGATAAAACTTTAACTTTAAATCTATATTCTTAATACTTAAACATGTGAGGACACAGTGTCGCTGCGCTAGTTCACGGATTGTTCCTGCCTGGCGCTGTATGCTTGCTAGGACTGGCGTGACACTGGAAGGATAGAATAATTAAACATATACTATGAAGATATTTCATTGTTCCTTAAAAGTTTTGAAGAATCGTCGTTGTAAGCTTACAGATGGCTTAACGTCTATTACAGAGCTGATTGTGTGGTGATTGGGTCTTTGGAGAAAGAAAAGTAAGGACAGGAATTGGGGGTTAGCACTTTTGAAACAGACAGTACTGCTGCAATAAATTATTTCATCGAAGGTCGCGCACAATCACTGCTCTACCGTGTTCCCATGTTTAATAACATAGTTTAACTCCTATCATCATGAAAATGATATCAAGTATACATCTCAGTATTTTAACTATTCAGAGAGCTGTAATATTACGAATGTAATGGATTCTGTGTCCTTTCGGAGGAAGAGAAAGCCCGGAAGCACATAGTGATTCACACACATAGAGCACATAGAAGATCAAATACAAAACAAAGCATTTAACGTGCTACTTTAGTTATGATGGGATTTAAGACACTAGTAAATTAAATGATTTTAAGATGAAGTTTATGATGTTCTACTTTAATGACAAAATAAAGTATGTGATTCATGTGGAAATTTTGAGATTAAAGTTGACATTTTGTGCTTTTTTCCCCACTGTGTGTCTATTTTTTTTCTCTCTGTACCCTAATAAGTTTTCATATGAAACTCAGACGGTGGGCTATGACTCGCCTTTTCACGACGACTTTGATATCTGACAACTTCTTTTGTATTTTGGGCACTGTGCGACTTTCTGTTTCTCAGACACTCTATGTCACTCGATCAACTTCCTTTTGTTGTTTAAACCACTGTTTAAACCAACAAGTAGTAAGTTTTTCCTTGCCTCCACTTGGTATTCGCTGAACTTCTTCTATTTCCCTCCATACTTTTGCCATTGCCTTTTCACAGGACACTGAGCTTAAGAGCTACTTATATTGATTTGCATATTCAAAGAGATGTAATTCTGGGAGGAGTTTGGGAGTGGCAGCAGGCGCATGCACATTTGTAATTTTTCACACTGACCGGGATTTATGTGGCGAAAGAATATGGAAGTTAGCATTCGCACAGATTTATGCATCTGTATTTTTTTCTGAGTAAGCACATTTATGCTTTTGTAATTACGCCATGTTATAGTGTGAATTCTACGCACAGCGTTATGCATGAGGCCCCAGAAGTTCACAATCGTCCTCTTCTCTTTAGAGTACTTTTGATTTTTTTTTTTAACTTTAGCAGCCTTTGTGGCATTTATGGGTTATGCAGACAGCAAGTCTGCCTTTTGAGTAGGAGTTAGGATGCCTGGGGTGAGGCCAATTCGGTAAGTCCAGACCTAACTAGAATATAGGTCTAATTCTTTTTGTGTGTCTTTTTTGAGGCCTGTACCTCTTCTGTCATATATATTTCACAGATGTTTTTGGAGGCACAGACATTACCTTGCAAACACTTTGGATGCACATCTGCACTACTACAATCCATTGGTCTGGGTATGTGGTCCCTCAGCAAGTCTCTTGATGAATCCTGGCTTGAATTGGCTTACAGAGGTGAGTAAAGTGATCACATATTGTATAACCTGTGACCCAGCATGATTGGTGCAAGGTAGAACCAGTAGCATGAATGAACAAGGTGTGAGATCATGTAGAGTGGCATGGAAGAAGCCTTGAAAGATTGGGGTGGCACTGGTTTCAACTGCAGAAAAAGGCCTTAGGGAGCAATATTCTTTGCTTTCTGCCCCAAAATACCTTAAAAATCTTCAATTTAGCAAGTTTCATATTTCACAATTGCATGTAAAATTTAATTTAGGAGGAATTTAGTGAAACTATATGCAAAATAAAAATTCTGCTGTTTCATTCATCATTAGTTATAATGTTTGTACATTTTCGGGATTGATTTTAAGCTTTTATAAAAGCAATGGCCTTTGGTTGTTTGCTTGGTGAATACTGAAACCAATAAAGTTGGTTGTTGTCTAATAATGCTTGTTATTCTCGGATTTTTACCAGGTATTTGTTTTCTGAATTAAACTGTGAACATGTTTGAGATGGTTAATGGAATGGCAGTGAAGAGCACAGTGTTCACACTACACAGGTCCAGCTTCCCAGTTTTGAATTGAATGTGCAGTTGCTCCCTGTGTCTGTGTGTGGATTTTCCTCCCAGTACTCTGCTTTTTCTCTCACCTTTCCAAAGATGTGTCTAAACATGGTACCATTGTGAATCCTGCCAGCAACTCTCTAAGAATAGTGATAATTTGATAGTAATAAAATGGATCAAGATAACAAGTGAGAGAAAAAAAAAAACTTTCAGAAGATATAATTTGAATGCAGTGTTACTCATGAAGACAGCCTTTCTCATGTTATGGATCACAACCCTCAATTAGTCCTAAATGGCCTACTTGCAATAATCCATTTCCCTTAAGTGTTTTCTTTTATATTTCTCCCTGACTAAGTTAAACAGTGGTTAGTGCTGTACCTTATGGATTTATTGTGTTGGTTTCACATCTTGTGCCCTGTCATATGGGCTCTTCTTATTTTCTTTCTGCATCCTAAAGATGTGTATGTTATATGAATTCATCATTCCAAGTTGGCCCTGGGTTAGCGTTAGAGTGGATGTTAACTTGAAGGGTAAGTGCCTGATTTTGTTAAGTTCTATTTAATAGACTGGAGAAAAGAGAGATTGTTTATGTGTAGGCAAGTCTTATTCTGTTTCTGTATAATAGCCCAATAAGCATGGGACCTTTTGTAATATTGTGTTCTAAATACAGTATGCATTGATGTATATAAAGAAGACAAAAACTGAAAATTGAATAAACTTTCAGGATCAGCCATTCCTAAATTCAGATTCAGATAGCCATTCCTAAATTTATGTTCTCTGGGAGTTTTTGAAGTTACCGTTTATAGTGTCACACCTTCCCATTTTTGTGTTGTTCACACACTATTCCAGATGGTGTTACGGCAGAAAGGTATAGGTTGATGTTCTATTTGAGTCGTAAAAATAGCAAGTAAGGATCTTATTTTATGTGAGAAAATAAAAAGTAAACACCTTGACAGGATTCTCATTTCTCTTTATACAATACCACCACAAATGCCATTTCTGACTAATCTAGTCAGCTATTTATTTTGAAGTCTTTGCTTGTATAATAAAAAGAAGTTAGATGTTATTGCTACATCACAGCTCAGTGTTGCCAGTGTGATTTGCACGAGGGTGCTCTTGAGCTATCCATCTACCCAGAAAAAATTGCAGTGAACCTAACTAAACAAACCCCCTGTCTGCCTGACAGGGTGTCTAATACAATTACCTAACCAGGACTCTTCAGATCCCCTTTCCTTCACATTCCTCACCTCCTCATACTGGTCTCGTTCCCTCATAATAATTGAACCTCTGTTAATATTTCTCCTGACTCTAAGTTCAATTTTAACTGCTGAAAAAGGTCACAGACACTTCTAAGTTAACCCCCATTACCACTTCCAGTGTTCCATTTGCTGGGAAGAAGAACTGTGGACATATTCCTTGAGCTCCCTGTCTTGCCCCCAGCTATGCCTGCCTGTGCTCTCAAGCTCCAAATGTTTCTTAAAAGTCCAGTCAATCATCTATCTAGTATTGGGGGACTACTTTTCCAAAATGTATTGCCTCCAACTATCATTCCATTATTTTAATGTCCTTAAGGTGATGATGATGTACCACTGCTGTACCAATGACATTGACAGGTCCAGGAAAGTAGCTTATGTAAGTGTAACCAAGTCACCCTTCAAGATCAACCAGCAAACTTCAATCCTGTGGCAAAGAAGCTAGTCTAAATAGTGAAATACAGTCAGCTCCATAGGAGTTCATTCAACGAGAAAACTCAAAGGCTTCAACTTTCCAGTAGGTGTTGGAGTCTCTTCAGAACTAGAAGAATCCTGTTTTGTTACCTTATTATTTCCACCCATTCTGAAAGGGAATTCAATTTACAGTCCAACTTCCACCCAGAACCATGTGACAACATCTCCAACTGTGGCTTCATTTAGGTCTGCCTCCATAGCTCCATACCTGGTAATAAAGTTATCTCTAATTTCTTCTAAACAAAATTGTGTTTGAAATTTTCCTGAGAAGTTCATATTTACTATATCTCCCATTGCACATATACACAGAAGACCATGGAAAAAAACAAGAAAAAAACTATAATCTAAACTGCTCATTATAAGCAAGCAAAGACTTTCAGCTCAAATAAAAACTGGTAATTATGAAAAAAATGTAAATCATCCTAGTTTTTCTTTTTTTTTTGTTTGCTTTAAGATTTTATTTTGCTGCTGTCTTATAAATTGACTTTTGCTTTTATATAATGTATTTATCATTAAAATTAAAAAACATATTTCTGGATTATCATCATGATTCCTGTAGCATCTCTGACAGTCTGACTCGTCATTGGGTTTGCAGATGCTCCTCTGTTATACTGCTGATTTTCTAATTTATTTCGTAATGCTTCTCCGGAGAGTGTTAAATAAATTGTGTGCTAGACAAATTTCTTCAGAAACATAAGACTCTAGATGAGATTACCAAACATTTTCCTATTCACCTTGCCATTTGTGTGCACGCTCTGTTAAAACTAAATTTGCTGATTCTATTACTTCGCAGAGGTAACTAAAAGAAGAAGCTGAATCCAGTAAAAATAATATGAACATAAATGTTTCAAAAGGCAGTATTGGCTAATCTATTATATCAGAAATTGCCTTGGCTTTGATGTATAGAAAAACTGTTTACAATTCTGTTTATAAATAAAGCATTTCCATATCTTTCAGATGAAACCATACTACCATGATGAATCCCACTCAGTCAAAGAGAAAATGTGCAAAATCTCCTTGGACAGCAGTTGGGCTTTGACAGTGCTTGAAGCAGATCCAAATTACTAACACTTTAGTGTTTATGGCAACACACTAACGTTCAATTGAGAGCAGGATGGGGGGGTGTCCCTGTGCAACTTTGAGCTATACAGGTAGAAACATTGCAGATACTCTACATAGAAACTGGGTGAGGTGTCAGCTTACTTCAAGCACTGGGCTGGGATTTCAATACAGAACCCTGGGACTGTGAAGCAGCAGTGTGCCATTCCATATTTCATCTACCTACAGTTTTTTTAACAATCACTGTCTACATTTCAGATCCATTTTATCCCAGATTCATAGTTTCCATCCTTTATTCACTATTTAACTTAAAAATGTCTATAGAATCAGTTTCAGCAATGCTTTTTTGAATTTGTAAACTGTGAATTAGGTCACCACTTTGCTATCTTTGTTCAAGACTATAGATCATCAGTTCCCTTAGCCTTTCATCTTAGTCTAGAGATCTCCATCATTCGTCTCCACTATGCAGATTCAAGTGCTACCATATCTTTTTTGTATCTTGGAGCCCTGATTATTCATGTTAGATTTATTCTTGCTTATAAATTACGGACGCCAAATAATGTCACTTGATTTATATTGAACAGTTTTTATGGCATAATCAATCAATCAATCAACATTTATTTATATAACACATTTTCATACAAAAAATGTAGCTCAAAGTGCTTTACAAAATGAATAGAAAAATAGAAGGCACAATAAAAAATAAACATAAGTCAACATTAATTAACATAGAATAAGTAAGGTCCGATGGCCAGGGTGGACAGAAAAAACAAAAAAACTCCAAAAGCTGGAGAAAAAAAAAAATCTGTAGGGGTTCCAGACCAAGAGACCGCCCAGTCCCCTCTGGGCAATCTACCTAACATAAATCAAACAGTCCTCTTTGTATTTAGGGTTTTCATGGAAGGACCTGATGATGATAGTCACGTAGACTTCTGGCTTTCAGTCCATCAATGTTGGAGCATCATGATGCTTTGAGTAGGTGGTGGTGGCACAGGCCGCCACCACAAAGAAACCGGAAAAAGAAACAGAAGAGAGAGTTGGGGTCAGTACGGATTTTGGAGCCACTATGAATAGTTATTATGATGAATTGAACATACAGAGTATCAGTATTAAGTTAAAGTGAAGTTATAAAAAGGCCATGTTAAAGTAATGTGTTTTCAGCAGTGTTTTAAAGTGCTCTACTGTATTTGCCTGGCGAATTCCTATTGGCAGGCTATTCCAGATTTTAGGTGCATAACAGCAGAAGGCCGCCTCACCACTTCTTTTAAGTTTAGCTTTTGGAATTATAAGGAGACACTCATTTGAGGATCTAAGGTTACAATTTGGAATATAAGGTGTCGTACATTCCGATATATAAGATGTAGCAAGATTATTGAAGGTTTTATAAACCATAAGCAGTATTTTAAAGTCAATCCTGAATGACACAGGCAACCAGTGTAGTGACATCAAAACTGGAGAAATGTGTTCGGATTTTCTTTTCCTAGTTAGGATTCTAGCAGCTGCATTCTGCACTCGTTGCAAGTGATTTATGTCTTTTTTGGGTAGTCCTGAGAGGAGTGCGTTACAGTAATCTAGTCTACTGAAAACAAAAGCGTGAATTAATTTCTCTGCATCTTTCAATGATATAAGAGGTCTAACTTTTACTATATTTCTTAAGTGAAAAAATGCTGTCCTAGTGGTCTGATGAATATGCGATTTAAAATTCAGATTACAGTCAACAGTTACCCCTAAGTTTTTTACTTCCGTCTTAACTTTTAATCCTAATGCATCAAGTTTGTTTCTAATAACCTCATTGAATCCATTATTGCCAATTACTAAAATTTCAGTTTTCTCTTTATTTAGTTTGTGAAAATTACTATTCATCCATTCAGAAATACCAGTAAGACATTGTGTTAGTGAATCGAGAGAGTCGGAGTCATCAGGTGCTATTGATAAGTACCGCTGTGTGTCATCAGCATAGCTGTGGTAACTCACGTTGTAACCTCAGATAATCTGACCTAATGGAAGCATGTAGATTGAGAAAAGCAGCGGACCCAGGATAGAGCCATGTGGAACACCATATCGGATATCATGTGTCTTTGAGATTTGATTACCACAACTCACAAAGAATTTTCTCCCTGCCAGGTAGGATTCAAACCAATTTAAGACACTGCCAGAGAGGCCCACCCATTGACTAAGGCGATTTCTAAGAATATTGTGATCAGTGGTGTCAAATGCGGCACTCGGATCGAGGAGGATGAGAACAGATAAATGGCCTCTGTCAGCATTTACCCGCAAGTCATTTACTACTTTAACGAGTGCAGTTTCTGTGCTGTGATTTGTTCTGAAACCTGACTGAAATTTATCAAGAATAGCAGGTTTATTGAGGTGGTCATTTAATTGCAAAATGACTGCCTTCTCTAGAATTTTACTTAAGAAGGGCAGGTTAGAGATGGGTCTAAAATTTTTAAAGGCAGAGGGGTCAAGATTATTTTTCTTGAGCAGGGGTTTAACTACAGCAGTCTTAAGACAGTCTGGGAAGACCCCGTATCTAATGACGAATTAACTATGTCAAGAATATTGTCAATTAGCACGCCTGATACTTCTTTGAAAAACCTTGTTGGTATTGGGTCAAGGACGAAGGTGGAGGGTTTGAGTTGAGAGATTATACTATAAAATTCAGGTAAATCTATCCTGGTGAAAGCATTTAATTTGTTTATAATGGAGTACCGGGGCTTTGGAGGTTCTGCAGTTTTGGGGAGATATACTATGTTATCTCTAATATCATTCATTTTTTGATTGAAAAATACAGCAATGTTCTCACAGGTTTCACTGGAAGTATTCTGGGGGCATTCCTTTGTGTTACCTGGGTTTAAGAGACGATCAATTGTAGAAAATAAGACTCTGGGATTATTAGCATTGTTATTTATAATATTAGAGAAATAGCAGCGCCTCTCAAGGCGGACTGTGTTATTGTATTCTGTGTGAACTTTGACCCAGACACACACAGACGGACAACATAGTTCCACCACACACTATTTATTTACACTATTTACAAATTATGTGCAACCCAAAACCCCAGTGCCTCTTGCACCGATTCCCCAAAGTCCAGGGCTCACAGTCTCTGTGCCTTTCTTTCCTGGCCGCCTCCAGTCCTCTCTCCAGCTCTGTCCACTTCCACCCGACATCCACTGCTCACTGAAGGGAGGCGGCCCCTTATATAGCATCAGGTGTTCCCGGCATTCTTCCCTTGGCCAAGCCCCAGCGTGGCGGAAGTGCCGGCTGTCCTCCCGGCAGCTCTCCGGGTGTCCTCCAAAGTCTTCCCCCCGGCACTTCCACCACACCAGCTCCCGGGATAATCAGGCACTGGGGCGCCACCTTGCGGTGGCCACGGGTCCCTAGAGGGCTGGGCTTCCAAGCCCTTTACCCGAGGCCTCCAGCATAACCAGGACGGATGCCCCCTCGTGGTCTGGAGGAGGCACAAACCCTCCTCTCGTCCTCCTGGGCGTCTCGGCCGGGGACCACATCTGTTATTTTAGCCTTCAATATCTCATAATGGATAGTT
This sequence comes from Polypterus senegalus, assembly GCF_016835505.1. Classification (NCBI taxonomy): domain Eukaryota; kingdom Metazoa; phylum Chordata; class Cladistia; order Polypteriformes; family Polypteridae; genus Polypterus; species Polypterus senegalus. Next base: position 90,901,253 of record NC_053163.1, on the reverse strand, counting down.
AGATTAGTTTTCCTCCATTTACGCTCAGCTCTACGACATGTTCTTTTTAAATCAGACACTCTTTGGGTCTTCCATGGAATAACAATACTAGAGGATTTTTTAACTGTCTTTTCAGGTGCAACTATGTCAACAGCAGTTCTTACTTTAGAATTAAAGTTTTCCACTTTACTATTTACATTATCCTCGCTATTATAGTTGGCATTATAAACGGACTGATTGCTTAGAATAGTCGTAAGCTTTAAAGCTGCTGATGAGTCAAAGAAGCGTTTTTTAACAAAATGCTTCTCATGAGTGTTATCTATTTTTATTTCTGTATTAAATAGTAGAAGAAAAATGGTCTGATAGACCGATATCAATGACCTGATTTAAATCCAATCCAATATTTTACCTTTTTTAAATGTTTCTATCATATTCTGACTTGATCTTTGGCTATTTGTTTGTCATTTGAAGTGTATTAATATGTATGTAGGAATTATCTTTTATTTAAATTAGTATGATGAGGCATAGTGGTGTTGTGAATAATACTGCTAACTAATATCTCCAGTCAAAGCAATTTTCTCAATGGTGCTTGCATGTTTTTTAAATATTTATATGGGTTTTATTTAAACATTTCTATTTATTTTGACTGATGCCTCTAAATTGTCCAGATATGTGAGTGAACATGCATTGTGATGGCATGGTACTCCAATTATGATTCTTGATGCTGCCACGGTGTGGTCTACTGTGACCTTGCATTGGACTAAGCAGCTTTGGAAAATAAACGAGTCACTGAATAAATTACTATGTATTCTTTCTTAGTATTCTGCTTTACTTTGTATTACATTAGTTTATTGTTTTTAAGTCACACTGTGATAATTATCACTGTGAAAACAACCAGTTTAAGAAAAACACACTTAGAGGACTCTTGAAGTCAAGATGTTAAGTTCATGCATCTCACACTTTGTAGATAAGTTGCTTTTTGCCAAGTAAACTGCAAAAGATTGGTCAGGAGTATTTCTTCTTCTTCATTCTAGGTGTCATGCTTAAGGAAACTCTTATTTATTGACTTAATATATTTTGTGTCTTTCATTCATATTATGTGTTATATCAACTGTTTTAAAGCATTTTTATCATCCATCTTCTTACATTCTTCATGCAGTTCAAACTTTTGAGAACTGGATCAGCAATGGGTATAAATTTACCTCACTGGGGTGGTAGAAAAAGATGAAGCCTTCCAGTCAACCTGAAAGTATTGCTTTCGAAGCCAGAATCACTATCTGCCCAAGACATGGAGAACATACAAACTCCTCACAGAAGATGCTGCAGCTATTCTCAGCTCATTAACTTATGAGTCAAGGAGCTATTCAGTTAGAGTTTTAATAATAATACATTTATTACATTAAGCATTTAGATATCAAAATTTAATGAATACCCAATAAAAGAACTTTGAGATAGGAACTATTTCATTTTGCTTACAATGTGTTTGGATTCAGCGGGTTGGAAAATGGATGGATGGATGTAGTCCATAATTATTAATTACATATATAAAAAAAAAAGTTTACTCAAAATTTTTCACAAAATAAAAAATACCAACATTAATATAACAAACAGCTTCTTTGACCTCTGTTATTTTCTGCAGGGATTTAATACAATGTATGCATATTGAACTTGTTCAGATGTGAACATGGGGAGGTCATGAGACATGAGCAGTGACTGGCTCCAATGGAAGGACCCAAATACCTTTTTAAATCTGAAAGTATCAACTGTGATTTTATTAAAGACTTCTAGTTTCTGTCATGGTGTTTACTTGTTATTGATATGGTGTTCTTTTGCTTGATGCTGTTAGCTCATTGTGACTACAGAAAGTGCAGTTTTACTCAGTTATTTGAATTAAAGAAGGGATGAACCTTTTCAAGTGTTATTCCTGTAATGTAAGTAAAATAAAAATGGCCAATAAGTGAATGGTACTGTAGATTAGTCTAAGTAATGTAAATGCTATTACAGGGTTTGCTGCTTAGTCAGTGAGTATACTTTTTAAAACTTTATCAACTCTGAGAAAGAGACAGAGAGAGATAAACTTACTGACACCATTGTAAAAAGAAGGGGTCTGGTGAGAGATTGCTTCCCTATCATTATTATTTCAGCTCTAATATAACATTCCAAAGGAAATAACGCCAGAAAGGGAGTGTGAAAACTGTAAAAATTCTACTGGCTGTCAAAAGGCAAATCTATAGCATATGCAAAGAGCAATGGCATCTCTGCATTAAGGGCAAATGAGGCACTGTCCCCATCTCCCAGAAGATGGCATTGTTATGCAAAAATTGAATAACTGATAAACTCACCTAAGAAATTCAACATCATATTAAAATGTTAATTTTAAATTCACCTTAGTTATCATATTCAATTTTTTCAATTTTCAGTGATGCTCAAAGCAATTTCTTACCTAGAAAAATATTTCTTTTTGGAGCATATGAAATTTTCTTTATATCTGGTAGGATGTTTGGTCAGGCCTTTCAACTCTGCGGTGTTCTTGCCATTCCTTTGCTCACAAGTGACGTACGTAGAATGAACTTTTCAATTCCGCCATGGGACTTGGATGTTAGAGGTTTTTTAAGTGACCCATTGCTTATGTTTTGTGATGCACATTCAAGGCTGTGTGAACTTGTATATCTCACTTTTTTGGAGTAGTCATCTTAATTGTAATTAATCATGTTGATTACTTATAAACATTATGATTTAGTACTTTTGCAATGAACAAAAGTTTGAATATTAACTTGCATTTCTGTTTTGAAAGATGAGTATTTGATGTTGATAAAGAGACACTTTTTAATACTGCTATTTAGATGATTGAACTATATGACAATGTGCTCATAGATTTTTATTTTCTGTAATTTTCTATGGCTGTACTTAGCTTATATTTAACCATCCCGGTTGTTTGTGGCCTAATGCAATTATTGGGGCTTCTCTTTTCTTGAGCACTGCAGTTTCTTCCGTATAGATCCAATGATCTTTTTTCTGCTGTGTTCTCTGGCTGTACATTGAAGCCATCATCTCTCCCTCACTCTGCTCACATGTGGTCTGAGGCAAAACCATCTACACTCAATTCCCCAACTCTGTTAGCCAAACCAAGCAACAATCTTTCCCAAGATTGCTTATAATCACATTCCCAGGCCAATAAATTTAAGAAGTGGAGCTGGTTCTATAAGGTCTGGGGCCTTATGCATAACGCGTGCATAGAATTCACACTAAAACATGACATACAGACGAAAGCGGAAATGTGCGCACATAAAAAAAATCCAGATGCATAAATCTGTGTATACACCAACTTTCACGTTCTTCCTCTCCATAAATCCCAGTCAGCGTGAAAAGTAACGCATGTACATGCGCCTCCTGCCCTACCTAAATTCCTCCCAGAATTACGCCTCTTTGAATATGCAAATCAATATAAATACTCCCTTATGTTTTGCATTCTGTGAAAAGACAATGGCAAAAGCACGGGGGGAAAAAGAAGAATTTAAGTGAATACCAAGTAGAGGCTAGGATAAACTTACTATTTGTTGGTTTAACCAGTGATATAAACAACAAAAGGAAGTTGATCGAGTAACAGAGTGGCGGAGAAACTCGAAAGTTCAAGTTCAGAAAGTTGGCAAGTGCCCGAAATAAATAAGAAGTAGTCAGATATCAAAGTCACTGTGAAAAGGCGAGTCATAGCTCACTGTGTGAGTGTCATTTGGAAGCGTATTAGGGTACAGAGAAAAGAAAAACACAATAGGGACAGTTGAAAAAAATGTCCAAATGTCAACATTAATCTCAAAATTTCCACTTTAATCACGTAGTTTGTTCTGTCTTTAAAGTAGAATGACATAAACTTCATTGTAAAATCATTTCATTTATTAGTTTCTCAGGTCCCATCATAACTAAAGAAGCATGTTAAATGCTTTGTATTCTATGTGTTCTTTTTATGTGTGTAATTCACTACGTGATTCTTAAACGGGCTTTCTCTTCCGCCAACGGGACACAAAATACATTACATTTATGATATTACAGCTCTCTGAACAATTTAAATATTAAGAAGTATACTTGATATCATTTTCATAATGATAGGAATTAAAGCATGTATTAAACATGTGGACACGCTGGCGCAGTATTGCGATGAGGTGGCGCTCTGTCCAGAGATTGTTCCTGCCTTCCGCAAGATGCTTGCTGCTCTGTGCGCGACCCTCGATGAAATAATTTATTGCAGCAGTACTGTCTCTCTCAAATCTACTAAGCTCCTATTCCTGTCCTTCCATTTCTTTCTCCAAGTAACCAACTGCCAGGGACCTCATGCATAATGCTGTGTATAGAATTCACACTAAAACATGGCATATGAACAAAAGTAGAAATGTTTGTACGCACAAACAAATCTAGATGCATAAATCTGTGTGAACGCCAACTTCCACGTTCTTCCGCTACATAAATCCCAGTCAGCGTGAAAAGTAACGTTCAAGCACGTGCCTGCTGCCACTCCCAAACTCCTCCCAGAATTATGCCTCTTTGAATAAGCAAATCAATATAAATAACCCTTAAGCCTGGCGTTCTGTGAAAAAACAATGGTAAATGCATGGGGGAAATAGAAGAATTTCAGAGAATACCAAGTGGAGGCAAGGAAAAATGTACTATTTGTTGGTTTAAACAGTGGTATAAACAACAAAAGGAAGTTGATCGAGTGACATAGATTGTCGGAGAAACAAATTCAGCTCTGTAATAGATGTCAAGCCATCTGTAGGCCTAGAATGCTTATTCTTCAAAACTTTTAAGGAACACTGAAATATCTTTATAGTACATGTTCCATTATTCCATCCATCTATCCATCCAGTGTCGCGCCATTCTTAGAAAGAATACAGCGTGAGGCAGGAACAAGCCCTGAATGGGTGCCAGCTCGTCACTAGTGCTGTGACACCGTGCCCTCACATGTTTAATTATTAACAATATATATTATTTAAATAATGTTAACATTTTATCTGTTTAATATAATAAACATATTTTGCTGCATTTCATCTTAAAAATGATATCACCTTCATATGTAAATACACGCTTTATAAAGTGGCTCAGGTTGTGCAATATAATAACTGTATCACAAGTTTACAGTGAGGTAATTGTACTAATAGGTACAAACACTTCTACAAGTAGCACTTGATGGACTAATTGACTGTGTTTATAGTTCTTGGGATGAAACTGTTTCTGAACCATGAGGTCCCTACAGGAAAGGCTCTGAAGTGTTTGCCGTATGGGAGAAGTTCAATAGACAGCATAACTGAGGCAGAATGTGCTTGATGTTGTATACCGATAATTCTCTTTCCGGTCAGCTTTTGTAGAGCTGTGATTCCACACTCAGATACAGTGATATAAATACTCCGAGTGGTGCATTGAGAGTAATCCGCTGTGGCAACTCTTAATGGGTGCAGTGAGAGTAACAATGCTAAAGCAGCTATGGTATTTGGAATAATCTGGCCATTCCGTGGACCATTATATGGTTACACATTATTCTCAATGTGTTTGCATGCACATTGTTAAACTGGTGAGTGTTAATTGTTCTCTTGTGTGTTTTTATAGGTGAGTATATAAGTTTCCTGCTACGAAATGGCTTTAATCCACATCTAGTCTGCCTCTGTTGTTAGTGGAAACAGTGCATACTTCCCTTTTACTATTATCAAAAAATATGATTTCTGAAATAAAAATTTTTTCTTACTGTTGATGGACAAACTGCTGTAGTTTTTGTTTTTATTTTTACAAATTATGTTTGTCTGTATAAAATTGCAATTCAAACTAATTCCTCATTTGCTTTTCTCTGTTTTACTAATTATGCCACCTTATTGTCTGTTTGTAACCCTTTGTTGCTAAACCTTATTAAGTTTATTGGTGGTCTGTGCATCTTGTGCAAAAGTTTAATTATGTAACAAGAAGATCTGGACACCACACAGAATAGTTTAATTCTCTGTGGGGCTAGAGAGTTAGTAATAATGCCAACTGCTATGAATGTAATATACATATGCTCTTAGAAATGGAATTCTCTCTGTGTTTGAACTTCCTCTGAAAATAAAAATAAGTCATCTTGAGAAGATGGACACAGGATATGAATATAATGTTTAATTTAGATATTTTTTGTAATTTCTGTATTCATTTTGAGTGAAACCTATCTGTGGGCTCCCTTTGTAGAAGAGGGTGACGTGTCTTGGGGACACTGATTTTGTTAAATGGGACACTTCAGTTTTGTTTCTAGCTGCTTTGTATAATGTTACTTGTAGTTGATGTTTATTTCATTTTGTGTTTTGATATAAACAAATGTAAGCAAAGGTCTTTTAAACATGCATTTTATAAAAGTTTATATGACTAGGTTTCCAATTTTGTTGTTAATGGTAGTTAACTATATCAATAGCTAGGGGCATTGTCCACACACAACACAACAACAACAACATTTATTTATATAGCACATTTTCATACAAATGATGTTGCTCAAAGTGCTTTACAAGATGAAGAAAGAAAGGATTATATGAAACAAAACTAAGATTATGGAATACTATGTAGAATAGAATAGAAGTAAGGTGAGATGGCTAGTACAACAGAAAAAAAAAGAAAAGAAAACTCCAGATGGGCCAATGAAAAAAAACAAAATCTGCGGGGGGTTCCAAGAACAAGAGACCGCCCAGCCCCAACTGGCCATTCTACCTAACATAAATGATCTAAATCAGTCCTCATGGTTTTCAGGCTTCACATGGAAGAATTTGATGATGATGTACATGTGAACATCTGGGGTACTACCATCAATCCATCAATGTAGGGAGTGCATGACATCTTGATCACGTACAGCTTAACAGGGATACACTAAAATGTAGCTATGAGAAAGCCATGGTAAAATAATGTTTTTTAGCAGTTTTTTAAAAGGCTTCACCATATTAGCCTGGCTAATTTCTATAGGTAAACTATTCCAGATTCTGGGTGCAGCAGACGGCTGCCTCGCCACTTCTTTTAAGTTTAGCTCTTGGAATTATAAGCATAAACTCATTTGAAGATCTAAGGTTACTATTTGGAGTGTAAGGTGAAAGGCATTCTGAGATATAGGATGGAGCGAGATTATTTAAGGCTTTGTAAACCATAAGCAGTATTTTAAAGTCAATTCTAAATGGCATGGGTAACCAATGTAATAACAACAAAATAGGAGAGATGTACTCAGATTTTTTTTTCCTAGTTAAGATTCTGGCAGCTGCATTCTGCACTAGTTGTAACTTATTTATGTGTTTCTTGGCTAGTTCTGGAAGGACTGCATTACAGTAATCTAGTCGACTAAAAAGAAATATGTGAATTAATTTTTCAGCATCTTGCAAAGTTATAAGGGATCTAACTTTTGCTGTATTCCTTAAGGACACAAGGACACCAATTTGCTTACTTTATGGCACACATGTTGTGTTCAGTTTGCTAATCATCCTTGTGTTGGGCTTCTTCCTGCTGTTCAAAAACTTGCTTCTAATTATATCAAATATTATATAAAAATCATCTTGTCTGCATTGGCTGTAAGGCAGAAATCAAAGCATACTTGATGTTCACAGCCAAAAGTTCCTCAATTGGCTACACTTATGGATACCAAATACCCTAATGTAAATTTTAAATGGTGTTGCCCGTTTTTTGGTCTGGGCAAAAAAGTCTGATTCTGTATCTCCAATTTGAGCCTCTTTACACTGGTTGCTTGTTAGTTTCAGAGTTGATTTTAAAATTTTGCTGCTGGTTTTGAAATCAAAACATGAGTAGGCTCCCAATTATTTATCTGAATTGTGTATCATACACCAGCCATCCAGAGAGCTTAGATCTACCGGTCAGTTGTCTCTTTCGGTCCCTCACACTAAGTGTTAAACTAAGGGAGGGGGGGAGGGGGAGCTTTTGCAGCTGCTGCACCTCTTTTGTGGAATTCTTTACCTAAGAAAGTCATCTTCAATTGAACTGTTTAAAAATAGATTGAAGATGCATTTCTAAAAAACTATTTAGTCACTGGAAGAACATCTACTGTACACAAAAACAGTGACAGGGATTCAATCCTAGTTTAAAGGATCTGTCAGACAGCAATCCAGTGTCTTCTCCCTGGGAAAAGGTGGGTGCAAAAGAATGGAACATTGGGGAATCTGTTATTTACAGTTTTTTTTTTTTTTTGTTTTAACATAATACATAATATATTTTATACATATAGTTTATTTATATTTGTTGTACCGATAACATACTACGAAAATGTTGCATAAACTATGTGGCTATATTTGCCATTAGTGTAGAACTTTAAATAGTGGCCAGAATACAGGAAAATCATTCATTTGTTAATTCATTCATTCATTCATTCATTCATTCATTCATTCATTCATTCATTTATTTATTTATTTATTTATTTATTTATTTATTTATTTATTTATTTATTTTCTGAACATACTTATACCAATACAAAGTAACAGAAAACTGGAGGCTATCCCTGCAACAATGAACACAAGTCAAGAACTAAATATAGATGGGACACCAATCCATAATAGTGAAAACAATTGTGAGCTACATATACCTTAAATTAAAATGTATGGGATTTATGTAAATATGACACAGTTAAAGCTTTCTTAATGGATTATCAGGCTAGATCTCTCAATGTAAAATTCATAGGGTAGTCAAAGAGCTCCAGGAAGATGACGCTACCTTTGATTTGATCTAGTCAATTATGGTTTGTTAACTAAAGAATGGTGGATCAGCAGCTTGCTAGACCACATCCTACATGTGAATACAGACAAAATTTCTAAGACAGGGTTAATATGAGGGATCTAAACCTTAAGATTACAAGAGTATTAACTGAGTTTGTTTCAAACTCTGAAAGGTTCAAATAAGGTTAATCTGATTTGCCTCATGCTCTAAGAGAGAAAGTAAACGTAAAAAATTCTGAAAAACAAAGTCAATATTAAGAAGCAATGTTCAAAACAGTTTTGTTAGAAGAAGCCTACTGGTCTTCTGAGATATTTCTTTTTATTGAACAAGCTCTGTGAAGAAAGTTCTTTTAACAAGATTTATGCTTTTGGAGAACTAAATTTCTTAAGAGTTATGAAAACTATTACTTTTAGATAAACTGTTGCATAAAAAATAAAAGTGATCTTTACATTTTACATATGCACAAGCAGATAACTGTTTAAATGAAGTGGATACCATAGACCACTGCTGAAGTTGTAACTGATTTTTACTCTGATAATTAAAACTTTACTGTTCAGTTAAGTTTAAGAGACAGAACACAAATATAAATAAATATTTCCATATGTTCAATTTACATGTTCTTCCTATAGCTGGCTGAGGTTTTTTACTGGTGCTTTAGTTCCATTCCGGCTCCCAAAAGTGTCAGGTCAAGTTTACTGTCATGAGTATTTAGTAAAATGAAATCCATAGTTGTATGTCTCCTCAGATGTGTTGGCAAAAATGCAATGCAAAAAAATACAAAAATAAACATAACTATACTTTTAATATATACAATATACACAATATTTATTTGCAAGGATTACATAATTATATACACATTACAATTTGCAAATTCTGAATTGATGGATTATTCAGCAATCTTTTGATTTGTGGGTAGAAGCTATCCCTGAATCTCAGATCTTTGATTACACTGTTTGCCTTTCTAATGCAGTGTGTGTTGTAGAGGTTCTGAAGAGGAGGCTCCTGACTAATAATATTCTTTATAGTACTTTATGACTTTGAGCTGAATAGGTGCCGTACGTGGGTGTGATGGAACTACAGAGGATGAACTCCACTGTGCACCTGTAGACGTTCATGAGAATGAATGGAGAAATGCTAGCTGTTCTCGGATATCTGAGAAAGTAGAGACACTGGTGAGTCTTTTTTACAAATTCCAAAAAATGTTGTGGCCACTTTAGGTCATCAGTGATATTCACTCCATAGAATGTAATGTTGCATACCCTTTCAACAGCATTACCTCCAATGTAGACAGAAGGGTAGTTTGCCTTTTGTTTTCTGAGGTCCATGATGCTGATAGTAAGAGCAAGATTATTATCCTGGAACAGAGGGTAGACCTCTTTTCTGATCAAGTCTATGATGTTGGTGTCATCAGCAAATGTAATAATGAAGTTGGAGCTGTGTCTAGCCACACGGCAAAAGGAGAACAAGGAGTATGGAAGGGGACACAGCACATGTACACAGCAGGTTAACCAGTTACACTAATTTGACCCAGTATAAATAAATATGAGCATGTGCCAATTCAGAGCTGTTTCCTAATTTGTGTTTAAAACCATCAGGGCAGAACCTGGCTTCTCTCTGTTCCAAACCTTTCTTGCAAGGCTCTGTATTAACCAGGTTAGTATTCAATGTTACAAAATCTTCTATTCAATTACCAGCAATCTGAAATAATTGAGTTATAATGCTTCTTCACATTATACATTTAATACCCTAAAAATAAGTCTTACTATATGTTAAAATTAAAAAAAACAATTAAATATATTGGGTACATTATGTGTTAAATTGCACTTTGGCAATTAATAATTATATTCCTGGTATGCTGTGCTAATATTATACTTTGAACAAAGAGGCATTTACCTGTATTCTGGAAGTTAATATAGTAATGATTTTATATGTTCACATGTTCCATCCTATCATAATGGTAAGTTTTATTCTTTCCAAGCAAGCTGGTACTGTTGTCGAGCACATTAATATGCTACAATATTAAAAAACATCCAAAGTAACAATTGCAAAATTGTTTCTTTAAATCCAGCCACATAGATATGTGTGTTACCAAAGCAAAATGCAGCAGAATATAAGTGATTTAGATGCCACATGCCCTAGAAGGTGAATGAGTGGTTCATCAGTAGAACTGCCTGGCCTCATACTCATTTTGGCATTGAACTTTTCCTGAATGGCTACTTTACTAATACTCCATATGCTATTGGACATTTTTAGAGACACCATTTGTGACATCAATCCCTCCCACTTTCTTTGGCTCAAAGGCATTTTTAGTTTTACTTTTGAAATAATCACAGCAGATGAAACAACAACTTTATATTGTTGTAGCTTGATTAATTCATAAAAGTAATATTTTAAAATGAAAAACAAAGCAAAAATATCAAGCAAGTGCTTCATTGTTCCAAATGAAACATGATGCCAGAACCAGTGGCGTACTCGAGTTCGTGCCACTCGGGGCGGGACGGGGTTTCAATTTGCCTCCCTCCAACATATTTGAATATGTTAACCTATTTGATTAGATAATTAATATGACGTATAGAGAAAAAGTAAGATACATTTTGCATAGATTTATTCATATATATATATATAGAGAGAGAGATAAACAGCAATACATTTTCACATATAATTATTTGTAAGCATCAACTAGACAAGAATATAGTATAGACGCACTGATAAGCCATGTTCTGATTATTAGTCTAATATAATTACGCGGCGAAAACCAGAAACAGTGTAGTGTAGGCCTACAAGTGATAGGTGGGGATGTTTTCTGCGTAGAGCAAAAACACAATCGGATTGATAACGAAATGAAATTATACATTGTAACTTAGTTGTTTATCTTCCTAGAAACTATTATCAGTGTAATGTTTGTTTATTTTTGTTATTGCCTCATAAATTTCGGATGCCGTCACAGGACAGTCTGAAAATTATTTTTGAAGCATTTGTGGGTAAAAATAAGAGAATTTTACTTTTTTCATTTATGAGTGATATTTTTCCAAACACTGCTCTTACACACGAATTGTACTGAGCCTTTTGGCCAATAATGGCGCCCCCAAAATGTGTCGCCCCCTCCACCCGCCCCTAGCTACGCCACTGGTCAGAACTAGTCTCTAGCCGAACCGATTGTTTTATATAAATAAATTCATTGTATGATAGGCAGTGCCATTAGAAACAAATGAGTTTTAGAAATGTTGGTGATTGCTTCTTGTTTCCATTCATTCTGTTGGAGTATTGAACCATCATTTAGTTAAATAGTTATGAACAAAGAGGTCAGGGTGAAGCCCCATCTAGATGAAATCATTTTGCAAAATTATTTTCACATTCTCTCAGTAGAGTAAACCGCTTGGAAGAGCATTTATGGAAACTCTTACAAAAGGAAGTTTTTGCTTCTAGATTCTTGCATTGCTTACGATCACAAAGCATGTGTTTCTCCATTTTATTTACCTGCTTTACAGACGCCTCCACAGTTGTTAACTACCTTCAGGCTAAATTGTGTTGAGAGCTGCAAAGTGTGCCAGCCCACTGATGGTAGCTGCTGCAACTGAAAGACTGGTAAACATTTTGGCTCCAAGTTCTGATTTTAAACTCTGTATATTAGATATTAGTTCTGATATTAGACCTGGTGTTGCCTCTGGAATCATTAATGCTAAAAGATCAGTCAATCCTAGGTCTTCAGTTCACTTGAGAGCTTGAGCAGATACAAAAATGCAAGAAAGGCCAAAACGTTGACACTATCATAACAGGGATGGTGCATGTGTGATGCCACAGCAGCAAGTAGAAGTGTTTTGAAATATAAATAATCAAATAGTGTAGCATTATAAATAATCACTGATGATAAAATTGCTTAATTTATTATATAAACTGACATTCATGAAGTGCTATAAGATAGTGTCAGAGAATAAAATATTATGGTGCAACTTAATGCATTAACAAAAAAAGCATTAGTACTTGGAACTTTGAAAAGCAAATATTGGTTATGGCCATCCAAAAACAGATGATATTGTGAGTAATGTAGACAAGGTGAGTGGTTACGTGGGCACTTTTATTAGGATTTGTATTGCACGTGTTGGAAGAAATAAAGACTTCCCTGTGTGCAGTTTCACAGTCTGAGTCAATTTACACTACATAAATGGAGTCATAAATTAAGAACTTGCCATGTATTGGCTACAGACCAGTGAATGAAGATGAGAAAAATATGTAGTATAATCTGTAGCTTGAAAAGGAGAGCAGCCTAAATAAATATATGCACAGCCCAGAAACAAGATATTATCAAGAGAGTCCTGATGTACGAACACATACTCGTACTGCCTAACGCTGTTCTTTCCACTTCAGTAGGGAGCATTTTGGAAGTCACGTGTAGTAACAGCATATCATGTACAATTACGTAGATGACATATACTTCTTGCATTCATTTTTGTAAATGTTAGTTTGTTCTGGTTTTCTTTCCAACCTTACCTTTCTATGGAGCCTTCCATATTCCCTCACCTGCGGGATAGGATTACCTCTACTGGCGAAAAAATGCTACAACCGTAATTGCTCTTTTTTTTAATCCAGGCGATGTAAAGATTGCTGAATGGGTGGGACACAACTTCTTCCAGTCAATTACTGGGTGTCTTGTGTGCAATTAACTGAGCTACCAGTCTGCCCATTGACAGCCATGGGGGAGCAGGGTTGCTAGTGTAAGGGGGGTTTGCACTCCATTCTTGTAATTCCGCTCTCTGCTTAGTGCTACTCCCACTCTGCCACTTTACTCTGACAACTGACTAGTGAAATGAGAGCAAAAGTAGGTAGCTTGCGGCTCTCCATGACAGGCTATACATAATCACCATAGAGATATATAATTACAGCTGTCAACATCATCCTCTGTAATTGATGCAATAGTTCACAACACCAGTGGCAGATGAAGCTTACCCTGCACATGGATGAGGAATAATGTCTGACTTGCATGAATACTGGCTAAACATTTTCTTGGCATCTTAATAACTCAGAGAGAAGTGCCTTGCTCAGAAGGTCTATCCTCAAGAGAGGACAAGATGTCACATTGCAGGTTAAAACCAATTTCTGACTGAACACCATTCCTTTGCTTTTTGACATTTAACTTCTTTGCAGGATTTTGTTGGTATTGCTTGAGTGAAATACAAACTTTTGAACGACGTTATGTACTGGTTGCATTATGGATTCATTTTCTTTTTGTTTTTCTGTTTGAGGAGTGGTTATGCATGTTTCTCCTTCGTTTACTATTTTCTGATGGGTAGAAATCTCTATAGTGGTTGACACTCTCTTATGTCACTAATTCCCCACCTCTGAGTGTTTCCATGTTCTAAAGTTGTTCAGGTATACAGATCAATTTATAAGTTCTTAAAAATCAGTCTAGACAACAGTTGGGTAAAACACATTGAACTTTCGATTCAGAATTGTTAAAAGACCTTTATGATTCTTTATCATTGGCTTTATAGACATAAAGTGCTTCATAATGTTGCCATTTTTTTCTTTTGAAACAAAAGAGATGATGTTGGAAAAGGTTCTTGCCAAAAAATGTATTATTTTCAATTATAGCTTTCTATGCTGCTGCAGCCATAGTCTTTTGGAATGCTTGATTAGTCTAAAAGCATTGCTTTGAATTGTATGAAGGAACCACACAGTGGCTTATTATTGCTTGGATAATAATAATAATGCTAAAAGAATACAACCTTTATTGCTGTAAGGGATTTGGAAGTTCAGCACAAGAGCTGTGTAACATGTTTATTAGAATTTAACTGGCGATTTTCCAAGTCACTCTTCTACAATTAATCACTCTTTTTTTCCCCTTTACATGGCACTTTTTTTTTAGAGCCGATTTTCTGTTTAGATGATAATGGTACTCAAAACGTCAACTGTTTTCTCATAGTTAATGCCTTTTATCCCTAAAGCTGTTTCGAAATTGTTTTCCTCAAATTAATGCAATGAAATTAATTGAACTTTTAATTTCCTAGTAGACATTCAGTGTGTGTTTCATGACTGCTGCACAGGGGATTAAATTAGCAGAGCTCAAAGCACCCTAAGGTTTTCAGAGTAGGCTTGGATCATCTGAGGATACATTAGTAGAGAGAGCTCAGAGACTAAGTGAGATTTTAAAAGTTGACTCAGCTTGGAGCACCCAATATGGTTCTGGGTTAAAGTAACCCTGAAGCACCCTTGAGTTTGATATTGCAGACTCAGCTTTCCACACCAAAGGCTTCTTAGTTTACAGAGTGAGCTTAGCGTGCCTGAGGGTTTGTGTTTGGGAAGCAAGTTTCGAGAACCCAAGAGTATATGTATGCAGAGTGAGAAGGGAGTGCCTTGGGAAATGAATTCAGGAGTCTGTTGGAGTTTGCAGAGTGAAGACAGAAGGCTTGAGTGCTTGTGTCGGTAGTGTGAATTTTCTGTGTAGATTATATTGAATGGTAAACCAGTTTAAATGTTGTCGCAGGTGCCTTAGCATTACTCTAGTCTTTTCACAGAAAATATTAGAAAAAGTGTCATATAGTGAAGTGCATTGCTTTGCTATTATGTTTCTGCACTTCACATGCTGACTGTTGAGATATCATATAATAATGGCATCCTACTTCAGTGTTTTTAAGTTATAGAATTGATTAATTAATTCTAAATGAAGTCTTTATAAATAAAATATATGTATATGAAATATGTATTATCTAGATTTATATTCATGAATTCATATTTTTCCTTTTAATTATCAAAGAAATTGTTTTATTATTTTCAGCATTTTAGTTTAATCTTATGCGCAACAGCAATCACTTTACTAACTAGGATATTCAACATACTAAAGAATTTTAAAGCAACTTCAGTGAGTAAGGCTATATTTAAAGAATAAAAACTCATGTTACTATCCAGTCCTCTGATTATACCCCCCATTACATCTTATCAGGCAAACAAAGCAATAAAAACATCTTTATAAATGTAAAAGCAGAGAAATTCAGGAAAGCTAATGAAATCTATTTAAAAAACAAAACGCAGGGGACACAAGGTTCCCTGATTGATTGCAAATTGAAAGTGTGATTGCTTTTAAACTATCCTGTCCCATCAATCCTTTCTCCTCCACATGCTTACCACCCTATAAATGGCTAAGAAATTCTCATCAGACATTCAAATAGCTTTCAATTTGCATTCTTGATTGACATGGAGAGCAGGATACCAAGGGAGCGGGAATGCGACTCAGTGAAAGTAGATTGTAGCACGCAAGCCACGCAGGCCCACAAAAGCCGCAGGAAGCCAAACTGCAATCAAACAGCTTGTTTTTTTAGGATAGGAATAGAAAATATAAAATCTAACTGTCATTATGTGGTTAACCATCAGTTACACATGCCATTTTTGAAAACTCTTACAATAAATGAATGACAGTCTTTTTATGTACTGCTTAACAAAGCATATACACACTCTGTTTACCTGAACTGGAACTTCTCTTTCACATGGTTCTTTATATGCTGTGAGTAATGAATAAAATCGATTCATGAAAAATAAACCAAAAGTGGCACATTGAAAACAGTTACAAGTGCCCAAAACTGGGATGAATGACATTGTAGTTTGATTTAAACAAATTTGCTATGCTTTGTAACAACATGGAAGGTTAGAATTTCGTAGCATGATTATTGTATTTGTACTTTCATCGATTTCAACCATCCTTTGATCATTCAATGGCATTACAGGACAGCTCAAACCGTTGAACCCAGCCCCTTGCCAGGCTAGCTTGTGAGGTGCCCTAGCCATGTCTTGTTATAATTCTTTCTGCTCAAGCCAGATGTGACCATAACAAAATTTTCGCCTGATTTTTGAAGTTGCTGCTTCATTGTTAGTCGAACTCCCCCACTAGGTCTTTTCCAACCATATTCGGGTTCCAAGAAGAGACAGGCATTAGAAATTCTAGTTTGTGCCACTCTCAACACATGCCCCACATATTTCTAATGTCGTAGGGCTGAAGTTTAATAAGATTTTAATTTAAAATACAGCCACATAGTGTACCAGCAATAGTTCTAGGACAGTTGCGGTGAAAAACATCAAGTAGGTTTTGATCACTAGCTTTTTAGTGCCCAAGTTTCACAGTCATACAAGAGTATTTGCCAAAAATCGCAGAATGGTAAATTCTAACTTTGGCTTTTATTGAGATATCCTTTTGTCTCCAAAATTTCTTACACTTTCTAAAAGCCTTCTAAATACCTGTTGCACATGGTACTTTATATCACAAGATCTACTACAGATCTAGCTACCAAGATATTGAAACTGTTTCACAAATTCTATGTTCACTCCAATCATTGATATTATAGTGTTATTTGTATCAAAACAGCTTGTTAGGATTTTACACTATTAGGGTTTAGGTTCAGGAAAATCTTTGATGATATTTCTGACATACAGTTGATCATTAGTTGAAGATCCTCTGCATTGTCTGCACAAACAGCCACATCATCCGCGAACGTCAAGTCTGCTTGGCAACAGACTGATACCATCTGTTGCTGGGATAGCATCCAGTGCAGTTAGTAATATGTGATCAATACCCATGTTGAAGAGTATAGGTGATAAAATGGAATCCTGATGTACCCATGAAGTGACTTCAAAAGGAGTACTTAACTTACTATATGCTTTAATTTGGCACATAGTCCTTTTATACACATTAATCACTTTTGGTGGGGTGCCACATTGATTAAGTAAACTCCATAGGGTGGGATAGTGCATACTTTCAAATGCAGCTGCAAAATCACGGAAGGAAGGTAACAAAGGTGTCTGCCTACATGATGCATGATTATTACTTGTGCACATACTGTATAAGGGTAGGTTAGGCTAGTGGGGGTTGATGAACCAAAGTGCTCTACATTACTATTCTTAAACCTATACAATAGGAGAGCTGACATGATCCCTGAACACAAATTTAATTTTAATTTTTCTTTTCTCTTTTATCATATACCTAATCTTAGCCTTTGAATCACCTTTTGTTTAACTTATTCAGCAACCTTCGAATACCTGTTGTGTTAATGAATCATGCATAGTCCTCTAAAATTTGTGCTGGTCTGTGATCACTTGGTTCTATAAAACAATCTGTCATATTTGTGTGATACCAGTCTGTCAGAAAAGACAAATGGCACACCTGTGGCCACACCTCCTAAGTGTGGTGTCTTTGTAGTCCTAACCCTCAAGAATACTTTGTCCCAGTAGATGCCTTTTTCTTTTAGTTGAATTGTAACTGTAACTATCTGTTCATCATCTTAAGCCATTTGGCCTTTCTGTCTTTGAAATCAAACAAGGAAGCTCCTGACCTTGGCCCTTTACTGGGACTGCTATTTCTTTTGTATTTTTACTTATATTATCATTTTGACTGTGGTCTTCAGCTTCACTTTACCAAACAATTTTGCTTTTGTTTCATTTGTTTCAGTTTTTGAAATTTCTGCAATTTAAATACTTCCATGCCAGCTCCTGAATTTTAAGTCTCAATTCTGATAATCTTCTTTCCATTTTCATGAAGTGTTTCAGAGAGTAAAGATTTACAAACAGAATTTTTAGGATTATTTTTGGAATGTTTCTTGATCCAAGACTATCCTTGGTCTTCTTAAAGGCAACGTCTATGCACAAGTCTACTCAGCCAACATTAGGAGGTATTTTTTGACAATTTCAGGTGGTTTAGACAAGAATTTAGATTTTGGGGAGACTTATACAATTTGCTATTTTTATCCAAATCTTTATGGAATGTTTGGACAAGGGTGATCTTATGTTGAGATTTTTGTTGTATTTTTCATAGTTGGTACTTCAACCATTAACTGTTCTTGCATATGATACTTTGGAATGGTTTCCTTATAAGACTGAAGTCAACACTATGCCACTTTTTTAGTCATGCCTGCCTTTTGCCATTTATTTCCATTCACACTTCTCACTTTAACTTTTATAGCAACTGTTATTATTTATCAGTCACCTGAAACCATTTTGCTTGTACTCTTACAAGAGTCTGAAATCCTTACTTTTTGTTCAGTCACTGATTGGTTTATGTATTTAATTTCAATGCATTTTCTAGTTTCTGATTTGTTGACTTTTTGTTCTTTGCTGTGGCTTTTGATTATATTTTCTTAGCTTAACAATTTTGTTTGTGTTCAGCTTGTTTTGATTTTGACCCAGATGTCTGCATTCCTAACTACATTTTCTCTAATTTTTGATTACTTTTATGGGTCAGCTGCCAGCAATTTTTCAATTTTCATCATACTTCCTTATGTTATCATCACCAATCTTACTAAAAAGAATCCTTAATAAAAATTCATTATTTAACGACGTTGCCAGATACTCTACTTCTCTCAAGAGTAGTACAGATTTCAATACTTTCTAAGTGGTGTCCCCATTCCATATTGGGAGAGTGGTTAACTGTGTATGCAGAAGAGGTGGTGATGGTCCATTATAGTCAGGGTTGAAAGTGAACATTAGAAGAATTGTGATGAGAACAGGCCATTCTGCTCAACAAGCTTGCCATTCTTGTTTTCCCAGATTCTTCAAAATAACATCAAGTTGAGATTTGGAGATCCCTAAAGTCCTGCTGTCTACACTACCTGGTAATTTATTCCATGTGTCTATGGATCTTTGTGTGAAGAAAAACGTTCTAACATTTGTTCAAAATATGTATACATTACCATGGTCAGGCCATTGGCATGCTTTGTTCTCCCAAACACAAACATACAAAAAAGCAGTGCTCTGGTTACACAGTTTGCTTTCTACAGAACATTTTTGGCTCTTGTACTTACTAGGTACAGAACTGTGCAAAAGATAGTTCACAAAATATTTTTTGTAAACAGTCATTTTATGTTTTCTGGATTAGTGTGTCAATAGAAAATACAATATTCTATTCTTCCAGATATTTTTTTTCGCAAAATGTGAAACAATTTAAGATAATTGAATTTCATTAAAGAAAGAAACTATCATTAGCATTAGACAACTTACTAGTTAAAAAATGTGAGATATTTGTAAGCATAGAGCCCAGTGTTTGATTAAGCAAATATAACAAACAGGTGCTAAAGATCAATGACATAATGTTTAGGTTGAGTCAGAGTGATTAACTGAAACAGAAACAGCTGCGTAGTGGGAATAGAATTGGACAAGGCACAGCCATACTAAACAGGTGAGGTTGTAGTAGATGTGACATTTTCCTTGCAAATCTTACACCATGGCCAAACTGAGCACAGGGACACGGTGCAAGGTGGTTATCCTGCATCATTAAGGTCTCTTTCAAGCAAAACATTTGCGGCAGAGAGGTGTTTCCAGGTGTTCTATGCAAGCTTTTCTGCAGAAGTACAAACAAAATGGAAAGGCTGAAGGCCAGAAACTGGGTGTCAAACATACAAAGCTTACTTCCTTCCCAAATTGGTAATGTTCAGCACTGCAATCAGCTTAGAACTGGCAAGAACTATTGGGACCCTGATGCGCCCATCTACATTGTGAAGAAGTCTTATTAGAAGTGGTCTACATGGAAAAGTTACAACCTAAAATTCATTCCTCCATGGACAAAAAAAACAAGCTACTCACCCATGCATGAAAACACAACAAATGGAATGTAGAAGAATTGCAACAGGTGCTCTGTACTGAAGAGTCAAAATGTTTAATGTGGGTGAATGTCTGCAGGCAATTGTAAAGCACAGTGGAGGTTCCCTGCAGGTTTGGGAATGCATTTCTGCAAACTAATGTTGGTGATTTGATCACAATTTATTGCCCTTTTACTGCGGAGAAGTACAGGCAGATTCTTATCCGTCATGCAATACCATCAGGGAGGTATCTCATTGGTCTCATCTTTCTTCTGCAGCATGACAATGACCCTAAGCATATGAACAAAAGCATAAAAACAGATAGTATGGCCCCAACAGAGCCCTGACTTCAGCATCATCAAGCCATTCTGGGATTACTTGCAAGACAGAAACAAGTAAGACAGCCATAGTCTGTAGTGAATCTGTGGTAAATTCTCCAAGAATGCTAGAAGAACTGACCATGTGAAGACCTTCAGAAACTGTATAGAAATGTACATAAGAAAAATCTTGCTCTTTTTAGGGCAAATGGTGGTCACACCAAATACTGATTTCAATTAGGTTTTTAATTTGTTTTCTGCACTTTATAAAAATGTTTATTTGTTAATATAAATTATTCATGGCATTATTTGAGAAATCCTTTACAGCATTTGCTCACAAGTACCTAGAACTTTTGCACAGAACTAGATATATGCTGTATATTTTGAAACAAGGAACCTAAACTACTATGATTAACTTAACAGCTAAGCCCATGTAAGCAATAACATATGAAATTCATGTAATTTATTTACTAAATTTGCTTAATCCATTAGATAAGGGGGAATAAAAAGCCAGAGGTGTGTGTTTGTAGCACAGAAACTATTTAATAGCAGCTAAAAAAAATGCCTTCTATGAAATGGATACACACATGGAAAAAATATATTGAGTATGATATATAATCCAGTATTTGATCACCGGGGTATACCAGGTGGTCCATTTAAATACCAAGGTAAATTAAAAAGTAAAGCCAACAATGGTGCAATCCAACCACAAAGCGTCCATGTTCATTTTGCCTTGGCCTCAACTAGACTAATGGCAGAGTGCTGCCCTGTGTGTGTTATAAACTACCTATAACCCATTGCAAATGTGTTGTATTGTGTCAGTTTCAATCCTTAGCAGTTATGGTGAAATTTCCAAATTGCCTTTACTTTTTGATATGCCCTTGTACATTTTACATTTTCAATATCTTCATTTCTTTCTTAAGTGCAGAACTTGGCAGACAAATTATAACATAATTTATATATTATAATTTAGTTTGAGTTGCCAATATTTGCATGTTTTTCAATTATTAGTTTTTGGTTTGTTTTTTTTCAGAGAAAAGCCAAGCAAAATGACACCTTTTATTGGCTAACTAAAAAGATTACAATATGCAAGCTTTCGAGGTAACTCAGGCCCCTTCTTCAGGCAAGATGTAATCTGCCACAGATCCCACAAAATATCTACTGTAGCAGAAACTGCTGTAAAACTTAATGAGGACCATGAGAGAAAGGTGTCAGAGCACAGAGTGCATGACAGCTGCCTACGTATGTTGCTGCATAGCCACAGACTGATTACAATGTGCATGATGATCCCTGCCACCAATGGAAAGTGTCTACAATAGACGTGTGAATGTCAGAACTGGACCATGGAATAATGGAAGAAGATGGTCTGGTTTGATGAATCATGTTTTCTTTCACTTAATTCAGACATAGTAGCTGGATAAGGCAGTGCGATGCTCTTGGCAATGTTCTGTTAGGAAACCTTGGGTCTAGGTATTCATGAGAAAGTTACTTCAACACATACCACCCACTTAGATTGTTGCAGACCACTTACACCCCTTGATGGCAACAGCATTCCCTGATGGCAGTGTCCTCTTTCAAAATAATAATGCACATTGCCATACTTTGAAAATAGTTCAGGAATGGTTTCAGGAACAGGACAAACAGTTCAAAGTGTTGACTTGTCCTTCAAATTCCTCTCAATCTTATCAAGCATCTATGGGATGTGCTGGAAAAACAAGTCCAATCCATGAAGTTTCATCTAAAGGATCTGCTGTTAAAATCTTGATGCCAGATCCAGAGATCTTGTGGAGTCCATGGGTCAGAGCAGTTTGGGGAGCACAAGAGAAACCTACTCAATATTAGGAAGGTGTTTTTAATCTCATGGTTGATCTGTGCACATAGCAAATCATTTTTTCAATTTTTACTGTCCTTATACTATCCACCAAACACCGGGGGAAGTCATGGGGAGGTCACTACTACTAGACACCCTCAAACTCTCTTATTGAAGTCTTGTACAGTGTGTAAACTCTATGCTCTCTTTTCATGTTATTGTGTATTGTCCTTTATGACCTCTTAGACATTGAATTCTAAACTTGAGGTGTTGCTGTCTCAATTTAGGCAGTTGATAGCCTATATATTTTTCTGAGCCGTTTGTGGTTGTGAGGCTTTCCCTTTGTCACAGGGTATTATTAGGGAAATACAGTATATAGGTTAAAAGAAAAAGTGCATATTGACATTTTTCTACTGTGTTTTCACTATTGTTATCTTTATTATGCTGCAGTTAAACATTTATAATTTTTTGTATTATGCATTCTGTTCCTGCCTGGAGAAAAATGAAGGATGATGTATTGAATTCAGGTTAATTGTATGCTGTGTAAAGCTTATGGTAAAAATTACTTTGAGCAACTAAAATGTTTCACTTTTCTGCTGACAATACTTAAATAATGGTTAGATTTGCATGCTATTTATTATTTATCTGTGCCTATCATTGCAGGAAATTGGCCATAATTGCAGGTTGACATCTCATTTTGATTCACTTGTAGGTAAATATAGAAACGCAAATAAACAAATAGGCCAACTATCAATTTGCATATTCTTTATTTGAGACAAACACCCTCTGAAGTCTGACACAAATTGTGTATTTTCCAGGTGCTAGATTACTTTTGTGTTTGTACTGGGGGTCAGCCTAACAAAAATGAAGGTGTTAATGCTTTAACCAACATTCACATAATAATTGCTCATTTAACAAGTACCAAAGGAGAAAATTCACTAAACATTATCTAACAAAGAGTGTGAGGGACAGAAGGTAAATGCAATTTCCTGTACAATTTTATCAACTAAAATCTATTGTGTAAATCTAATTAAGCACTTGGTTTGTGATTGATCATTTTGTCAATAATGAATAAAATTAACATTCTCTTTTTGTTAAATATATCAAAAATGTGTTAATTGTAAGTGGAAATTCAAGAATTTGTTTTTACTCAACTTTTGTCTGTGTTTTAGGTTTGAATGTATACTTAACAAGTAATTGCAAATCATGGGGAAGTCATCATAAATAACAGCAGTTTGTATGCTCAAAGAACAGATTTTGTTATATGTTTATACTGGCAGAACAGATTTTCTGTCATTTAATTAGGATCAACTTAAAGAGCAATATGTCTGTGTAACATATATCTTTTAGAAAAAAGCCTGAATAATTAATATTATTTTTTAATTTTTTTAATTTAACCTCCCATTTTTTATTTATTTTTTAAAATATTTGCTCATGATTAAGCTCGCATAGACCTAGTCTTGATTATTGTTCTTCGAGTGGACACCTCAGTTTCCTTCCATATCTGACAGACATGTGTGTTACAATAGGTTAAGAGCATCTGAGAGTAGGTGCGTATGTCAGCATAGCCTTTGATTGGCTGGCTCTGGTCCTGCCTCATGTCCAAAGTTGTAGCTCTCTGCAGCCCTGTCAAATTAAACAAACGTGCAGAATAGATGGATGGATTATTTTTTTAAGTTCCAAGTGATAGTACTAGATTAGTGATGGTTAACCATACATACATTTATACCTTTTGCTTTTGTATAACCCCTGACTTTTAAAACATAACACATGAAGAATATTTTTTCTTCCTTCTTTGAAGCCATTCAAGCTTTATCAGTTTGGTTTGATGCAACCACACTGCACATATGATACAAATCTTTGATATTGAATATATTCGTACACACTGTCATTTGTAGTGATGTTATTCTTGTAAATATTTCAAGATGTTCTTGATATTCTAAGTATTTTCTTTGGAATTTACCCTTTTCTTATTTTTTGATTTTAGGGTTTTCATTTAAATGTTAGACATCTTTACTTTGAGCATCACATTTTTGGCATCTGGCTTTTTATAACAGCAGCATCAGATAATGAGCTTCCTATATAGGATCCAGAGACACAGCTCTTGCTGAAAATAAGTCAGAAATCTCAAAGGAAATTGAACATCATCTAGTTTTTAAGAAAATCAAATGTTATCTTGTACTGTATGAGGTTCCCAAGTCTAGAAATATTCCTACTAAAGGTTCAATTGGTTTGGCTGTACAATTTAGAATTAATATTAAGTAGTAATATCATGGACATTTATGCAAACAATGAGTGGATGTTTGAGCAGATCATATCTGCAATATACTGTATATATATATATATATATATATATATATTGTGGGGTACAGCCCGTACACAGACAGGTAGACATAATGTTGATCACCACATACATGTTTATTTACAATATTATTTACAAATAAGTGCAACAACCCTGTGCTGCAGCACCAATCACCCCTACAAGTCCAGGCCTTCACACAATGCCCTTTTTCTTCTCTGGTCCACCTCCACTCCTCTCCTCCGAGCTCTGTCCTCTACCACCCAACTCCAGCCTTGAATGAAAGGAGGCGGCTCCTTTTATACACACCTAGATGTGCTCCAGGTACTTCCTGGCAATCTCCCGCTGACACGCCCCAGTGTGTCGGAAGTGCTGGCTGTATCCCCGGAAGCACTCCGGGTGTCGCTGCTCCTCTTCCCCCCAGCACTTCTGGGTGTGGCGGAAGTGCTAAGGTCCAGGGTCTCCAAGGCGTTGGGGTGCCCCCTGGTGGTAACCACGGGCCCATACAGGGTTGAGCTTCCAAGCTCCCTACCCGTGGTCCCCAAAGCAACAAGGGTGGTTGCCCCCACATGGTCTGGTGAAGGCACTTTGTAGTTTTCACTTGACATGCATTACTTTACTTTGAATATGATAATTGTACTGAATTGATGCCGTTAGTAAATCTTCTGAATCTAATATACTTAATGTTAATTTCTGTTGACTGTCTAAACATTTTATCTTTAATATTTTACTGTATTCAGTTTTATACCCTAAAACCTTTTTATTTTCAGTTCTGTTTTCAATGATTTGGCACAAAGATAACAGCAGATATTTTGCATTTTAAAGGAATTTTAGTTTAGCACAGAAAAATAGGATCAAATAAAATTAAGCGACATATAGTAGTAATCTTTGCACAAAACATGGTTGCAAGACTCTTCCTCGACCATTTCAATAAAGGTGTCTTTCACATTCCATTTAAAGTAGGCTGCATTTTTGTATTAAACAAAAAAGCATCTTGGAAAGCTAGCATACATGTACAGTACTTTAAAACAGATGTTGTACAAAACAATGTAAATAATAAATCAGATTATGTGTTTTTATCATGCTTTTCATAATATTCAAGTTGAAATAAATATTCTCTATTGTGCTGCTGATCTCAATATATGTGATAAGGTGAGGAACTTAACAAAATGAGAGGACTTTGGAATAGAATCACTACTTCTCAGGACTGGGAGGTGCCAATTCAGGTGGTATGGGAATGTACTTAGAATGCCCCAATGGCATCTCCCATGAAATGTGCACAAAGTAAAGCCTACTGGAAGAAGATCTGGAGAAGAACCATAGCACACACTGGAGTATTACTGTATATCTCTCAGGTGGCCAGGGAACATTGTGAAAATCTTCAGGAATTGTTGAAAGATTCCTGTGTAGGGAATGATCTTGTCAGCCCAAGCCAATGTGTTGTTACTGTTTCCTACATCAGGTAAAAACAACAAAGATAAATAATGATGATGAATATTGTTCTGGCTGTAAAATATTGATTTGACCAAAACTAAAAGAGTCAATATTTGCCATATAGGCAATTCATTTCAGTTAGTTATGCACACATTATATTCTGCCTAGTCGCTTCTGAGGCTTTGTAGTGGAAGTTTGGAGCCTACAAAGAAATGCATAGAGACTGGGAACTCTATATTTTTCCTCTAACTTAAATTGCATTGGAACCATGGAAAAAACTATCAATTTAACATATGTCTGAACAGAAATTTGGACTCATTTTCTTTATTTTTATACTAAATGCTAAAAGCAACTGGCTGAGCAGTGGAATTCTGTTAATAGTGTTGAAAATGTGTTTTCCTTAGATAAGCATTACTATTTCCAAGAGGGAAGCTCAAATACTAGGTAGCAAAATGTATGCACATATGAAAAAGAATATTGCATTGCCAAAGTTTTCACCCTCTTTAAAAGCTTTTCCAGGATGATGCTTGATTATTAATAATCCTTATATAGAGTATGTTGTTAGCATCTGTATTTTACATTGCATGTCCATATTTCAATCGCACCCATTAATATCAGGTTACGGTCCTTTTGGGTGTTGGCATCTATTAGCAATGCACACTAGTTTGGAGTGATTTTTGATGATTCCACATGGCACATGTATTTTGGTTCATTCATAGTTCTATGATGGCACTTATAAACAAATCATAGCACAGATTCTTGATTAAACTGACTGCAGAACTTTAACTGAATGAATCAAAAACATCCACTTTCTTGCTTTTTAGTTACTCTGAAGTTGCTTTGGCATAATGCTTGGGACCATTCTGTTGATGAAAGATAAAGTTTGTCCCATGATTCCGTTTTTTCAGTTTTTCAAAAGACTAAAATAAGTTCCTTAAACATGTTTCAATCCATTTTTGATTCAGTTTTAACAAATTGTCCTGTCCTGAGAAGCATCCCTATAGCATGAATACAGCCACAATATGGATATTGTTTTATGAAGTGTGGATAATTTTAGGTTAGCACCACACATTACAGTTTGAAATTTGCAGAAAAAGCTCAACCTCATTTTGTATAAAACTTTTTTTATTAGACTTGGTTGATTCAATGTCACCTTTTTTGGAAAACTCAATTCTCAATTTGAGCCTAATGAGATTTTTTGGGATATTGTTTTCTTTCTTTCCATTGTACCAGCCAGACCATTGACAATGACTTGATGATGCACCTCAGGCCCACTCTCAACTACTAAAGTTTGCAGGTCTTCTAACATCGTGTTTGTCCTCTCAGTGACTCTCCTCACATTTATCATTCTTGTTTGAGTGTTCAGTTTAATAAACATCTTTTTGTATGCTATGACTTGGTTATGTGATTCAGGTTATGGTTTTTTGAACCAATAGTGATCAGAGGCAGATTCTAAAAAAACTTTGGGTGCCCTTTCCCAATATCATCCACCCCTTCCATTTTCTATTTTGCCTATCCAGTTCAGAGTCATGCTAAGCTAGTGCTCTACAATAGGATTAGTTCCAGCATTGTAACTGATGTTGCTGGGATGATGATGATGATGATGATGATGATGATGATGAGATGATAATATACTTTATTAATTCCCAAAGGGAAATTGTCTTTTCATATGTCCTTTGAGGGTTAGATAATATTATCTTATAAAAATTATAAAATTTTAAGCTTGCTGTAAAGTTTGACACCATGTGGGTGAATGATGCAATAGATTTCAGATAAACTATTGAATTCTTTATAATTCAAAGATTTGCTTATGTACAAAATCCTAAGCAGCCCATTAACAAAATAACAATGAAGTTGCTGAAAACATCACATTATGGGGTAGAATCTTTAAAATAGGTTCTGGAAATTTTATAAGACCCCTGAAAAAGTAAGTGTAATGTGTACTTAAAGCCTAATCTTCACCATAAGACAGATGATTATAGTCCATTGACTTTTTTTGCCATACATCAGTGGTTCTCAACCTCACAGATGGCGCAGTGGTAGTGCTGCTTCTGCTTTGCAGTAAGGAGACTGTGGAAGATTGTGGGTTTGCTTTCCAGTTCCTCCCTGTGTGGATAGCACTTTGAGTACTGAGAAAAGCGCTATATAAATGTAATGAATTATTATTTATTATTATTATGGGGCGGGCCCCCCTAGGAGGGTGCGAAGTAACAAAAAGCGGGGCGCGAAGATGTGAAAAAAGAAAACAAGAATCAAAAATATGAAAAAAACATCTGTTGAAACCAAAACAAATTGACTTAAACCACATTCTGATACTAGAACAATAAATATAGAGTTAGATAAATGGCAATAAAAGTTAAGTAGGTATAATAAAATATGCATCTACATTTCAAAAAAATGTTAGGGGGGGCGCGATTAAAACTGTTATGAAAACTCGGGTTGCAAATATTTAAAGGTTGAGAAACGCTGCCATACATCAATATTAACATATTATATAAGATTATCTAGTTTGATCATTTCACTGTCACATTAAAAATATCAGCCCAGAGGAGGATTTAACATCAAGATTTTGGAAGACTGTTTTCCTATTCCTACGATGTCAGAAGATAAATTTAACTGCTTTAAAAAGGGCTATCCTGCCTGGGACCCCAACTCTTTGTTGATTTTATGCGTCATTGTTTATTTATATAAAGACACATTTTGACTGTATAGGGTTTACCAAGTGTTTATTAGTTGAACTGTTGTGTCTTTAATTTTCCTTTTCAGCAAGGATGTAACCTTTAACTTTGTTTTCCTCTGCACATGCACACTGACACAGTCCTACACTAACACTACAGCATATTAGGTGTAAATATACTGGAAAGAGTGAGTGAGGGAAAGAGAAGGAGAAGGATTACTATATTTTCATAGATGGAAGACTTTCCTCTTACTTGTAGACAAATAAGCTTTTAATTGTTCTGATTATTAATATTTATCTGTGACGCATTCCATGTTTCACTTCATGAAATAAATGATACATTTATTAGCATTGGAAGCATTTAGGTTTTGAAAAAATAGATTACATACAATATGTACAAATTTACATACCCTTATTGGACAGTATTTCGTTCCAGCCTTTGCATCTGTGTGTTCATTTACTCCTTTATGACTATACTGAGCATCAGTCAATCATGTTTCTGTTAAAATGAACCCCCAAGTGACAACCTTTGAAAGGGTTCTGTGAGGATGAATTCCAAATCTCTGAAAAGTGCATTATCAGATGAGTCCAGCAGACACAGCAGGGAATTGCTTCGGCACTCAGAGAACCAAGTATGCAGGCCTTTGCCTTGATGATAAAGCAGTCTGTGGAAGGACACTAGATTTCATTAAGTTGCAGCTGGTATTGAGGCAACTTGGCAGTCAAAAGACCGAAAGCTGTAGATTACAGTTTGTATAAGGAAAGAAGTCATGTCTTCTTACCTCATATAGTTTTGTTTTACAGCACTTTGCCTAAAGAGGATAATTTTGCATTACAAAATTAAATAAAATTTCTGACTTATTAGCATTGTTCAAATTTCAGCATAAAATTATTAGTTAAACTATTGCACCTAAACTATATATGAATGTGCACATTATATTGCTGCAGCAGAAATATCAGTTTAAATAACAGAACTTTTATCATAAAGCGAATAATATAATGCAAGTCAATTTCACCGGAAATCCATTTACATCATGTATTCTTTTTTTTTTTCTTTTTTCTCTGAGCTTTCAATACATAATCACGTTATGTGTCTTATTTCTTTGGCTAATATACCTGTATTGCTGCAATATGTTAGGAATCTTTTATTTAAATTATTAGTCTTTTTTGCTCTAATGTTGAAAGTAAGAGAATATCTATATACAGCATTTTGCTTTCTTTTTGCACAATAATTTTTGTGAAAAAATCCTTGAAGGCTGCTGCCTATGATACTAAACAATTTTGAATTATCACTATGCAGTACTATAGTACTTTAAGTTAACATGTTTTGTCCTATTTACTAGGACTTAAACCACAGTGGCAATACATACAGAATGTATGTCTAATGTTTCCATAACCTTCAACTGATGTTTATTCATGATCACCTCCCTCTTACAAGGCACAGTATCAAGGATGCTTCCTCCTTCATAGGTGGCTCTGATCTTTACTATATATATATATATATATATATATATATATATATATATATATATATATATATATATATATATATATATATGATATAATGTTATTTGCAAAAAACACATTTGTAGTATTATGCTATTCAAATGCAGTAGGTTGATACAGTGTTTGGAACCATTTCCTCATGTCTTCTAGGAACTTGATTCAGTTTGTTGCAAAGTATTGTCTGTATGTAGTTTGCTTGGTCTTCCCATTTTTCATGATTTTTCGGTTTCCTCTTGCATACCATAGATGTTCATGTTTAGCTAATTGCTATTTTTAATTTGGCACAGTGTAGGTACTGGCATGAATGAGTCTAAAGTGGAAAGGACTATCATCAAAGTGCTTTATGCTTAATGCTGCTAGGGAATGGTGTGGTTCCTTATGGTCTTATACCAGGCAAAGTGCATTTTAAACATTGATGCTGGATGGATGGATAGATGCTAACCATTATATTCATCTTTACTAATCTACATGATCTCTTTTTTATTATAGTTTTTTTTCTTTCTTGACTTAGTAGCATAGGTATTTATACAGAAGAAAAATGTAAAAAATCTTGCTAAGAGCCTTATTACTGATGCTTATTTGTACGAATCTGACCTAAAATAAATAATTCCATCTCTAAGGCAATAAAGTGTTTACTGTGTTTTAAACAGGAAGTTCTTAGTATGTTGCTTAGCAACATAATCACATTTCAATTCAGGAAATCAAACAACTTGGTCAGGAATTTAAGAGGTACCAATAAAATATAATGGCCTACTGTTAAAGTTTTGTAAAACTGATGAATTAAATTGAATCATTTCAATGTCCTAATTCAGCAGGAACTGACAAGT
Organism: Polypterus senegalus; assembly: GCF_016835505.1. Taxonomy (NCBI): domain Eukaryota; kingdom Metazoa; phylum Chordata; class Cladistia; order Polypteriformes; family Polypteridae; genus Polypterus; species Polypterus senegalus. Next base: position 90,870,149 of record NC_053163.1, on the reverse strand, counting down.
TACAAAGCAATCTCAGGTTTATTTTCCATTCAGAATGTATTAGTCATATTTCCTAATAAGTATCACTTTGATGAATTATAGAAAAAAGTCAGGAGTTACTACACTGAAAACAAATCCACTGCACATGAATCTACTAGAATATTCTGTGCTATCTTTCCTCAGACTCAAAAAGACTACAAAGCTTCATAAAAAGGAATAAAAGAAGGATTATCAAAAAGAATTCATTGCAACACCAAAAATGAGATGGGTCTGTCTACTTCACTTAATAGTGTACAACTTTACATTATACTTTTTGATAGTGTTATTATTGTACAAAATTTTGTACACATTCATTCAGTTGCAGGTATAATGATGATTTTGTTAGGATACTGAACATGAGCAGTTTTCTAAAATTGTCAGACTTAATAGCATTTACATAGTCCACACCTAAAAAATGTCTTCTTTTGTTGGACCAAATGCCCTGTCCTTATCAAAATGAGAACCATATTTATTTAGCTAATTGTTATTTTTAATTTAATTATCATTCTGTTGCAATGGTGGGTTACATTCTGGTATTTCTCCACAGTAAAGAGAAGGTTCTGCCATTCTCCTTCAAGCATTGTCTGTAAATAGTATGTTCTAAAGAGTACAAATAGATAGATAGATAGATAGATAGATAGATAGATAGATAGATAGATAGATAGATAGATAGATAGATAGATAGATAGATAGATAGATAGATACTTGTATTTTGGTTATCTTCTGTATCCCAAATGTGTGGCAATTAATTTGATTGATGACTCTAAATTGGCCCAGTGTTAGAGAAAATGGCCTGCAATGGACTGGTATCTCAGCTAGAGCTGTTTTCTATCTTGTGCTTAATGCTTCCAAGATAAGTGCTGGCACTTCATGACACTATAATAGGAATGGAAAGTGTAGGAACTGGATATGTGGATAGATAATCTTGTTGACCAGTAAACCCCAAAGTCCCTGAGTCAAAATTGCTAATAAAGTGCAATTTGATGTTTGTGCTGGTATTTCACATTTCAGGCGATCTGGTTTTGACTATTATGCCCATCGCTGTTAATGTGGAGTCTATGTGTATTCACTTGGATTTTTAGGAATTCTGGCTTCAAATTTACAAAGATGTCCATTCGGGTGGTCAACAAACCAATGCAAAGAGTTTATGTGTGTAGAATAATTTCCTCAAAATGCCAATTTTTGCCCATTAGGGATAGCTTGCTTAAGTGTGAAAGTTTGGATTAATTTTGAAACATTGAGATTGCTCCAATTCTATTTTATTTGTATTATTACTATGTACATACTCTTTGTTTGTGATTCTTATTAGAAAATTAGAACAATCTAGATGAGAACAGAAAATACTGCCCAACAAATCTTGCTAGTCCTAGACACTTAATTTTTCAAAATAACATCAATACTAGTTTTGAAGGTCCATAAAGTTCTGCCCTCTATCACACCACTTGGTAACTTAATCCATGTGTCTGTGATTTTCTTTGTTATGAAAAACTTCCTAAGGTTTGTGCGAAGTTTACCATAAGCAAGTTTACAACTTGCTGTTCTTGCGGAACTAATTTTATAGTAAATGTTCTAATTCCTTTCATAATTTTAAAAACTTAAGTCATACCTCCTCTTAATCTCTTTTTGCTTATACTGAAAAGGCTCACGTCTTTTAATCTTTTCTTATAACTCATCCCCTGTAGCCTTGGAACTAACCTAGTCTCTTTTACTTGGACTTTTTCAAGCTCTGTTTTGTCTTTTTTGTAGTTTCAAGACCAAAATTGCACAGAGTACTCTGGATGAGGTCTAACCTGTGCATTACTAAACTTGAGCCCTACTTTGACTTATATAGTACTCTGCATATTGTACTAAATAACCTAGCATTATATTAGCTGTTGTGAAAACTGTAATTTAATATGGTGGTGTTCACAAAATGTCTATGTCCTCCTTGGGTAAGAAGGCGTACTTTTAAATTTTAGACCTCTAATTGTGTATTCAAACTAACATTTTTACTTCCTACATGTAATACTTTATAATGACTTAGATTAAATTTTGTATTCCACAGTTCTGCCCAAACCTATATGCTGCCCAAGTTCTTCTGCAATGATTAAACAGATTCTAGACTATCTACTAAACTTAACCAGCTTGTTATATACATTCCTATCCAAATCATAGGTATATTGAGAATAGCAGCAGCCCAAGCACAAACCCCTGTGAGGCCCCCTTCTTAACATCACCCAATGCTGATAAATTTCCTTTCTGAAAGGCAAGATAAATAATATCACATGGTCAACTATGAACATATGCATTTGTTGCTTCCTCACTCGTAGATTTTCTAGCATGACCTGTCTCTTCTGAACCCATGATTACTGTTCTGTAAAACTCCTGTTCTTGCCATCTTTTGCTCAGTCCTTAAAAATTCCTTTTATTAATTTACTTGGGATGCACGTTAAGCTTACTTGCTTATAGTTGGTTGAATCTGCTTGATCACCCTTTTTATGTAATGGGATTATATTTGCCATTTTCCAGTCCATCAGAATTTCTCCAGTGCGCAGTGACCTCCTAAAAATTTGTACTTGCTAACCTCCTTAAGAACTCCAGGATAAATGTCATCTGAACTAAAAACCTAACCTAAAAAAAACCTGTCACCTAAAATCTGGAATAGCCTGCCAATAGGAATTTGCCAGGCTGATACAGTAGAGCACTTTAAAACACTGCTGAAAACACATTACTTTAACATGGCCTTTTTATAACTTCATTTTAATCGTAATTTAACTTAATCCTGATACTCTATATGTTCAATCTCCTCAAAATAACTATTCATGGTGGCTCTAAAATCGGTACTGACCCCTACTCTCTTTTCTGTTTCTTTTTCCGGTTTCTTTATGTTGGTGGCCTGCGCCACCACCACCTACTCAAAGCTTCATGATGCTCCAACAATGATGGACGGATTAAAAGGCAGAAGTCTACGTGACCATCATCATCATCAAGCCCTTCCGTGAGAATCCTAAATCCAAAGAGGACTGTTTCATTTATGTTAGGTAGAATGCCCAGAGGGGACTGGGCGGTCTCATGGTCTGGAATCCCTACAGATTTTATTTTTTCTCCAGCCGTCTGGAGTTTTTGTTTTTCTGTCCCCCCTGGCCATTGAACCTTACTCTTATTCGATGTTAATTAATGTTGATTTATTTTTTATAATTATGTCTTTCATTTTTCTATTCTTCAATATGTAAAGCACTTTGAGCTACTGTTTGTATGAAAATGTGCTATATAAATAAATGTTGTTGTTGTTGTTGATCCTGGTGAATTGTTTGATTTCAGCCTATTTAATCTATGCAATACTTTCCTCTGTACAATTTCCAAATCTCTTAGTACCTCCATAGTAGTCCTTGTTACTGCTAGGAGGTTATCGACTCTTCACATGTAAAGACCTTGACAGTTCTTTTACCACTAAAATACCGTATTCTTTGGGTCATCTTTCACCTTATCTGCAATATCCCTAACTAACTGCGTTTTGACTAACTATTATCTTTCTTAATAGTTGCCCTCATGCTCTCATACACCCTACAATTCACATTGGAGTCATTAGTTTTACTATATAGCCTTACACAATTTTATTTCCCTTTGCAGCTTGTTTTCAAGTTTTTATTAACCCACTTAGAACCCCAGTTAACCCATTTTAGGATGTACTTATCCTGCATTATATGTAAAATGTTTTAAAACCAGTTCTATTTCTCCACACTTTAAAACGTAATCCTGTCCACCCCTTTAGACTTTGCCATATCTGTTCAAAAAATTACCTAACAATTAACAATTTGCACTCTTTGAAAACACTAAGAATTGTTTAATATTATTGCCACTTGACCCTAGTGGTTCAATCACACCTACACCATCAATTCTACCCTGATTATTATAAAATACTATACTACTCAAGACAGGCTTCCCCCAGTGTTGGTCCTTTAACATACTGTGTTAAAAAACATTCACCGATTATGTCTATAAACTCTTGCTATTATACTCCACTATTTTTAAGGTTAGTCCAATTAACATTTGAGTAGTTAAAGTCCCCCATGACTATAATATCCACCTGTAAACTTGCCTTTTACATATTACTAAAAAGATGCACATTTATATTGCTGTCTGCATTGGGTGGTCTCTTTCCCTAATGCTTTCCAAACAAATACAGATGTCTTCACTAACATGAGGTTCATCATCCAAATGAAGAAGACTTACATTTAAATGCTGTTTGACATAAACAGCAACCCACTTTCCTTTTCAGTTCTATCTATCCTTCCTAAAAATGTGTACCTGTCTATGTTATACTCATCTCCATCTTTGTTATTTAGCCAGGTTTCTGTTATTACTATAATATCATAACTATGGACAGCTACACACAACTCCAACTCACTTGTTTTAATTTTGATGCTTCTAGTATTAAGGCAAGCTTTTTTTAACATGTCACTTATTTTACGTTTCCACATAAACCTTTGGTAATAATTTATATTACTATGCATTTTTACACTATTGTTAGTTCTTTCATATACAGTTCTAAACATGGCATATCCTAAACTCCCTGCTCCCCATTTCCTAGATTAAACAATCCTTGATAAACCAAGCTAAGTGATTAGTAAATAATAAAAAGGAAACATAAAATATCCTATTACTTTGATGGATTTCCAGCAATATTATAGTAGTAAATGGAAATTTCCCTCATCGTCTAGAGCTGATAAATGAATCTGATCAGCTGATATTAGAGGATCTGGTAACAGAAAGAGCATCCTTCTTTGATGTCCTTATAGAAAAATATAAGACAGGTCTCAGTTGTTTCTCAAGAAACCACCAGAACAGTGACAGATAATCCAGTCTTCAATGAATTTTGTAAACTGTTGGCACACATGATGGTAGTGAACAATACACCTGAAAAAATAATAAGTTTCACAGAAAAGTACAGTGACATACTGACATACAACGAAGGACAGAAACAGTTTATTCTTCAGTTTGTTCTGTACTAGTCACAAACCATCACAAAAGTTTTCCAGTTTCATCAAAGATAATGCTAATGTTGTAGATTTCAAGTGTGGAACAGTTGTCTGCTGTTCAGTTCAGATGACATAAAAAGGACCAAAAGGAATGACCTCTAAATGTTTATTTTCATTAAAATTGTGTGTGTTTGGCATAAATATGATCATGAATAAAACTAGGCTTGTGTAGGACTTTATAGGACCATTCTAATGTAAATGTTTAGTTAAATGCCTTCTGTCAATTGTCCAGTTTAAGTGAGTGTGTTGTCAAGTGCAGAGCTGGTCTTCACCTTGTATCTAACAATGCCAAGATACAGTAGATTTCCTGCTCTCTGAGTTTCTTTATGAAAAATGACAGAAGCTATTTCAGACATTAGATGAATGAATATTTAGACATACTAGACTTTCACCAAAGGGGTATCCTCACCAAACTTAAAAAAAAACAAGTAATATGAAAAATAATAAATACATTTTTCTTAATTATGGATTCAACAAAAATTAGCCACTTAATACTGTGACTCCATTGGTAGGATCCACTAACTAATGACCTAATTCTTTGAATACATTTTACATTCCTAGCAAATATTCATAAGGGAAATTTATAAGATAATTAATCCAAGCTTCAAGATGGAGTCTGGGCTAATCACTAATATTTTATTCTGCTTCCACTCCCTAGTTTAGTTTTTCTACCTATAACAGCTGGAGGTGAAATGATTATTTCTTGATTATTATTGTTATTATGATTATTCCTGGAAACCATCCTGGAACTTCTTCTGTGTTTCATTCTTACAGCACTTCCAGTTCTTCTCCAGAAGAGAACACTTTGAGTCTTCAAGAGAATCTCTCCTTTTCTTTAATATTTTACATATGTTCCAGGCTTGCTTTAACAATATCCTCATGTGAAAATGTTGATTCACCCTGTCATCTCAATTAAGAGAACAGTTATTATCTGGTGCATAAGAAAAGAATTACTTAGTCTTAATGAAGTTATTCTACTTTTTCTGAAAATAAAAAAATATGCATCCTTGCAAATTTGGCCTCAGAATTGTGGTTACACATTATTCCTCCATTAAATATATTCTGTGCCAGTCTTAAAAAAGTGTTTGGCTACTTATCAGTTAAGTTAAAATGAAATTTCCAAACAATATGAAATCCTAGGTTTCACTGACAATTAGGAAAGTAATGCAATTGAAGAAAGTTCATTGCCACTGTTGTGTTATCCAGGCATGATTGACCAACTAAATTTAGTTTCACTTTTGACACTGTAATGCTCCTACAAGTCTTAAAGATTATGTCCTGAAATCTACAAGCATCTTTCACTATGACAAAACTGTTAATGTTTTATGGTCCACTCGCAAGTAATGAATAAGTAAGAATGATTCTCCTGGAAGAATAGCCAGAAAGAAACACTGCCCACCAAAAAAAAGAAAATGTTGCACTATTCAAGTTTTGAAAACAGTGTTTAAAGAAAGTCCAGCACATCTTCAACACTTTTCTTGGGAGGAAAAAGTAAAAAGTGTGTTTGTAGGTACAGTACATAATTTAACATATCATGCTTGACAAAGACCAGTCACTGACTTTGGTTAGAAAAACTTATTACAAATAATCAAACATAATTGTAGAAGATAATTGGTTTGAGCCTGTTTTGCTACCTTAGGATCTGGACAATTTTTTTTTTGTGTCTTCTCTGAAGCGTGTATTATACCCAAATATTCTAGGGACAGACCATAAAACCGTATGTACAACAATGACTAAAGTAAACCAAAATGAGTATAATATTTTGTAACACAAATTACCCAACAAAATGCAGGAAAGATACTAACAAGTTTGGTGAGTGAAGTAAAACTCCATTAAGACTTGTGCACATAAGAAAGCCTGCAAACATTGCAGAGATAACAGTTGGGTAAGTATAAATTCTTCCTGAATGATGTTAGAGTTAGTTTCTTGCAGTAAATCTTTAATTCAAGTTAATACTGTCAAAGCTGGCCTTCTTACTTTTACACAAAATAACTGATTTTGCACTGATATTTTAATGAAATATTTACAAACTTAATTTCTTTTATGTTTCCATTGAAAAAAAGGGTTTACCTTCATTTCTTGTGAGTACTGGGTGAGGAATATGTGGCAACCAAATATATGCTAAAACAAAATCATTAATGGTAAATTCTACTTTTTATTAAAGTGCCAGTCTGAAGGAGATTGAAGACTGCTAAGTGGTGGCAGGGGAAAGTGTAGTTAAGCAGCATAGGATGGTGGTCTGTAGGATGACGTTAGAGATCAAGAAGAGGAAAAGAGTGCGGGTAGAGCCAAGGATCAAATTGTGGAATTTAAAAAAGGAAGACTGCAAGGTTGAGTTTAGGGAGGAGGTGAGACAGGCACTGGGTGGTAGTGAAGAGTTACCAGACAGTTGGTAAACTACAGCAGAAATAGTAAGGGTGACAGCAAGAAGAGTGCTTGGCATGACATCTGGACAGAGTTAGGAGGAAAAGGAAACCTGGTGATGGAATGGGGAAGTACAGGAGAGTATACAGAGTAAGAGGATGGCAAAGAAGAAGTGGGATAGTCTGAGAGATGCAGAAAGTAGACAAGAGTACAAGGAGATTATGCACAAGGTGAAGAGAGAGGTGGCAAAGGCTAAAGAAAAGGTGTGTGATGAGTTGTATGAGAGGTTGGACACTAAGGAGGGAGAAAAGGACCTGTACTGATTGGCTAGACAGAGGGACCAAGCTGGGAAAGATGTGCAGCAGGTTAGGGTGATAAAGGATAAAGATGGAAACAACCTCAGTGAGGTGAGTGTGTTGAGCAGATGGAAAGAGTATTTTGATAGGCTGATGAATGAAGAGAACGAGAGGGAGAAGAGGTTGGATGATGTGGAGATAGTGAATAAGGAAGTGAAAATGATTAGCAAGGTGGAAGTAAAGACAGCTATGAAGAGGATGAATAATGGAAATGGCGTTGGTCCAGATGACATACCTGTGGAAGCATGGAGGTGTTTAGCAGAGATGGCAGTGGAGTTTTTAACCAGATTGTTCAATGGAATCTTGGAAAATGAGATGATGCCTGAGGAGTGGAGAAGAAGTGTACTGGTGCCAATATTTAAGAATAAGGGGGATGTGCAGGACTGTAATAACTACAGGGGGATACATTTCATGAGCCACAGCATGAAGTTATGGGAAAGAGTAGTGGAAGCTAGGTTAAGAAGTGAGGTGATGATTAGTGAGCAGCAGTATGGTTTCATGCCAAGAAAGAGCACCAGAGATGTGTTGTTTGCTCTGTGAATGTTGATGGAGAAGTATAAAGAAGGCCAGAAGGAGTTGCATTGCGTCTTTGTGGACCTGGAGAAAGCATATGACAGGGTGCCTGGAGAAGAGCTGTGGTATTGTATGAGGAAGTCGGGAGTGGCAGAGAAGTATTTAAGAGTTGTACAGGATATGTATGCGGGAAGTGTGACAGTGGTGAGGTCTGCAGTAAGAGTGATGGATGCGCTCAAGGTGGAAGTGGGATTATATCAAGGATCTGCTCTAAACCCTTTCTTATTTGCAATGGTGATGAACAGGTTGACAGAAAAAGATTAGACAGGCGTCCCCATGGAGTATGATGTTTGCTGATGACATTGTGATCTGTAGCAATAGGAGGGAGTGGGCTGAGGAGACCCTGGCGAGGTGGAGATGTTCTCTGAAGAGGAGAGGAATGAAGGTCAATAGGAACAAGACAGAATACATGTGTGTGAATGAGAGGGAGGTCAATGGAATGGAGATGATGCAGGGAGTAGAGCTGACTAAGGTGGGTGAGTTTAAATACTTGGGATCAACAGTACAGAATAATGTGGATTGTTGAAAAGAGGTGAAAAAGAGAGTGCAGTCAGGGTGTTGAGTGATATGAGTAATTTGTGACAGATGGGTATCAGCAAGAGTGAAAGGGAAAGTCTACAGGACAATAGTGAGACCAGCTATGTTATATGAGTTGGAGATGGTGGCACTGACCAGAAAGCAGGAGACAAAGCTGGAGGTGGCAGAGCTAAAGATGTTTAAATTTGCACTGGGTGTGATGAGGATGGATAGGATTAGAAATGAGTACATTAGATGGTCAGTTCAAGTTGGACAGTTGGAAGACAAAGTCAGAGAGGCAAGATTGCATTTTGGACATGTGCAAAGGAGAGATGCTGAGTATATTAGTAGAAGGATATTAAGGATAGAGCTGCCAGGCAAGAGGAAAAGAGGAAGGCCTAAGAAGGTTTATGGATATGGTTAGAGAGGACATGCAGGTGATGGGTATAGCAGAACAAGATGCAGAGGACAGAAAGATATGGAAGAAGATGATCCGCTGTGGCAACCCCTAACGGGAGCAGCTGAAAGAAGAAAAAGATCAAAGTGTGCTTTTTCTGACTCTTTGTGTGACAGTGTCAGCTAAGATAATAAAAAAAAATCCTCAAACCCACCTAATCCAATTTTGTGACATGGTTTTGGGAGCAGAGCCTGTTCTAGCAGCATCAAGTGCAAGTCAGAAACCAGCTGTGGGCAGGGTGGCAGTCCATTATCATTAACATTAATAGAGAGGAAAACCCAGTAGACCATGCAGACTCTACCCAGACAATGAATGATCACACATTTCAAACCCAGGATTAGTGATCTAGCTCAGTGAAGAGGATTACTTGTGTTCAGTTTTGTGTATTGTATTTACTGTATATTCTGACACCCATTGCACAACCAGCCTACCTGGAAGATGGTATCTCTCTGAATTGCCCTTTCCAAGATTTCTTCCAGGTATTTTCTACAAGCTTTTTCTGGGAGTACTTTTCTTGCCTTCTTACAGAGTCAAGGCTGGTGGGCTGTCAAAAGCAGGGTCTGCTAAAGCCCAGTAAGGCATTCTTTGCGGAAGTTTAGGCTATACAAGAAATAAATCATTGTTGTTGTAGATCCTTGAGCTCCCAGCACTTCCCTGTGGGCTAACATGACACCCAATAATAAAAATGTAGGCTGAAAATACAACTACTTCTTCTTAGGGGAACCCAAAAATTTGTTATTTTCAACTATCAAATAAGGTGCAATAGTTGTCGAAATGCAAGATTTTACTAGTTTAATAAGAACAGTTACATTTATTTTTTAAAAATCCTGGAATTTATAGATGTGTATTTATTTACTGAGGCTTAATAAGATACAGATTCATTACTTATTCCTAATGATGCTGGGATACACTGTGACTGCCATGCCACGGTATTTGAAAAACTAGGTTCACATATTGGATAGATCATTAAACATTGATTTGTTGGAATACAGAGATAAAATTTAGTCTTCTGAAGTTATCATGATTAGACGGTTGTTATATATTTACACTACACATATGCGTATGGAAAATAAAACAGTACAACTTTTATGCTCTAATTTTCAGCTATGCGTATTAGGATTGCAGGTGACCAGAACAACATTGGCCACTATATATCCACCAACTCAGGATGGGGTCCATCATAAGTTATATTTACACTCTTACTTACAAAGGCTATTTAGAGTGACCAGCTAACTTAACAAAAATGTGTTTTGATTTGGGAGGAAACCTAGAAAAACCTCACATAGACAGAGACCATGGTGAAATTCAAAGCCAGTCTCCTCGAGCTGAGAAACTGCAGCACTAACCACAACACTACCATGCTTCCCTAAAAATAAAGTAGGAAAAATCAAAAACTTTAGTATATGCCTTGAACATGAACATAAATTGTGAAACCCTGGAACCTGACACTCTAAAGACAGCTCTCAGTGAAAGCCTTATAGAAACATGACACCCTCCTCCCTCCCAAGCGTTTCCTCATGCATTAGTGATATAGATGTCAGTCAAGTGCATGGTGTACTGCACATCGTGTCTGGTATGTAATATATTAATGTATTATTTATTAGTGCCTTCTCATTGGTGAATTCAAAAAAACACACCTCCAGAATTTCTATAGGGATATAACAACACACCATGTAATAATGGGCAAGAGAGCAAAAGTTACTGTGTGAATGTGAAAACCTTTAAATGTATACTTGATAACAGCAAAAAAAAAATGATTGTTTAGCTATTCACTTCATTTGAATGACCAAGATGGGTCAGCACCTCAAATCAGACTACGTTCTTTCTTTTAAGTGGCCCCTCCTTGCTACTGCTGCTTAATTGTTTCATAGAAGCAGAACACCTTTTCATAAATACTTTATGTGTATTGTAAGCCTGATGCTCTCTGACATGGCTGGCACCAAGACGACAGATGCATTTAAAGTGAAAATAGTGCAGGTGTTTATTGAAAAGCCCTGACTCAACGTGACATACTGTGAAATGAGAAACACAGAAAATAAACACTTTTCAACTATCAAGTCTACCTAGACTCTGGGATCCATCTAGGCTGATGTTGATAGTTAAAACACTTTCTAATCTAATATGAGATGTTGAATATTTAGCTGGCACAGTTAGATCTTATTTCATTTCTATCAGCAACAGCACCAACACTTTGCTGCCTCATCATCTGGGATTTGCTAGCAGCAGCTTCACCATCTTGACTCTACAGCATTCAGAACAACAGGCAATGATACAGAAATAATCTTACATTATACTATATTTTAAAGCATTCTTACTTTTTTTTTTATATAATTTATTCCCTTTACTTTCTGAATGAAACAAAGATCTGCATATCCTAACACCATTTTTTGCTAGTTTCATTAGTACACAGACAAACTATGTAACAGTTTATGTCAGTAAAATGTTAATTTATTTCAGCCTTACACTATTTTTCAGATGTTGCTTTCAGAATATAATACTTCTCTGGGGGTCTTTCTTCTCTTTTTAAGTGAGTTCAGCATTTAGTTAACACTTTTTTCCTGGAGTGACAGTCAAAACTGGAAGATCTGCACAAAACAATTTCAAGCCGAACAACATACTTATTATGCCAGAAATGTTTTCCTGTTATATGTGAGCATTTAGGTTTTACTTGGCACCATTATTTTTATACTTTCCACAAATATATGCATCAGTAATATTCTGTTGGTTTACTGCAGCTTTCAGATAGTATAGATGTCTATGTATGTAAGAAGATATCTGCATTTTTCAACTAAGTTAAATGAAAGCATGTGTACTACCTGTTTTGGGAGTTCAAAGGCTTCTTTCTGCTTTGAGTTGTCAGTCAAATTATTACAAAATTGATAAACCCAGCACAATTACACAACAGCCAGCTATGCATTAGCAATTTTATAAATGTTTGTTTACTGAAGAATTTACACCACAACACTGTCTGTTCAATGGCTGCCATTGACACATTTCATGGCTTTAGAAAACCATCTACTTTTAGAAATATGGAACCACTAATATACACTTTGTGATCTGTAAAAGCATTGTCCGTCTCTCTATCTATAGTTTCCACTTAATTCAAAATTGTGATTATGGATTGGCAAAGCCTATCCTGGAAGAAGGCAGAAAACCATTTCTCGATAGGGCACGAGTTTATTTCCATGCAGAATCAATTCTTGTACTCACACTTCCTTACATTAGAACTATTTAGGGTCACTACTCATCTAAACTACCCAACATTGATGGATTGAAGGCAGATCCCCAGATGTCCACATGATCATCATCATCAAATTCTTTCATGTGAAGCCAGAAAGCCATAAGGACTGATTTAGATCATGTGTGTTAGGTAGAATGCCCAGTAGGAGCTGTCTGGTCTCTTGGCCTTGGAACCCCTGCAGATTTTTTTTTTCTCTGTCTCACCTGGAGTTATTTTATTTTATTTTTTTTTCTGTCCTCCCAGCCATCTAACCTTACTTTATTCTTTGTTACTTAGTATTACCTAATCTTATTTTTGTTTCACATAAACTTTTCTTTCTTCATCTTATAAAGCACTTTGACCTACACATTTGCATGAAAATGTGGTATATAAATAAATGTTGTTGTTGTTGTAAACATTTATGTGTTTGGGCTGTGTCAATAATACTGGCAGGAAAATCTATGTAGGCACAAAGAGGGCCTGCAAACTCCACACAGTCAGTGTCTGTGCTATTTCACGTGAAGCTTTGAAATGCAGAGTTAATGACTGACCACAATGTTGCCTGCTCAAGTATAAGCTTAAAAAGTTTTTACACACAAACACTGTATTTTTCAAGAATATAACTGTACTATCTATAGAGTAATGCTTATTGCCATGTGTCATTGTTTTGCAATAGGGGATCTTAACATATTTCTTTTTTTTTATCATTGATCAACATAAACACTGAGAATATGAAAATCAAACCTCCATTCTTCAGTTTATTCTCAAGTAATTTGGTATGACAAACCTACAAAAGTCTTAGTTGAAGCAACTGAAGTTATATCATTAGGTAAATAATGAGCAGTGCGAAGTAAGCACAAAGACCTTTATTATTGGATAGGATAATTCCTGTTTAATGTCAAAATTGAGTGGAGCTGAAGGTACACAAGCACATGGCCAGTGATGACTATTGTACTCAGAGATAAAGAACAGCATCCTGCTCCTTTTTCATCATAAGACAGAATGATAATGATGAATAGGATCATTTATAGTGACAGACCGGTGGGCAGAGAAGTGGGTGAAGTATGATGAGGCAATTGTTCTTCATCCAGGTTGGCAACTTTGTCATGTAGAATTAACACTTAGATGTAACTCCTCTAACTTCTTCTACAACCGCTCCCTCTGTTTCCTTTAATTTAGTGTCTGCAAATGCAGCAGAATAGTCACTTTCTTGAAAGCAGTTTAATTATGCACATGGTGGGGTCATCACAATTCATTAATCAGGGGTGGCTATGATAAAATTCCAAAAAATATCTACTGACTCTGTGGACTTTATGTAATCAGTACGTAAAATGTTCAATCACTGAGTGAGAATACATATAACTTGATCATTATTATTTGTTTTATATATCATCTGCATGGTTATAACAATTAAATTTACTGGATTTGGTTGTTGTTTGATCATCATAGCACTGTGCAAGGATTCTGAGAAATGCTGAGGTCATAATGGAGAGCATTCATTTTACAATGTACAGCCATTCTATTTTGCATTATTCCTTTTTTGGATCAGCTCTTTTGCAAAACACTTCATAAAATAATTCCATTTTCATCATAGGCACATCTAGTAGTATATAATAATGAAAAAGATAAGTGCATATCCAAGAGCATTTGAAAAGAAAAACCCACAGAAAGCTCAAAGATATGGTATAAAATAGTCAAACATATGACATGGGAATAAACTTGTATTAACACATTAAAGTATAAAAGTTTCAGAATGCATTAGCTGTGTGAAAAGTAGGCCTATGATTTGAAGTTTAGCACCAAACAGTTCTGGGGCCCAAGTTCTAAAGAAGAAAATCTAATGAAGCAATGCTTTAAGATTACTGAAAAGAGTGGTTCTAGATTTCCTAACATTTTTAGTTAAGCTATTACAAAGATTTATAAAAGAAACATGGTATACTCATTTATTGGGTTTTAAAAATGAATATGACACTTTGACATACACAACATGTGTGTGGTAATGTTTGGTCTGCCTATTTTGCTTGTAAATGTAGAAGTATGTGTGCATTAGTGTATAGCATACTATGTGAAGCTAGTGTACTGCGTATACAGTATATACATACATAGGCTAATTATGTCTGTATCTGCAGGAAGATGGGGAAACTCCACCACAGATGTAGAAACAGAAAGGTAAGACCAGATCAGGGCAGATTCTAGTAGTTGCCATGAATGTCACAGGGAAGAACACTTTGTTGATGTTCAACAGATAAATTTAAAACTTTCCTCAGTAATTTCCTCAGCCTTGTCTACTAAACAGATGGGAGCAAGCAGGCATAAACAAAATAGTCCTGGGGTGCAGATGAAAACTTTACTTTCCCTTGTACAACAATTCAGTAGCAAAAGCATAAAATAAAGTTTTAAAAATTACATCTAAAAAAGCAGTAAACATAGAAGCAAGAATGCAGCATTAAAAGGAACTTTATACAAGCTTGACATCAAAAACAGAAAATAATGCACTAATGAAAACAGTGAAATCAAATTAAATATCAAACACTGTAGCACAAGTAAACACAACAGAATGTTTTTGAGAGCATTAAAACTTGCCTGTACCATATGTTTGTATGTACACTTTAAGGTTAAAAAATTTTGATTATTATTACTGGGGTATCATGTCTTGTGTTGTTTCTGCTGGGAAAGGACTGAGCCTATCACAACTTGAACTTGGTTTTTCCAATTAAAGTTTTTAAGTGACCAGAGGGTATATTGGCATCATTTTCTGGAAGGCAAGATCAAATCCAGGGACATACAGTAAGTACATCATAGTGTACATACTCACTTAAAGTGGGACAATTTAGAGACAGGAGGGTCCATCTTTGTGATGTGGGAGGACACATCCTGTGACATACTGAAGCAGACATTGTGAAAATGTGCAAATTCTACACACGCCGTGACCAGGCTGGAAATTCAAATATACTCTCCTAGAGTTTTAACGCAGCAGAACTAACCATTGTTCCACCAAGTAACGGTCGGAGAGCATCCCTCCTTCTTTGGAAACATATTCCCACTCAGCAAGCTCAGCAAGATGTTCTCTATGTGTCATTGTTTCCTGATGTTCTGTATACTTAAAGCACAATATTATACATCAAAAGCACATAACCACCCAGAAAGTGTCTGTATAAAATATAATTATTTTTTGCACATTTATTTTATAATAACAATATACTTAAACTATCCATATTACAACAAAGAAATATAGTTCTTGTATGAGATAATAGCCCAACCCCAATAAGTCTGCAATGAATTTTGATGCAGGTGAACTTTGGTAATGTCTCTCTATGGTACATTTAAAAGTTCAGGAGGAATAAACTGATCATAAATGGTTCTGACAAGATGATTTTAAAATATTAAGAAAATATATGAGCATTTACGCATTTAATAAGGTTAGCTCAAACATTTTTTCAGTAATTGTTTATAACATACAGTATGTACTGTTGAGTTAGACTGTCTAAAATGGCTTGAACGCTGAGGACTGTGCCTTTGTGGGTTATTTCTATTGATGATGTTTTGAGTTCCCATTCAGGGGTAGGGAGGGATTGATTTAGGGGATTTAGAACATAAATGAGTATCACGACTAATCATGTTTATAGTGTTAAAACGTCTATTGGCTAAATTGTAAAATGATCAAATGTAATTAAATACTACAATTCCTAACGCCTTGAGAGCACCAACTTCATAATGTATGACAATCTTTAGGCTTTTATTCCCGCTTCCTGGTGAACTTTGTCTTCTGCCATGTTACTGCTACTGATTAGTCAGTCTTCATCTGAAGGTTGTTTCACCTTTTCAGGCAACAGGTATCGCTCATTGAATCTGTCAAGCCTATAGATTATTTTGTTGTCATTGTTCAAATCAGGGGTCCCCAACTCCAGTCCTGGAGGGCTACAGAGGCTGCAGGTTTTCATTCTAACCCTTTTCTTAATTAGTGACTTGTTTAAGCTGCAAATTAACTTCTTTTGAATTCATTTTAATTGACTTGATCTTGAAGACTCAGACCCCTTGTTTCTTTTTCCTTAATTAGTAGTCCAACAATAATGAGATACAAAATGAGTCAAAACATGACCTGCAAACTGTGACCATAACACAATATCTGAAGATAAAGAAAGATGAAAGTCTCTGGAATGTTGATCTGAGAACAGAGAAAATCAACAATTTTGTAAGTGTATGCTATTGTAAAATGAGAGCAGCAACATGTCAGGGTATTAAAGAACAGGTTTAATTAACAACCCTTTCTCTTTCCTTAACAACCCTAATTAAGCAACTGGTTGGAGTGAAATTGGTTGGAGTTAAGGCCGTGACTTAGATTGTCTTCTGTTGGCACTTGACAGTTTTCTATCAAAACAGGGGTCCCAACACGGTACTCTGCCCGAGGCCTGTGATGCTGTTAAGACAGCCATGTTTGACACTGGACTGTTTGAGGCAGCATTGCTAACTAGTAGTAATGAGCAAAAACAGGGAAGTTTCTCTTTGCATATAGTTTACCATAACTGACACCAAAACTTGTTTTGCTTGTGATTTCACAACTGTAAAATGCAAACCTTGCTAAAAAGAGTTGGGTTGGGGGTTAACATTATTTTGGGAAAGAAAACTAGGAATCTTGCTCACAAAAGCCTCATTGTCACATCAGTGTTTTTCCCAGCTCAAAAATTAAAGCAATCAGCAGCACACCAATAAAATTAATTCCATTGTGACAGGCGCCTGGCGTCCATGCCCAGCCGGGATGCCCCTGCACACTATATTCAGGGGGAGCAGCCCTGGACAGTGTAATACCTCCCCCTGGATGCTAGATGGCCGCCCCCCTGGGCTGGTGTAGTGCCTCGGTTTCCCACAGGGCTCCCTGGGAATTGGAGTTGGGGGCAGCCCTGTTAGGTCCTGCAGGTACAGCCAAGGGGTGATGTGTTTGGGACTCCTGAGCCTGTGTGGGCAACAGCTTCATCACACCTGGAAGTGACGCCGGATCTTGGTGATCAAACACCTGGAGCACTTCCAGGTGACCTATAAAAGGGAGCCAGCAACCACCACTCATGGGCCAGAGTCGGGTGGAGGAGGACAAGGTTGCTAGGGAGGAGTGGTGGTGCCAACGTTGAGAAAAGTGATTGTGCTGTACTGCTGCTTGGGACTTTGTTGTGGCTGGGGGGATTACGGGGAAGATGTGGCCCCCAGGTGAAGAGAAATAAAAGTCCTTTTATTTTACATGTGCCTCCCGTGTCCAATCTGTGTCGGGTCAGGCGCTATATAGTGCCTTTCACAGTATTTATGTTTCATGTTCACATCTCCATGGAGGTGCAGTGCCTTTTTAGTAATATGTCACATATTTCATAAAAATACACAACAAAGCTGACCATTGTGCACATTACTGTGTTTTCCCAGAGGAAAAGCCATTCAACCCCACCACACCGAATGTTACTGTACCTAGAAACTGCCCATTCCTGTTTCTTCATTTCTACAGATAATGGATTGCATGCTCTACACAGCGTGGAGCCTCTGGTTTAATTTTTTTCTCTGAAACATCTTTGAGATTGTAATCACCAAGATTATCTTTATAATTAGCAAATTGGATATCTTCTCTCCAGTACAAGCACAGATCAAGAAAATGTGTACATCCATCCATCATCATATAATATAATAAGTCCTTGTTTCGGTTTCAAATGGAAGCAAAGAAATAGTTCATTTCCCAGCTTTGTGTCTCGATGTGTAAAATCCTTGAGCTTTGTCTTAAGACTGGTAACCAATTCCCATTTAAAAAAATATCTTTATATTATCCATCCATTATCCAACCCGCTATATCCTAACTATAGGGTCACAGGGGTCTGCTGGAGCCAATCCCAGCCAACACAGGGCGCAAGGTAGGAAACAAACCCCGGGCAGGGCGCCAGCCCACCGCAAGGTGCACACACACACACACACCAAACACAATTTAGAATCGCCAATGCTTCTAACCTCCACGCCTTTGGACTGTGGGAGGAAACCCACGCAGCTACCACTGCGCCACTGTGCCACCCCAAAATTAATAGCAAATTAACCTGGTGTTTTTTTCCTCAATAGAGCTCTTTATTTAAATAGTAAATGGTAGGAAGACACATGCAGAATTAATGCATGACAACAACAACAACATTTATTTATATATAGTACCACATTTTCATAAAAAAGAAAAAAGACAAAATAAATAGAATTAAAATTAGGGAATACTAATTAACATAGAATAAAAGTAAGGTCCAATGGTCAGGGTGGACAGAAAAAAAAAAAACACTTCCAGACAGGAAATAAACATATTTTTCCTTGTGCCAATGACAAGAATTTCAGTGGAAGTAAAATGCCATTGTTCAGTGATTTTTTTTTTGAAGTAAAACCTTGGGTTTTGTTGCAAGTATCATTTTTCACAAATCATTTCACTCATCACAACTAAGCACTCTGTCACAACTGCCAATGATGCCAGGATAAGCTCTTACTCACACAACCATGTACTGGGTAAGGGAGTTAGAAAATTGAGGATTCAATGGATGAAGAATCTGAGCTGGTAACTCGAAGGCTGCTGACAGAAGGAATTCTAGTCTGCTGGGCCCTTGAGCAAGGCCCTTAACCTGCAATTGCTCCAGGGACACTATACAAATAGCCTACCATGTGTTATGACCCCAAAAAAGTCTCTGGAGAGTATGTTGGGGTATGCGAAGAAATGACAAATTCCAAATACAAGAAATTGTACGTGGCAATTAAAGGATTAAAAAAAAGAATGGGTACTTTTTATTACTCGATGGCTATAAACCTTTACACACTTTGGTCTTGCCTAGTCTTTATTACCAGTTTATTGACCTTTTCTTACACTCAGTGCATAATCATCATCTTCTAATAATGTCAACAACAGCCGCTGCACTCTTCTACAAATTGCCTGGACCACCTTATTCAAGAGCAGGGTCATGAGTGCTGCAAAGGAAGCAATGATTTGTTTCATATTTTTACATTTTCAGTATTCTGGCTGTTTTATGTCTCTCAGCTCTGCTCAGGATTAGGCAGGCTTAGAAAATGGGGTGGCATGTTTTTCTATAAATGAGATTTTGAGCAGAGCTGACATTGTATCTGTAGAAAATGTAACGTTACCATCTTCTAACATTTTTCTATTGGTATAGTTGTATGGTCATTTATTTTATTTCATCTTCTTTAATTTCATCACTTTGCTCTGATGAGGTCTGTTCTGGTAACAGGCTGAACAGGGCAGACCAGACTATTCTTTCTTACAGAAGTGTCCAGTTTCTCCTGGGAGATTCTCAGGTGTTCCTAGGCTATTTGAAAGATATAATCCGTTGCTTGTGTGTTTGGTTTCCTTCCAGTGTGCTGTGCAAAATATACCTCCTATGGGGGTGACCAGAGGGCTTTCTCACTAAATATATAGACCACTTTAACTGGCTTGTTTCAGTCTAGGACAACAGTATCTCTGCATTAAGTTCTACCCAGACTGATCATCATATCACTGAGACTACTCCCTATAACCCTGTAGAAAAACTAAATATTGGCATATAAATGTAGGGTGTCAGTTTTTGGGTCACTGCTCAAAGCTTACGACCATACATGGGAATGGAGTTATAGAATGGAGTGTAAATTAAGAGCTCATTCACAAAATAGATAAATGCTTGTTAGTAGTCTGATATGTATAGAGCAGAAAATGTTTTAATGCTTAATCAGTTAACTATTTAAACATGAAATAAGATACGAATATGTTTATATTTAAAATACATTTCTTACATTATGAATATAAACACTTTCACATTTATCAAGGCTATTGGCTGAGCATCGAAGTTAAGCTTGTATTTCAGGATGAGGCTGCGAATGTGTACAGTATGTCTTCTAACACTTTATCCTTTATATAGTTTCACAGCAAATAAACATTAATAGCTAATTATATAAATTTTCTACACTCCTGATATGTGTGATTCAATGTTGTACTTATGAACATTTACTTTTCACTGTGAAATATCTATCTATCTATCTATCTATCTATCTATCTATCTATCTATCTATCTATCTATCTATCTATCTAAACAGAAATTGAATATTAATTGAATATTAATTATATAACAATTGCTATAAATTTGTATTTATAACTTGAATTCTACTGTTGATGGAGTTGGATTTTTTCCATGTAATTTTACTTCATCCCCTATAATTAATTTAGGAATCGATGCATTTTAATATCTTCCTTCATTGTTTGAGGAACGATCATAGACTGACACTATATTGTGCTTGCCAAGGTGAATATGATTTTGTATAGTTCTGAAGCAAATGTCAGTTTTCTGAATGAGTGTGAATGTACCATTTCGTACCCCTTTGAAGATTCTCCACACTCCCCACCCCCCTCCATATCTAGAGCTTAAAATGAGTGCTAAACACGTCTGAGTATCTGTGAAAAGACTCCTCTTAATCCTTTTAAGTTACTTTACTCCTCAAACCATTTGTCTGCACGCTCTCACATACAACTCCTGCTCCCTCAGTCCCTCACACATGCTCACTGAGATCCAATAGCAAGGTGCAGACACTGCTGACAATAAAAAGCCATCTGGCGGAGGAGAGCGGCGCTGTGCAAACAATGACAGACACCAGTGAAAAGCATTTGACTGATTTTTCACAAACATGTAAAGTACTTGAAGCTGTGAGATCTGGCAGCTTCCTCTCTGTCCCAGGTAAACAAAGCTTAAAGCAGGCCTTCTGCCTCTGCGACACATTCCACTGAGGTGTGCAGTAAGTACAGCATGTAGGTGTAGCATTCAAATCAAAAACAGTTCCCCGGCAAATAAAAGGTAAAATGAAACACTGAAAAAAAAAATCACAACTGTTAAAATGGCAGCGTGTCTGAGTTTTTCAAAGAGACCATAATATACCCAGCTTCCACCTCCCCCCTTCCCCCTGCTACTTGTCTCTCT
Source organism: Polypterus senegalus (assembly GCF_016835505.1). Taxonomy (NCBI): domain Eukaryota; kingdom Metazoa; phylum Chordata; class Cladistia; order Polypteriformes; family Polypteridae; genus Polypterus; species Polypterus senegalus. The sequence continues at coordinate 90,848,679 of NC_053163.1, read as the reverse complement.
GAAAAAGAAGAAATGCGTTCAGGGTTCATTTTTCACTTCTGTGCTGTGATGGTGTCAGGGAAGAGTCCTTAGGAAGTCTTTATTTCAGTGAGTCTGGGCCTCTCCATGTCTCATTCCCCCCTCAGCCCCCTTCTCAAGCCTTTCCTCCCACCTGCTGGGTCCTTCATCCCGGGCAGAGTAGCTAAGCAGCGGGGGACAATTACACAGGGGTTCAGCCTTTGATCATCTGACCACATGGTAATACAACAGCTGACCACATGTTTCAAAAGACAGAACCAGTAAAAACTTGAATATTCAGGCTTACTGTGGTTTCAGTTGTAGCTGGAGAATGATTACAACCTTATTAATTATAAGACATTTATAACATTTGTATGTGACATTTCTGAAATACATCATTGTTTAATCTTAAAATAAATAAAACAATTATATAAAACAGATATAGGAAACTTTATTTCTTTTTTATATTATTAATAGTAAAGCTCTGAGTGTTAGCATTGCCAGACAGCTGCTAGCATCAGCAAACTTCATCTCCAAGCCAGAAAAGCCATTGTTTGGCATGACTAAAAAAGACTTTTGTTTACTTTATAAGATCATTTGACTATATAGAATTTAATCAAAAGAATTTCACAGTAACAAAAATATGAGCAGGTTACAATGACAGAAGCTAATAATGTCAAACTTAAATGCTCCAAATTTTTGGGAACACTTTTTTTTATTTTCACAGACTTAAACCACCACTGTCCATTAAATAGTCAAACATATTCCAGCAGTCATCCGAGAAGGTTCCTTACAAGATTTCCAAAAATTCACTGTATTTTGCAAGACTGCTATTTTTAAATAAGATTTCAATGTTCAGAAATGTTGCATTGTATTTAACTATATTTGATGCAAGAGTCTGTTAATGTGTATATGGAAAATGTTTACTTTATAAAAATATATTAAAGGTAAAATGCATTTTCTTTATACTGCTGGTGTGATAATCATGTTTTCAAAAATCATTGCTGAGCCCACAACTCAGCAGACCAGGATGTCATTGTATTTATTTTGTGATAAGTTTCTTATCATTTGACATTGCTAATTGATTTAGTCAAAATGTCCTTCCATGCCAAACATGGCCAAGTCTTAGTTTACTTTAGTCCCACTGGGTTATTTACTTTCCACTTACATCTTAGGATACCCACACCTAGGAGAAAAAAACCTAAAAGTAAAATGAAGTAAAAAGGTTGGTTCACTTCATGCAGCAACATGTGTATCTGATTAAGTCTTATCAAGAGTGTGTTAACTGCTGAAGGGATTGTCCTCTTCAGACTGCTTATCATGGGCATTCTGGTCTTTTTTGTGCAAAAGGTGTGGTTTACTTTCTTGAATATTCACATCTACTGGATTTGAGGATGTAACATATTTATGGTGAGATAGTAGTTTTATAGTTAATATCGTTGCTTCCTAAGTGCTTCTATGATTTTTGTAGGTTTTCAAGCTTCCATGTGTTTGTTCTGTGGCTATGAATTTATTCCACCATCTCAAGACTTGAATTATAAATCCAATCCCTGTAAGAATATATGATTAATTTTGAATAAAAGAAGACATACAGACTGATAATACATAGTATTTCATATTGATCTGATGTTTCCAAAACACTACTGAGCTGAGAATGAAAGATTCCCAATATGAGGAATTTATACAGATGACTTCAAAATGTTTTCAGCATATCTACAATTCTCATTTTGAAGAAATATTTCCTAATGTTTATGTGAAATTTACTGTATCAGTAACCAGCTTCCATCCATTTCTGTGTGTTAATTCTTTAAGAAATTATGTTTTTAATAATGATTGTACTCAACCCCTATATTTAAATGTAAGCACATCGATCATGTTGACTCTCAATCTCTGTTCGCTTCAAATGAAAATTTCAACTAAAGTAATCTTTCTAATTAGGTCATAGCCCACCATTCTGGAATAAGTCTAATAGTTCTTCTGTGCACTTTTTAAATACTGTTGTGTCTTTTATAATATAAAGACAAAACTTCACACAAATGTGAACTCACAAGAAGTTGTATATTTTGAAATATTTCTTACCCATGTAGTTTATAATTATAACTGACGAAAACCTTTAATCTCATTTTTCCATGCAGAACAAGATAAAAAAAATATGATGCAATAGAACCCAATGGTGACCAATGCTGTACATTGGAAATTGATGTTAAATATGTCCAAGGAAAGAAAGATTCTCACGTTACTTGTGTTGTATAATCCACATCCATTATCCAGTTGTATGTTCAAAATGCACAAATACATTTTTGTTAAAATATTATTAATAGGAACTTCAGGAAAATTCAGTGTACATCATAAACATGAAAGGCATTCCCATAATGCTGTCGTTTTGAATTGAAGATCTTCTTCTCCCCTTCATTCATGTCAATAGTCCTAACTTCAATTCAAAGGCAGTTTTTTTTTTTCCATGGACCTTTTTCACATTGCTTGCCATTGTACAGCATGGATTGTTATTGAGTTTTGTTATATCATCAACTTTATCCTCTTTTTCTGTATGGTGCATGATATGTTTAATTATTCTTGGATGCTGCACAAACCACATGGGGTAAGTAACATATTCAGAGATGTAATTTTCGGGTATTCCTTTAAGCATTACTTCCATTGACTGGTATTCCACACACAGCACACTATATAACTCAAGATCACATTGGCCTTTTTAATTGCTTGTATACATATGCTGGTTGAGTACAATGATAGGATCACAATATGTTTCTCATAAGCTATGCTTTCAGGATGCTGAACCCTCCTGTGCAATTATACTTAATATTTTTATTTCCAACGTGTAGGACTTCACAATTATTTACATGAAACCAAATTTACCTGTTTTACTTATACTTATTTGTTTTGGTAAGTTGCCATAGAAAAAAGTGCCTTCTTATTAAAATAATAATAATAATAATAATAATAATAATAATAATAATAATAATAATAATAATAATAATAATAATAATCTATACATAGCAAAATATTAAATAGGTACTTCTGTACAGATTTCACTTATTAAACTTAGCTTTGACAATATAAAAACTGATGTAATGACATCAGCTAATTTATCTGCTTTGTTATTTTCAGTTATATAAAATAATCCCCAATTCAACCTCACTCTCTTCTGAAAAGGGTTAAGTAACTTTTTTGGACCCTTTGACTTGAATTCCAGTAGCTGGATTACTAGCCTTGCATGAGATGTCTTATCAAGTGTTTAAAAACCAAGATAAATTTATTATTGTTTGACATACTACGATCAAATGCTTTTTTCCTTCCTTATACAATTTCCCTGTTTAACCTATGTTGACTTTTAGCTAACATACCAATACTTGACAGAGTGTCTGTTTGGGCAGTGATGACCTACAGTATAGACTTAGCTGACTGGCCTATGGTTACCATGGTTGGCACTATCACATTTTAACATAATGGTACAACTATTTTGTCCTGGTATTTCTAAAAAAAATTCTTTGTTTAAGCAATCTCTAACATCAAATATATTCTCCAGTGTTGATGGATTACTTAATGCTGGCATTTTTAATAATTTACAAGCTCTCTGTTGTTTACTATTCATTTAACATTAATTTTGTCTAACAGCTTTTTACTGACTTTGACCATTTTGGAAATAATGTGCTTTAAGAGTATCAGCTATCTGCTCTTCTATATGTTTTATTCTGTTCTTGATATTCGTGAAATACCAATGGGTTCATGATTTTTCAAAGACTTGCTGCATATACTGTATTAACACAGCCAAAGATTAGGTTTTCTTGATCTGTTTGTATCCTGCTAGGTAGCTTACTATACAGATACAATGAAGATTTCTGTTTTTTTCCTTATATTAGGGATCTTATCAAAACCTCAAAAAACATTTTTCACATGCAAAGAACCTTTCCAAGAATTAAATGGTTCTTTATCAAACAGCGTAGTACAATATAAACACAACCCAATAAAGTGCCATTAAAGAGCCATTCTTTTTAAGAGTGCACCTATAAATAAGAGCTTTTCCACATACAGGGAACTCTTGCACCTGTCCATCAAGAACAGAACATAGAATTCTGTCTCACCCATTACTTTTCACCTCATTCCCCTCTATCTTCCTTTCCTCTTCCATATGTGCACTATTCATTTAATTACTGTTACATTTACTGATACCCACTTGTTTAATGTTCTTGATGTGTAACGTAATAAAACATTAGAAAAATCTTCTGAAAAACAAGATCTATATAAAAGTACATCCCCTTAGCAGCAAAAAACACAAACTTAATTATCTACAACAGTTACAATGACCATTGCTAATTACAATTAATGTTTGAGGAGAGCAAATGCACCTGTTTAACATTAATTATTAAATAATAATGGCAGATGACTTTTTTATCTAGCTAAATCATTAAGCATTATGTGTATGTCTGTCTATGCTGTGTACTGCTTTAATTAAAAATAATGCTTTATTCCCACCTCGTAGGACATACTGTATAAATAGGTAGCATCTCTTATATGTATTTACAGCACATTAAAAAAGTTAAATGAAAACAATAATATAAAATTTGGTGAAACCAGAAACTGTTTTATTTCAACACTGCACTCAAAAAGTGTTGTTTGCTAGCATATTTATATAGTTCTTTCTCTTTATGTTTAATGTAATGTGGACGAGTTCACTAAAAAAAGATGATCCTCATCCAACCTGATTTGGACAAGTGGAATAAACAAGGGGTTACAGTATTGACTTTGTGTTGGACGACGGTAAAAGATTTGTTTTTGATTGTGTTATCTGCCCATCTCTTTTTGTTTACCTGACTATATGTTTTATACTTAAGAATGGAAAGAATGTATAAATTAATTGTTCTAAGAATTATGTATCCAGTATTAATGAAAGTATTACTTTGATCTTAAACAAATATTCATCTGCTGTCTTTTTATTGGCATTTGTCACAAATCAAGAAAAAGAATTTGCTCAATTGATTAATCTTTCTGTGACCACCATCCAAGCACACCCTTGTGAACACACCATGGCTACTGTTGGCCATAGGGAAATCACGATGGTATGAACAGTGGCTATGTGCTTATGAACTTCCAGAAGATTTTGTTTAAAATTTAAAAATACATATGCACACTTTTTTCCTCTACCATTGACCATATAATCATCAACGCTGGTTGAGTGGTATATGAAATAATAGACATAGTGATAACAAAACACACTCTTTAACATCTGCTGAATATTTCCATATGGCTTAATAAATGTTGCTCTTTCTCATAATATATTGCAGTATCTAGACACCATAGAGATTAGAAGTGTACATTAGTAAAACATTAGTTTATTTTTCTTATTTATCTCTTACTTTTTATTTAGTGTCTAATTGCTTACAAAGTAAACTGAGTGCCCATCTTGTTCAGTGCACCTACTCTTCTGATGTAAATAGGTAAGTAGAGACACCGCATGCATGTTTCAAGGACAGTAATCTATCAAGTTAGGAGTGAGGATTTCACAAAATACACATTAAAAGGGTGTCAGAAACAAACTGCTACTTAAAAACATCCAGTGTATTATTTGTAAATAGACTGTTTGATGAAAGGATTGGACTGGGACTGACAAAGCTTATGCAGAGTAGCAGATGGGCCACAATCAGTCAAATAAAAACAGGTTAAGATTAAAAAAAAACTCATCATATCTAATTACAGGTGGGGTTTGGCAGCAAGTAACCCATTTTACTTTCACTCCTGCCATCAATGAACAATAAAGTGTGCTTGATGTTGGTTAAGAAACATTTTGATAATTGTGAAAACATGGTCTGGTCTAATGAATGAATTTCTGTACAGCTGACTGATGAAGAAGCAAGGACGAGAATTTTATGAAAACTACATGAGTCACTGAAACAATTCTGGTGGAGGTTAACAATATAGTAATATATATAGTGATGGTGTAATGTTGGCGAATGTGTTTAGAATTTCCTGATACAAGCTGGATAAACTCTGAAGAACTCAGAGTATTTAAACACATTTGCAATGAACATAAATGGTCTTTCAGCATTATAATACTCAAGGCCATATGGCAAATAAAGATCTGAATTAAAGTCATCTGAAAAAGTTTGGGAACCCCTATTAATTCTTTGGATTTTTGTTTATCATTGGCTGAGCTTTCAAAGTAGCAACATCCTTTTAATATATGACATGCCCTATGGAAACAGTAGTATTTCAGCAGTGACATTAAGTTTACTGGATTAACGGAAAATATTCAATATGCATCATAATAAAATTAGACAGGTGCATAATTTTTGGCACCCCAACAGAAATATTACGTCAATACTTAGTTGAGCCTCCTTTTGCAAATATAACAGCCTCTAGACGCCTCCTATAGCCTTTGATGAGTGTCTGGATTCTGGATGGAGGTATTTTTGACCGTTCTTCCATACAAAATCTCTCCAGTGCAGTTAAATTTGATGGCTGCCGAGCATGGACAGCCTGCTTCAAATCATTCCATAGAGTTTCGATGATATTCAAGTCAGGGGACTGTGACGGCAATTCCAGAACATTGTACTTCTCCCTCTGCATGAATGCCTTTGTAGATTTCTAACTGTGTTTTGGGTCATTGTCTTGTTGGAATATCCAACCCCTGCATAACTTCAACTTTGTGACTGATGCTTGAACATTATCCTGAAGAATTTGTTGATATTGGGTTGAATTCATCCGACCCTCGACTTTAACAAGGGCCCCATTCCCTGAACTAGCCATATAGCCCCACAGCTTGATGGACACCCCACCAAATTTGACAGTAGGTTGCAGGTGTTTTTCTTGGAATGTGGTGTTCTTCCTCTGCCATGCAAAGTGCTTCTTGCTATGACCAAATAACTCCATTTTTGTCTCATCAGTCCAAAGCACTTTGTTCCAAAATGAATCTGGGTTGTCTAAATAAGCATTTGCATACAACAAGTGACTCTGTTTGTGGCGTGAGTGCAGAAAGGGCTTCTTTCTCATCACCCTGCCATACTGATGTTCTTTGTGTAAATTGTGCTGAATTTTAGAACGATGTACAGATACACCATCTGCAGCAAGATGTTCTTCCAGGTCTTTGGAGGTGATCTGTGGGTTGTCTGTAACCATTCTCACAATCCTGCGAATATACCGCTCCTGTATTTTTCTTGGCTTACCAGACCTGGGTTTAACATCAACTGTGCCTGTGGCCTTCCATTTCCTGATTACATTCCTTACAGTTGAAACTGACAGTTTAAACCTCTGAGATAGCTTTTTGTAGCCTTCCCCTAAACCATGATACTGAACAATCTTTGTTTTCAAATCTTTTGAGAGTTGCTTTGAGGATCCCATGCTGTCACTCTTCAGAGGAGAGTCAAAGGGAAGCCCAACTTGCAATTTACCACCTTAAATACCTTTTCTCATGATTTAAGGTGACCAAAATTTTCTGGGCCAATCCAGGGACATGGGCAGAGGGTGGGGGGTTGGGTTGGGGGACTAGAAGAGCGTAAACTACATGTAAAGCGAAAGCTTATCACGTGATTTCTCGTCAAAGTTGCAGGATGCGGTAAAGCATAACCTCCGTCAAAACACCGCGCATGCGCGCCGAGTTCAAATTATCCTGATGATGAGATACATTCAAAAAAGTGAACCAGCTGAAACCGGGGACAAAATGGGGACATGTTTCTGAGTGGGGACAGTTGTCCGAAAACGGGGACTGTCCCCGGAAAACAGGAACGGATGGTCACCTTACATGATTGGACACACCTGTCTATGAAGTTCAAGGCTTAATGAGCTAATCCAAACAATTTGGTGGTGCAAGTAATCAGTATTGAGAAGTTACATGCATTCAAATCAGCAAAATTACAAGGGTACCTACATTTTTGCACAGCCAGTTTTTCACATTTGATTTAATTTCATACAACTAAATACTGCTTCACTAAAAATCTTTGTTCGGAAAACACCCCAGTACTCAGATATTCCTAGGAAATGAAAGACATACCACTGTTATCTTTTTTGTTGAAAGTAAATTATTATGCAGGCTGAGAGGGGTTCCCAAACTTTTTCATATGACTGTATGTTCCAAAACTATCACGGTGAATTCACGTTACTGCAGTGACTTCTCTAGCCATAAGATCACAATTCAAACAAGCATCTGCAAAGTGAGATGAACAAGCTCATTATGTGACACAATGATGTTGACATGCTTGCCAACATCTACACTGTGTGCACAATTATTAGGCAAGTGAGTATTTTGACCATATCATCATTTTTAATGCGTATATTCCAACTCCAAGCTGTATTAACTTGAATGCTTATTGGATTTAAGCACGTCAGGTGATGTGTATTTGTGTAATGAGGGAGGGTGTGGCCTAAGGAGATCAACACCCTATATCAAGGTGTGCAGAATTATTAGGCAGCTAGTTTTCCTCAGGCAAAATGGGCCAAAAAGAGATTTAACTGACTCTGAAAAGTCAAAAATTGTAAAAAGTCTTTCAGAGGGATGCAGCACTTTTGGAATTGCTAAGATATTGGTGTGTGATCACAGAACCATCAAACATTTTGTTGCAAATAGTCAACAGGGTCGCAAGAAACGTGTTGAGAACAAAAGACGCAAATTAGCTGCCAAAGATTTGAGAAGAATCAAACGTGAAGCTACCAGGAACCCATTATCCTCCAGTACTTTCATATTCCAGAGCTGCAACCTACCTGGAGTGCCCAGAAGTACAAGGTGTTCAGTGCTCAAAGACATGGCCAAGGTAAGGAGGGCTGAAACCCAACCACCACTGAACAAGAAACATAAGTTGAAACGTCAAAACTGGGCCAAGAAATATCTGAAGACAGATTTTTTCAAAGGTTTTATGGACCGATGAGATGAGAGTGACTCTTGATGGACCAGATGGATGGACCTGTGGATCAGTAATGGGCACAGAGCTCCACTCCAACGTGGAGGTGGGGTACTGGTATGAGCTGGTATTTTTAAAGATGAGCTAGTTGGACCTTTTGCATTGAAGATGAACTCAAAATCAACTCCCAAACCTACTGCCAGTTTTTCGAAGACACTTTCTTCAAACAGTGATACAGGAAAAAGACCATGATTTTTATGCAGGCCAATGCTCCATCACTTGCATCGAAGTTCTCCACTGCGTGGCCAGCCAGTAAAGGCCTTAAAGATGAAGGAATAATGACATGGCCCCCCTTCCTCATCTGACTTAAACCCTATCGAGAACTTGTGGGCACTTCTTAAACGCTAGATTTACGGGGGAGAAAAACAATACACCTCTCTGAAGAGTGTCTGGGAGGCTGTAGTCACTGCTCCACAAAAAGCTGATCGTCAACAGATCAAGAAACTGACAGACTCCATGAATGGAAAGGCTTATGACTGTTATTGGAAAGAAGGGTGGCTATATTGGTCATTCATTGATTGATTTATTTGTTTTGAAATGTTTGTTTATTATTCTCACTATAACAGATGAAAATAAACAAGTGAGATGGGAAAATTTTCATTTTTCCTTTAGTTGCATAATAAATCTGCACACTAATAGTTGCCTAATAATTGTGCGCACATATGTATTCCCCTGATGATGTTCACACTCACATTTCCGTTGTGAAACATTCAGGTTTCAGGTTTATTAACATTTTGGATTGACTGATAGCACTGTGTTTGTTCCATATTAAAATTAATCCTCAAAAATCCAACTTGCCTAATAATTCTGCACTCCCTGTATATACCACACTTTCAATATTTTGCTTAATCCATTCCCACATGGATTTGTGTGTATTTGTGTTTACCCTAATTCAGGATTTTGAACTGTCAGACCTCATCCAAAAAGCACTTTGAACAAGACAAAAACAGCCTAAATTAGCAAACATATTGCATGTATATTATTGCTGATATGGTAGTATATCAACAGGACTTTACATTCTAATAGCATTTAATACAAACAAACAAGCACAGTTTATTGATTGTTCTTCAGAATTTGTGGAGAGTATTCAAAAAGTAGGTCATGAGGATCTTAGTGGACAGACAATGGAAATTTTCAAGGTGGGAGGCACCAGAATTATGGGAGAGGAGTGTTTAAAAGTTCTTATTTCTTCCATTGGTCTATATACAGTAGAGTGAACCGCATAATAAGATATTCTGGGAATTTTTATTTTAGTGCATTTTAAGTCTAAGATCCTGTAAGCCAATGAGTGGTTTTGCAATCAAACATAAAATGAATGTCATAAACTATGTATTTAAAGTTGCATAGAGAAATAAACAGTGGATTCAGAAAGTATTCAGACCCCTTCATTTTCTCCACACTTTATTCAGTTTTAAATGGATAAATTTGCCATTTTTGCCCATCAATCTACACTCAATAGTCCATAATGACAAAGACAATGTCATTTTCGGAAGGGCCCGCAAAATTATTAACAACTCAAAAACTGAAAACTGTCATTTAGGTAAGTATTCAGACCCTTTGATTTGGCTCTCCAAATTGTGGTCAGATACATCCCCTTTGTTTAAATTATCCTTGATATGAGTCTAGAACCTGACTGGTGTCCACCTTTGGCAAATTTAATTGATTGGACATTGTTTAGAAAGGCACACACCTGTGTATATAAAGTCCCAAATTTACTCTGCATGTCAGGAGAAAATCCAAGCCAAGAAGTCAGTGGAACTCTCTGTAGATCTTCATGATAAAATTGTGAGGGAAAGGGTTTAAACAACTTCTAAAGCTTTGAGTGTCCCCTGGATTACTGTGACCTGAATAATCGTGAAATGGAAAAAGTCTGGAACCACCAGCCCCTAATGTTGGCCTTCTGGCCAAACTGAGTTATGGGGCAAAAAGGGCCATGCTGAGGTAGTTGATCAACAACCCAATGTCCACTCTAGCAGAGCTTCAGATGTCCTCTGATGATATGGGAGAACCTTTCTGAAGGACAACCATTTCAGCAGCGCTACTTCAATCAAATGGTTATGGTAGAGTGGTTAGACAGAGGCCACTCTTCAGTAAAAGGCAGACAATGGAATTTGAAGGACTCTGAGAGCATGATGAGAAAGATTCTCAGGTTGGATGAGACAAAAATTGAGCACTTTGAGCAAAACTCTAGTTACTATGATTGAGCAAGTACCAGATACTTCTCATCACCTGCCTAAAACCATCCCATGCGGGGAGGATAGTAGTAGCAGCATCATGCTATGACAGGTGCTTCGCAGGGAGACTGGTCAGAATTGAGGGAAGAATGAATGTAGATAAATTTAGAGAGGCCTTTGAAGAAAACCTTTTTCGGAGTTCATGCAACTTCTGACTTAGGTAATGGTTCACCATTCAGCACAGCAGAAGCCCAGAATTAAACCCCATAGATCATCTGTGGAGAGACTGGAAGATGGCACTTTACAGACACTTCCCATTCAATCTAATGTAGCTTGAAAGGATCTACCAGAAAGAATGAGATAAACTGCCCAAATTCAGGGGTGTAAAAGACGGCTGAAGTACTGAATTACATCTCTGAATATTTATATGAATAAGAAATTTTAGTATTTGATATTTAATAAATTTACAAAACCTTTCAGAAAACATATTTTTGCTTTCTCATTATAGGGTACTGAATGTAGATTGTTGGGCAACAATGGTAAACATATCATTTTATAATTATATCTATTACACAATAAAGTGTACAGAAAGTGAAGAAATCTGTATACTGTCTGAAACCAATGTACATAAAAATACTAACTGTGAATGCTGATATCATAAAACTTGCTCCATGTATAATACAAAAATATAATTTTTTTACAGAGCTGTTAAATTTTTATCTTTTGAATTAATATTTTCAAAATTAAATTAAAAGCAGTAGAGACTCCACATTTTTCCCTTATCTCAAGATAGATTTATTGAGAATAACAAGTTCTTCCTTAAATCTTGACAACCTAGCAGAAAAGGAAAACATACTTTAAAAAATAATAGCTTATGCTTGCCTGGGTGTGCAGTATTAATCTTTGAATTGTGATTTTTGCTGCCCTTTAGTCCGTTTCATTTTATGGTAACCTTTTAGATTGTAAGCCTACACAAATTATCATTTTAAAATGTATCTTTATTTTAAATTCTAAATAAATTAAGATGACCAGGCATCTCCATAAATATGAAACCTGGCTTTCCAATAAGGGGTTATAGATATTTTGCTTAATGAAAGCTTAAATTAATGTCATTCTATTTGCATGTAACTTTGCAACTAGAATGATATGTGGAATACCATACCAAAAAGCTCAACTCCTCAAAAATAAAAAATGTGCATTATTTGACACATTTATTGGTTGAACAAACCAGTGAAAAAAAAAGCATGATCATACCACACAAGAGAAGTCTAAGGGCATATGTTTTTATATCCTGTCAGAACTCTGAGAGAAATGTATAAATAGTGAGCTGTATGTCTCATAAAACATTCAAAATGATGTATTCATCAATGACATATGGACAAAAGGTAGCAGGTAATTAACTATGTCATGTCATGTTATTTTCTAACCCATTTAGGTCTGAACAGGGTTGTGGGAGGGTGCTGGAGCCTATCCTAGCTATAGTAGGATGCAAGGCAGGAACAAACCCTGGTCAGAAGACCAGTCCATTGCAGGGAAAATACACACACATTTGAACCACACATTAGGGCCAATTTAGTATCACTAGTCTACCCATTCTGCATGTCTTTGGACTGTGAGAGGAAACCATAGCACTCAGACAGAAACCACGCAGACACAGGGAGAACACGCAAATGCCATACAGGGTGGACCCAGGATGTGAACTCTGGTCTCTTTACTGCGAGGCAGCAGCACTACCATGGTGCCACTATGCCACCCTTATTAATTGTGTACATTACACAAATGTTCAAACATATTTCTTTATATCAATAGCAATGTACCTTATAGCAGTAACAAGGATCATACTGGAGACCCTCTGGGAACTTAACTCAACAGTATTTCGGTTACTTTAGATGAATATGATTTGATGAGCAATATTGAGCTGAATGGCCATGTTCCTTATTTTTTTTAAATACCTTGAAATATGTTTACATGCTAAAAAAACAATAAGATCATTAAGTCTCCAAATCTTTGATGGCTTTTCAAGAGTAAGAAGCATGTTAAATGTGGAACCTTGAATATCTGTAGTCTTTGTTGCTTTGTCTTTCCTTTACCTTTTTTGATCCTTGCAGAGTTTTGTAATTTGATGTATCCTGGCTTCTAAATTGAATCCTAAGACAACAGGAAATAGTGTTGTCATTCATCAGCAAAATAATTTTGTTTGTTGACATGTAAACATGCTTTTTGTACATACAACAACATGAATTTGCTTTCCACCAGTCTTAACCTGAATATGATTATATTATTATTATTATTATTATTATTTTTATTATTATTATTTTTATTATTATTATATTTTAATATTAGTTATTTGCTCTTAGCATAGGAGGTCACATGGATGGAAAATACTATTTAGGAGCTCAATATGTTGTCTATTTGTTTGTTTAGTCTTGGTGGAAGATGTCCAGAACTAAAGAATGCCATTTTATTTCATTCTGGTGCACAACCATATCTTTTTAATGAAGATATACCCAAGTAACCTAACCTTCTGCTCTAGTCTTTCTCCTGTAACTCTTTACATGACTTTTATTTTATTTGGACATTTAAGAGCCCTTAAGGGCAGCTGAAATGAACAATAACTATAACCTATTTCTGCTGTTCTTGTGCCATTCTGTGTCTAAAGAGCACATCACATTGGCACCCCTGAGTTTAGCCTAGACTCTGTTATTCTGTAGTCCAGTTATGTGATACATTTATTCAAACACTCAGTCCTGGATGAATTCAACCTTGCCATTTAGCAATTAAACTCTTTTTTATCAAAGTGTCTTTCACTAAATGTTTTCATAATAATAAGTAAGTGTGTGTAATGCTTGCATGTCTTGTTCCTTTTCACTTCAGTCTTTTCATTTATGGCCCAGATATGTGATTTAACATTTATTTTGATACAATTGCAGAAAGGGCATAAATCATCTAGGTGTAAAGTATGCTTCTTTCAGGAAACAGTTTGTCCCCTTATGTGAGAAATCACCAAAATAACAGTTAAGATGTCTGTTTTTTTTTTCTTTTTGTAGACTTTACATCAGCAGGTCATCTTGGTGGCAGATAAGCAAATGCTCATCATTTTTTTACATAGCCGTAAGGAATTGGATCTTATTAAAATGTGAAATGAAGCTGTTCTCTGCTCTGAAACTATATGTCTGAAAATAGAGGAACAAAAAAGGAAATTGTTCTATAATGTTAGTTTTCTTCTCCTAACTGACCTTCAATGCATCATTCTAGTTCATAATCATTTATCTTGTAGTAAAAAGTTAACAAGTCTTGTTTTGTGACAATTATCAGTCTTTGGTTATACAATCAAAGGAATTTATACGAGTATGGCCATATAATAGTGTCAAAATTCATTTTAAAGAGCTGTAACTCATGATTTTACAGGGCTCCATAAAAATGCAATGTGCTTTATAATGAGAAGCATGAATGGAAACTTGGAATTGTGAGACTCTGTTCCAGGCCATCCAAGTAACCAAACACAACAAAGCCACCAAAACTGAAGGCATTCAATGAGTTGTTAAGTTGAAAACATGTGTGAAAGTTTTTTTACTCTGCACTTTCTGCCAGCAGTTCCTTTCCTTTACAACAAACATTTGTATGTGCTTTCCAGAGGAGCTGGCCTAGAGCCTCATACTGGAGCTGTCAGTGTGGTTATACACAAAATGACTGAGGTTTGCTATGCTGAAGTCTTGACCTGCTACGGAATTCACTTATGTAATAATCTTTTTGTTTTAATCATTTAAACATGTCTTACAAAAAACAGGGTGTATCTGATTTCAAAATAGAGATTCAATAAATGCACTTGAGGATTGCCTGAGTAATGACATCTTTGTTATTATAAAATGATCAGTTAACTAATATAAAGACACATTTGCATGTGTATACATATCCTCAAAGTTTTTCTCTTTTGGATTAATAAAATAAATCTCATGGTCATAACATTGCATATCAAGCTGACTGAGAACCTTGGCTCTGAGATGAACTCATTTTCAAGGACTAGTTTTTAAAGTATTAATGAATAATACAGATATGATGGTTATAGTGATGCCCCACAGTTCTGAGAGAATCAGTACAAATCCCAACCAGGTCACCATCCATCCGAGTTCTCCCCTGTATAGATAGATAGATAGATAGATAGATAGATAGATAGATAGATAGATAGATAGATAGATAGATAGATAGATAGATAGATAGATAGATAGATAGATTTTCCTTTCAAATCTATAAAACGTACAGATTAGGTGGACTGTGTCTCTAAATTGGTCAAGTACAGGGGAGTGTGTGTACATTATGATAATCCAGTGCCCTGTACCATCATAGGCTTTGGATTGCCATAAGCTAGAATTAAATGAAGTAACTTTAACAATTGCATGGACAGCAGGCTACTAATAATCTGTGATAACAATTATACTTTAAAATTCATGAGCTCAGCCCCGTTTTTGAAGTGTTACCACAACAAATGCAAGAAAATATTTAAAATCAATTGATATTTGAAGCCTAATAATGTATTACATTTTTAAAATTATAGACTAATTTCTTATATGCTGGAAGGCTTGCCAGGCTTGTTGTCTTTTTTAGCACATCTCCCCTTACATTTTTAATTTTTTTTTTGTATGTTTTGGAGCAGGAATGTGCGTGATATCATATAACTAATTAAACATTTTTTCCTACTATTCCTTCTTGGTTTCAATGTTCAATATTTGTTGCTGTATTTATTTATTTCTTTTATTTTTTGTGATTTTTAATTTTGAGGTAGCTTTTCGAATAAATCAGAGGTTCTTTATTTTGTATTACACCTTTCAACTTTTTCAAAAAAACAAAACTAATGTAACTGTCATGACCTGATTCAAAACCCTATCATGACTATCTGATCTATTATCCTGTCCAAGCAGAGACTGTGCAAACTGGTGACCATAATTCATTGCATATCCACACCATCACAGTCACTATAATCATTGCATCATATTTCAATACATCCTGCATCATACACTGGTGAAAACAGAATTTGATTACAAAGCAAAGGAAATTTCATCAACATAGCACTATTGCTGATTAATCAAAGTAGAGCTTTCATTCATCTATAAAACGTTTTAGTCTTCTTCAGTGTACAATTTATTACTGTATAAAACCTTTCTCGTTAAAGTATGTAGTATTTGGATTTTTCTGTATTAGCTTTGAATTATTTGTACAATGTTAAAATTGTGCAAGAAACATCCATCCATTCATCTCCCAGCCACTCTTTATCCTGAGCAAAGTGGGTGTACACACACACACACACACTAACCTGCACGCCCTTAGATGAAACCAGAGCATCTGGAGGAAACCCACATAGACATGAGAAGAACATGCAGACTCTGCACAGGGAGGTCCCAGAAGTGGACCCTAGCCTCCTTGTTGCCAGGCAGCAGCTTTACCACTATACCACCCAGAAATTAAATATTTTCTCATATTAAATGTCCTTTTGCATTAGCACATATTGTACACAATATTCTTAATATTGCCATTAAGTGACAATATTCTTAACACAGTATTGCTATTAATATATCCATCCATTTTCCAACCCGCTGAATCCGAACACAGGGTCACGGGGGTCTGCTGGCAAGGCACAAGGCAGGAACCAATCCTGGGCAGGGTGCCAACCCACCGCAGGACACACACAAATACACCCGCACACCAAGCACACACTAGGGCCAATTTAGATACGCCAATCCACCTAACCTAAATATATATTTTTTAATTTGGCATGGTAGTGGAGCTGTGCCTCAGTTATCTGTAGAATTATATTGCCTTGAGTATGTGCTTCTGTCAGGGTGACCCATGGCAAATTATTGTAAGGGCAAAAGTCCAGACAATTGACAATACATAAATGGCCCAGATGGTAGTTTCCATTAAATCAAAGAGAATCTTGAATGAAACAGAGCTTTTATGACTGATTCCTGGAGTCATGATTGGAAGTGTTGCTCACCAGTAAGCAACTGGTGGCTAAGTGAACTGTGTAGCCCATCTTGCTACATTTGTAGCCTAGAAACTCAAAGCTAGGAGGCACATGAATCCAGTAGCATTTAGGAAATTAACAGGCAGTATGTACTGTATCTTAATTTTGTAGGGTAGAGACATGCATACAAGCACTGTATGCATTTTTTAAATAAAGAAAGACGCATATTATCCTGTACAGCTTTTCCATGTATATATTTTTTTCACGTTTTTAATATCTTCTCACTTTAAGCATTAAAATGTGCTTTGGCACACACTGTGACAACATCCTTTTAATTTCAACCATTATCTATCTAATTTAGACTAACAAAGAGCTTATTCCATAAAATCTCAATAGAAGGTAAATATACCCTGATTGGATACATTAGTTTCTTTATATCATAGAAGAAATATTAAGGGATTACAATGTTATTAAAATGTTTATTATATAAAATGTTTAGTATTCAAAGAAGTTTCAAGATTTTATCATTGAACAAATTCTTTCCTAATGGAAAACCTATGAAATACTATGTAACATGGAAATTTTGTTGATGACAAGAAATTTCCCTGATCTTTATGTTTAATGCAATTTTGACTGCTATACCAAAGTGCTCAGTTTGCTTTATTCCACTCAGCATATCCTATGTCTTGTCTCTCCCTTATTATTTTTTTTAATATGTCAGCCAAAGCAGTAAATGACTTAATTATGTAATTCCCTAAGATATACTGTAGTCTTGAATCATATTTGGCATTATCACTAAGGCCTTTGTGGTTTGAATTTTCTGGAAACTTTAATCTGTCCTTTTAAATATATAATTTTTCATAATATTTTTACAAAGAAATCCACTGTCTTGAACTTTGTACTGTGAAGATTGCATTCCCAAGAAAAAATTCATTTGCAGAGAATAAAAAGCACAGGGATATAAAATCCATTTGACGTAAATGGAAAGCATTGAGCAGAAAATCAGTAATTGTGTTTAACATTAAAACATACTAAAATGTATGGTTTACTTTTATCACTCTATTTTCTTCACCCACTTTTTTTATTGTAAAGGGTCACTGGATCAAACAATGCAACTCAGGGTAAAAGCCTGGATAGGATTTTGCAGTCTAAGTGTGCCAAGTTTTATTTTCTATGAATCAGCAGTACCAACTAAAGTACTTAAAATTAATGACCCAATTGACTCACTCATCCATTATTTTTCTGAAATAATCTGTTCCGTTACAAGGTCCAGAGCACCTTGAGCCTATCTCAGAAGCACTGAATGCAAAGCATGCACCCTCATGGAACACATAAAGATCTTGTGTGTGAGTACGATGGGATCTGAACCTACATTCCTGGAGTCATGTCTACATTCTTAACCACTGAGCTATTTTGTAGGTTGTGTAAGTAAAATATCTTGCAGGCAGTGAAAGAAATGGAGCACTATTGTTGAACATGCGCCCAAAACTAACTCATGTGCCCTTTTATTAGGAACTAACAACTACTTAGTTTATCCATTCACCCCCAAGGGTGCGTGGAGACTCAGCATGCTCTAGAAGTTGTATCACATGGATAATAGCTGATGATGACTCTGATTTATTGCAGGTGATCTTATAAAATAGCTAATTGTTGATTTCAACTTTGCAATTTGTTATAACTGGGGAAGCTTCAATAATCAGCTGACTTCAGTTTTATGTTCATAGAACTATTTGAAGACTTCTCTTATATTAAAGTAAGGACCATTATATATTGAAAAAGTACATTTGTAAATGGAATGCTTCAGCAATAAAAGGTGACACCTGCTTGTTACAGATATTCATTGCCCTGTGCTATTCCAACGTTTTTCTGCCTCAATGTATAGTCCCATGTGTACTAAGAAGGCATTTTCTGTACCATCACTCAGCCAAATGGCACTACACATTGTTGCATTCTGGCTGTTTATTGGCTGACTGTTTCCTCTCTGTCACAATGGATAAGCCGTATAAGGCTCAGAAGTCATACCTTTATTTCTGATCACAGGATCACTGTTGGCTAGATAGCTTTTGACCATTGGCTTATTCTCAATACAACTTTGATACTGAAAGTAATTAAAATCCCATCAAGGCTGCTTTTCCTAATATACTCATGTTGGTGGGTCTGACATTCACTCTAACATCATATTTAAAGCTACTTGATTCTTTAATTTTTCCACTTTTTCACTGAATTACGCATATAGTCATTTAATACTTACCCACCTAAGCAGAAATGAGTTTGTACTTACTTTTATTAAGTGAGTTGTCATGTATGTGGGAAACAAGTTTTAATGTTATAAAATATCCACTCACCATACAGTTAATCAAAAATGAATAACTGTGGGAGAAAGAAAACAAGAGTACCTAGAGAGAACACTTGTGAGCAGGCTGGGAGCAGAAGCATTGTACCACCTGTAAAGTACAAGGCAGGTAGTTCAGTCGCCACTGTTGACTCACTATGATGCTGAGAAGCCATCATTACTGCCAGTGCTGCAAACGGAGAAATATCTAAATATTAGTGACATAATGATTTGTAAATCATATTTAGAAAAACAGATATATGAATAAATCTGAATAAATGTTAGTCAATATTTTTGTTACATTATCCTATACAGTAATAATAATAATAATAATTTACATTTATAGAGTGCTTTGTTCCAGTATCTTTAGAAATGTTAATATGGAAATTCTGCAGTTGAATCCTTTCTTAAACATATTTTTTTGTTTTTGTCAGGTCATACTTTTTAAATTGCACAAACTGCAAAACATAAAAAAAAGATAATTGTGAAAAACAAAGTTTTATTGTACGATATACAGTATTTAACATTGCAAAATGAATTTCAGACATCCTTCTTGCTTATATGTGTAGTGTTCTCCCTTTACATCATGTACTGGACTCTTAACTCAATCTTTTATGTTGTGCTTTTATTTCAGATGTAGGCAGTCATGTTATCCAATTGTAAATCATCTTTATATGCTCTTTTACAAATGTAAATGTTATTTGCTCACCTTGATATATTGTGCATATTGTTCAATTGCAACAGTTACATAAACAAATGCCTTATGTGATAGTTGTATTCTTTTGGTGTCATAAGTTAACAGGTATGAGGGCATAACTTGTGGTCCTTAATTCTTAAGAAGCATCAACAAAAACAAAAGTAATTCTTATTTATAAAAGACAAAAGAACAGCAGACATAGTTCATAGGTGGATGGCTTGAAGGATTAACAAAACTGAAACATTTCTTACTAAATACCAGAAAATATTGCTTAATAAAAATGCATGTTAGTATTATTGGTAGTAGCAGTAGTTGTACTAGTAGTAGTAGTATTACTACAAAAATTAAGTTATTACTGTACTGAATATAACAGAAACCCTGTCACTTTGTTATTGGAAAGTGCATCTTTTGGCTGTAACTGAGATCTTCTGTGCTTTCTTAGATGGTGGCTTGCTAATCACTTGTCAATGAATGCTTTCAAGCTTGCCACAGTTACCTAGCTCTGGCTCTTCTAGAAATATGTGCGATATTCAGCAAAATGTTGTTTAAAGATTACAGAGATACAGGAAGCAGTAAGAATCTTGTGAACTTGTTTTTCTGTGATTCAAAAGTGCTGGTTGTGCTTGTTATTATAATTTTTCCACCTTTACTTGAATCCCTTTAGCCAGCTCCTGCATTTGTCAGAGAATTGCTTCCACACTAGAACAGCAAATTATTTCTCTGGTAACTATGCATATGCATGTAGTTACAATCTATAATATATAA
This sequence comes from Polypterus senegalus, assembly GCF_016835505.1. NCBI lineage: Eukaryota > Metazoa > Chordata > Cladistia > Polypteriformes > Polypteridae > Polypterus > Polypterus senegalus. Next base: position 90,827,849 of record NC_053163.1, on the reverse strand, counting down.
TTTAAGTCTTATGACTCCAAGATATTATTGAAAGGAAAGGAATTTTAAAAAGTGCCCCAGAGTTGTTGTAACCTCTGTCAGATAGCAATCAGTCACCAAGAACTGAAATGCAAAGAAGTGCTTAGCAATGGGTAGCAGGAATTTGCAGAGATTCAACAATTTAACTTAGGGATTAGTTTACAGTTTAATTTTACCAGTAACATTGTCTGAAAGAGGCTACAGTCTGCTACAGCCACTGGAGGGTAAGGGTTTTGGAGAAAGTGGAGGCCAGTGGGCTATATATGACCGAAGGTGAGGCTGGACTTATTGTACAGCCAGGGTAAACAGTCTAGCACTCTTCTGGGGAAAGGAAACAACATAAAACATCTAAACACATCTAAAAGAAAATTAATGTTTATTTCTAGCTGTCGAAATTATTGTGCTCCATCTACATGATAGTAAGTTTGAGCCTTGTCTGAGAAGAAGTTGAAAAATAGTAAAACAGAGAGGTTAGAAATTTAGACAGCAACTACACTGGAGAAATGTAAAATTGTGCAGTTGAGGGGAAGGGAAGGCTGGATCCCTGGTGGAGGGAGAGCCTCCAAAACCAGCAGAGGAAGAGAGTAGCACTTTAGAGTTGGTGGCAAGTACTCATCAGATCCAGAATAAAGCACAATGTTGTCAGGAGGGATTGTCTCCTTTTTGGAAGCATCCCTGCTAGAAACCTGGCTGAATGTGTTTGTACAACTCAATAGCTGTATAAGAGCACTTACTGCAGCAGTTTCACTCTTTTGTTCCTTCTCTTCTCTTTTAGGTATCCACTAACACAGCTGATTATAAAGTGGTACTGAGCACCTGCAGACTGGTAGAGACTGAAATAGAGGACATTAATGAGGACTCTCTGGACTTCACAAAATAAAGACCTAACATTAGACTTTAGTCTAGTCTGGAGGCTGGATTTGCGTAGATTGGCAATATGTGACAACTAATGAAGAATGAATATGAATGTTAATAGGGAAACATTTTTATGCAGTCTGAATGTAGCCATGTGGGTTCATTTAATCTTAGTTAAGTGAAATTGATTGAGAGAAATACAATATCATTGACAACAGATCCTTCAGGAAGGACAGACAGGGCAGGAAAGGAGAAGGTATGGTGTTATATGTCAAAAATAATATTCAGACTCAAACAATGAACACAGAAGTACTGAACATACAGTATTAGAATCACTGCTGTTAGGGAAGTATTTCAGAAATTTCATGATAAAAGTTTTATTTAAGCCATGAAATTCTGATAGCTCCTACTGAAGTAAGACACACAATAAATGATCACATATTCTTCAGCCTGACCTATTAAGAGAAACACAGTAATGGCAAACAAGTTTTATATGTAGCATAATCCGCATGAACACTAAAACAACTCAAATAGAACTTCTTCTGTCTTGCCTATGCCACCACTCTTCTGTAGCTGATTTGACTGTTTCATCATTGACATCATCATTCATATATTCAGTTCCATTGAGGTAGATTTGCAGATTGTAGAATGAATGGTAGCCACAAGGTGAGTAATTCTGGAAAATAGGGTGGGTATGGCATCAGTGTAAATCCACTCTTTCTGAATAGACTTTGTAACCTGTATATATTGACAAGGGAACTCTTTTGTGAAGCAGAAGATGGGATGATAAACAGTTTCCTTCCTTTTTTCTGACTGATAACTGACTGTTATGCAGGTCTTTTGAAGCATTTGATCGATATGTATTACATATTCTTTATGCATATGATTTTACTGGCACTGATTTAGACTTTGAATTTTAGTGTTGGAGAATGGCCATGCTTAAATATTGTTTAAACTGTTGTTCAAACTCCTAGGCATATCACTATAGGGCTGCAACAAAAAACAATTTTTATAATTGATGAATCTCAGTTACTACTTTAAATGATTGATTAATTGGATTTTATAATGTACAAAATTATCATCAAATTTAAATACTGAAGTTTTATTCAAAACATGAAAAGTACAAGTGTTTTAAAAAACAACCCAGAGATACTGTATGCAGAGAGAGAGTTCTGGACAAAGTTTTAGGCCACCAAACCAAGTTATTTGTAAAGTTAGTTACCTCGGTAGAATGTGTTTATTTGCTCATGTAAACACTATATAATATTAGAATAAACACAAATAAAAATTGACACAATAAAAATTAACAAGAACAGCTGGTACTTTTTTAATAAGTCAGTATTCTGTGTGGTCTCTTTTAAAATGTAAAACTGAAGCAATTTGGTTTTGTACATTGCTGTATAATTTAACAAGACTCCTGTGAAAAATTCTTCCAAACATCTTGCTGGATTCGCAACAACATTTCTTTTTGAATTTCATTGCTTTTTGTTTCTTCCCAGTCCAAGTGATTCCACACAGCTTAAATCATGTTGAAGTTATGCCTCTGAGGTGACCAATTAAAAATCATTAATGTTCATCTTCTGTTTCCAGAAGGTCTTCATTGTGTTTACTTTGTTTTGGTATCATTAACATGCTGAAAATTATATTGTCAGTAATAAGCAGTTATCTGAAAGTGCAACATGATGAATCACAATCTGTTTATACTTCTCAGCAGGCATTATTTATTTTGACCAGGTCTTCTACTTTGTTGGCAATGGTACACTTACAATGACAGGCCTGCCACCATGCTTCACAACAACTACAGAAATACATTATTGTTCTTCTCACCTGCATCATCAGCTTCTGACATATTGGTATTGTTGTGAGTGTAACTTTACAGTCCCATCCACTGGCTCTTGCTGTTGCCCCATACCTTATAGTCTTTTATGTTCAAAAATATTTTCTGGTTGTTGTCTTTCTGAAAGTTTACTGTGTTAAGTGCCATACTCCCTACAATACTATTTCTTTTAAGACTTTTTTTATTCTTTTCAAACCTCTTTTATTCCAGCCATTTCATAAGATATTAGTAAGTTTCCTATTGGAAAACAAGAAATTATTGTCACTTTATTTGTTTTTTATTAGTGTTGTATAGTGTTTTCAGGAGAGTGGTTTGTGACAGACGGATATCAAAAAGAATGAAAGGGAAGGTCTACAGGACGATATTGAGACCAGCTATGTTATATGGGTTGGAGACGGTGGCACTGACCAGGAAGCAGGAGACAGAGCTGGAGGTAGCAGAGTTAAAGATGCTAAGATTTGGACTGGGTGTGACAAGGATGGATAGGATTAGAAATGAGTATATTAGAGGGTCAGCTCAAGTTGGACAGTTGGGAGACAAAATCAGAGAGGTGAGATTGCATTGGTTTGGACATATGCAGAGGAGAGATGCTGAGTATATTGGGAGAAGGATGCTAAGGATAAAGCTGCCAGGGAAGAAGAAAAGAGGAAGGCCTAAGCAAAGATTTACGGATGTGGTGAGAGAGGACATGCAGGTGATGGGTGTAACAGAACAAGATACAGAGGACAGAAAGATATGGAAGAAGATGACCTGCTGTGGTGACCCCTAACGGAAGCAGCCGAAACAAGAAGAAGAGGAGTGTTTTCACAAACAATTAAACACCTTGTCTCCAGATAATTAGCTTTAAAAAAGATTTTTACTTTGGTGCAGTAAATGTTTTTTCACAACATTATATACAGTATACTGTATATATATATATATATATATATATATATATATATATATATATATATATATATATATATATGTATATATATATATATATATATATATACATACACACACACTGTCACACATGTTTGCTACGCTTGAAAAGTGGGCTTCACAAAGGACATCAGTGAGTGGGCATTTACCAGGAAAGCCATGACAAAGGGTGAGTACAAGGGCACTTCAGAAGCTACCATACATTTCCGTGGTTACACAAGCCATCCGTTTTATCCTGGGTCCACATTACCTCGGATAATTGGGATTCCACTTTATATCTATCTATCTATCTATATATATATATATATATATATATATATATATATATATATATATATATATATATATATATATATATATATATATATATATATATAATGTATAAATATATATGTATTTATATATATATCTCTTGTCAACGGCACCCGAGCACAGACAGGCAGACATCTTGTTTTCCACAACCACCACACGTTTATTTACACTATTTACAGTTCATTGGTCACAAAGACCCCCAAATAATGGTCACAAAGACCCCCAAATAATGGTCACAAAGACCCAGTTCAGTGCACAAACCCCAGATCACACAAAGTCCTGGCCACAATGCCTTTCTTCGGGCCGCCTCCACTCTCCACTGCTTCGTCCTCCTTCCACCCGACTCCAGCTCTGAATGAAGGGAGACGGCCCCTTCTATAGCTGACCCGGATGAGCACCTGGTGTTCCCGGCATTCCTTCGTTGGCCACGCCCCAGCGTGGCGGAAGTGCCGGCTGTCCTCCCGGCTGCTCTCCGGGCGGCGTTATAAATCTTCCCCCCAGCACTTCCTGGTGTGGCAGGAGTGCTGGGGAAACAAGTCCCCAAGGCATTGGGGTGCCTCCTGGCGGTGACCACGGGCTCCTACAGGAAAAGGCTTCCATGCCCTTGACCCGTGGTCCCCAAAGCAACCCGGAAGGCGAACCCCACGTGATCCAGGCAGGGCTCTGACCCTCTTCCGGTCCCTCCTGGCGTCCCGGCCGGGTCATGGCCCCTGGCATCCCCGACACTCTGTATATATAAAATCCAACATCTGTCTGTCTGTATGTCTTTCCGCTTTCATGAGAGAACTACTTAATGGATTTAGATCGTGTATTTTTCTAGAATTTGCTTGAACATTCTGTTTGATTTTGCGACTTCTCTCACTGCGCTATGTATCATAGTTAGCTTGCGGTACCCATTTATGTGCGTGAATTTGCCTTCCTCACTCACGCGCCAGCCACGGGGTGTTCCTTATCTCCACTTAGCTAGCGAATGAGGGGATTACTTAATTGATTTAGACATGTTTTTTTCTATAATTTGCTTGAAATTCCGGTTGTTTTTGCGACTTTTTCATGTATTTCATGCAACAAAAATTCTGTATAAGTGCTTGTTTCTCTAATGCAAAGAGCACTTCTTGGGCATGATTGCATAGGCCTTTCACATCCATGTGAAAGGTAGTGTCACTGCCCACCTGTATGACAGCAGCTCTGAAGAAGATATCTTTAAATTTATTAAAATAGATGAGGCAGAGATGGAGTCAGTTTGTCTGTTAATATTTGTTGTTTTCTTTTGAGCTTTTAAGTCAGTTTTTGACTCTGGAATAAAGAATGGTTTAGAAAAAGACTTTCTGTTTTATTTATGCAGTGCAGAGCCCAGAATGTGGCTATCTATATAAATAAGTGGTGCAACCCAGGACTGCTAAGGTACAGGTTAAGGAAATCAAACCTACCTTGTCTTGAGCAGAGAAGGCTATATGAGGACCTTGTCCACAAAAAATACAAAACATTCAACAAACACCTGTATTGGCACAATTACTTTGTAGGTGCAATTACTCTTCACTATTTGATTGTATTGTTTATATTTTACCTTGATATTATGAAAACTGAAAGAAAAAATAACATGCTCAAAATAATTGGGTGACTAATTTGTTGGTCAGGAAAAGAAAAAGTGATAAACCAAAAAAAAATAGTTAGGGACAGGCTGAGTTTCATTTGTAAAAAAGGCAGACTAAAAAGATCATCAAAAGTTTAAAAGACAAGATTAAAAATCAAAAGCCAAATCAAGCTGGAATTCCTAAACAAGCCTTACAGATTTGTTTTCCCTTAACTAAAACTACTGTGATTATCCTGCACCCAATGCAAAAAATATGTCTAGCCTTCAAAATCTAGTCCCAGGCCTGCTGAGCTCTGAATCATAAAGCTGTAGTTCTTTAAAAGTAGTGAAGATTTTCTACAAAGGAAAATATAAAGATACTAAAATATCAAAAAAGAAACAAAAGGGTATACCTAAAATATAACCCAGAACAAACAAAATCCAGTTGCTATCTAATAATCAAGAATCCACAAAACCAGACCAGACCAGAGTTTAAAAAAACAAGAAGATCGAATAAAGAAGGTTCGTCAAACAACACTCAGTGCTTTAAATCATGGTGGCCCACCCTGAAACTCCATCTTAAGGAGACAGGGCACCTAACTAAATAAATAACACAGATTTAAATATATAGAAACAATAAATAATTAATAATCAAAAATACTCTGAAAATATAAGGTATATAATAAATACTTTTAAATGGCAACACAAAAGAGCAAAATAAATGAACCTATAACGAGCACCTGGCTAAAACATGACAGCAAAGGTTGCTTGCTTTGTTGTACTCATCCAAAAGGTTGAATACTGAGTAGTGTGTGTCACCATTGTAAATAGGTTTTACATGATGTTATCACCCAAAGCGTCACTGATAAACACATAACCAGAAATGATGCCATAACCATAAACATTTGGGCACTACTATGACAACTGCTGGCAAACCAACATAAAAGTTTGCTGCAATTATGTCATTAAAATGATATTTTATAAACATAAGAGGAAACTGAGTCATTATTAAGAAGAATGTAAAAAAAATGTAATAAAAATAATTCAGACATTAATATATACAAACTTTTTTACTGTTAACTCTCGGAAATGCAGGAGCCCACCCAATGACTTATAACTCATTATGTAAAAAATCAAATTAGTTTGATTTTGTCACAGCAAGTTTCAGAGAGTTGTAGAGTTCTCTGGTTGATCCAGAGTGTCACACTACTCAACTGATAATAATGAGTGTGTGCTTTGACAAGATTTTCTCAAGATTTTGTAAATGAATGTGATTACTGACAAACATAGGAAAAGTGAAGTAGTGTAATGCCAGATTTAATTATTCAGTAGTGAAACTAGTGGACTGGATAATCTCCTCTGTTTTAAGCTCTGGAAGCCTACGGTGTCAAAACACAGACGGTGGCAGCAGTACAGGTAGGTAGCCAGGAGAGATGTGTGTCATGAAGAAAGACCCTTTGCATGATAGAACTGACATCAAGCCACAGACCATGGTGCCAGTAACCTGAAAAAGATTGGGTGGTTGGCAGCTTTACCAGACATGCAAACAACAGGTAATAACAAGCAGCAGGCTGAAGTCTAGTGATTCTATTACTTCAGAGTAAGAGTGTCTTACAGCTTTTTGCCATAAGTAAATAAGGCTGAAATTGCTGACTGAGAGTTCAGTGTCTTTAGGTAGCAACTACAAGGGTTCTTGCTGAGCTTCTGGCTAACAGTTGACAAAAGTCAACTATAGATCATGATACCCTTATATGCAGGTGCTGCAGCCTGTGAACATTCCAGGTCGATGTGAAATTGCACAAAGTTGTTACAATATGGATGCTTCAATTAAGAATAGAAGAGTGGGATAAACCAGGGTTGTGTGCAAAAATATCTGCAGTCTAAATCACACTTGGGGGAATTTAAAGGAATAAGTAACATAAGAACTTCTCTTATAGACACTGTAATCACTATAGCCATCTGTTCCTTATCTATCTACCCATTTCAACCCACTAAAGATACATAATAGTTATAAGGCTCTAGAACCTGTCATGGCAGCATTAAGATCAAGGCATAAATCAGCCCTGTATGGGTTGCTTTTTCATTATGGGCCCCATTCTCATACATACGCACCACACACAGGACAATTCAGAATGTTCAACTAACCTAATCTACATGTCTTTGAGTTGTAAGAAGTGAATAAGTATACCAAGGTGCATTTTTTTCTTGAAATTGCTTGAAATCAGTAATTACGTGAGCCTAGCCTATTTATGATATACTTTGTTTCAAGTATTTTCAGTTGTAAATATTAAAATGTTTCTATATATTTATATGTAAAGCAGAAAGATAAAATAATTGACAAAAAATGTCAGAATATTCCTTCTATTTTAATAAGACGGTTACACAGATTATAAGAGTGTGTTTCTTTAAACATTTTGTTCTTTTTGAACACTGTGTTTGCTGTGCAAGCACTTTGTGGTAGATCAGGTAAACTGTTAACCTAAGGTATTTAAAATGTGCATTGGGACACTAAATGATAGATTAAAAGAGTCAAATCACAGGGAGTCTGATTAGCACACCAAGACATATTTTCTTTTTGTGAAATCTTTGCAGAAAGGAAAATGCATTACCAATCCATTTCCTATTCATATAAAATGCCTGCTAGTTAATGAGTGAGCCACAACTTAATTAACAATTTTACAGATTAATCACAAACAGCTTTAGTTGTCATATACTGACTTATCTGGGTCATTCGTGGAACAATTAAGGATTTCCTTGTGGAAAATATGTGAAATTACTGTTGTCAGTTATACAACTTTAAAGGCATTTGACCTAACAATGCTCGCCTCTGCTTCTCATTTGACATTAGACATATCTTGAGTGCTGCATTTTGTGAAAGTCTTCTAAAGCATGCTGTATTTTTTATGCATATTGTGCCCATAAATCATTTTGGTCCATTAAAAAAAAAAAAAGTATGATTTGAAGCTTCTGGTGGAGAAACAGAAAAAAGGCAAGTTTAGTCAAATATAAGTGAAGCAAGGGTTCAGTACAATATAACCGAATCAACAGAATTTATCATAATGGATGTTCCTTAACATTGGTGTAGTTACATTGTAATATTTTATTCATGCCAGTCAGTTTTAATATTCAACGTCTACCTTTCCTGCTAAAGATTTTTAAATTTTGTACCATTAAACATGGTACAAAAGTCAGTGATCTATCTATCTATCTATCTATCTATCTATCTATCTATCTATCTATCTATCTATCTATCTATCTATCTATCTATCTGTCTGTCTGTCTGTCATCTTTTTGCAGTGCTCCTTGCTAAATACATTATTTACTTTCTTTACTTTCTTTAATGGTACTTTATGGTTCAAAGCAAGAACTAAAAAAACTAAAATGTTTAATTTTATTGTTACATATTCTGCAATGCTGTTGAAAATATTGCTAAGAACTTTATCTTTGTCAATTCATAAAATACTAAATAGTAGAAGGAAAGGTAATATAATATTCTGTAGTCACATGTTTACAAATTTTTTACATATAATAGCATTCTCAAACCCACTTCATCCACTTTAGGAGCTAAGATGCCTGAACTTATCTCAGCAGCACTGGCATAATGCAATAAGGAGCTCCTGACAAGGTGATAGTCCATCACAGGGTTCACTTACACATAAGATCAATTTTAAAGCAGCCAGTTAAACAAACACACAAAGTTGTGTGGATGTGGTAGGAACACAGTAGTACCTGGAGAAAAACTCACACATCCGCCTTAGGAGAACATGCAGACCAAGACTGGACAGGCTAACATGAACAAAGAATGCCGTATTCAGGAGGCAGAAGGTCTAACCAACCTGCCACTGTGCTTTGTCTTTTTTTTATTATTCACACATTTTTAATCGAAAGCTGGCAAAATTAAAGAATAATGATAGGTAAAAAATAAAACATGCATTAGGCTGTCCTTTAAATGTACAGGCTTTTTAATATTTTTTTAGATTTTTCATTTTACTGCTTTAGTGCTGGTTTCACATTTATTTGTTTTTGTCAGAGCAAGTCTTGTATTAGAAACAAACCACCATTCTGCCATTATTAAGGGGTGTTTTTGTACTAGCTAGGGTGTTATGCAAATGATTGTATGTTGTACTTTTCTCGAAGATCAAAGCATAGAATAATTTATATAAAAATGATGAGAAACTTTGAAGGGATGATCCTAGAGAGTAGTCAGACTGGTTCAATGAGTAAACAATACATTTACCAAAGTGACCAGAACCAAAGGGGTAAACAGAAATTATAAGTATTTGAACAGGAAGAGATCAAAAAACAAACAAATTGTAGAAAACAAATTAAATTGCTTAAACACTAACCTTCCTGTGCTGATTAGTTTTTTACTTTGGGTTAACAATATGAAAACACTAAACCATGAGCATCTCAGCCTTTAAAATATCCTTGATATCATGTTTCTTCCCCAGTGCCGTGACATTAGAAACACAACATGCCATGGATGGTGATGTCACTGAATCTCTTAAAATGATAAACAAAAAACAACCAAAATTACTTGATTCTGCTATGATATGGAGTCTTCCACAATGGGAAAATGGATCTGAGGCTTCCAAAGCTCCATAAAACACAAGCTTGGATCTTCACTATCCTGCCCAGAGTAGTCATACCTTAATCTAGCCATGCCCTCAATACTACCTACTGGCTTCAGCTGGGGCAGGGCCAAAAAAAGGAGCAGAAAAAATAAATAGCTCAAAATGATGAAAACACTCCACAAGAGGAGAGATGGCCCTCAGCTTGTATTTAAAAAGGGCAAATAATTTCTATAAAATGAGAATTTCTGCGGTGGGCTGGCTACCTGCCCGGGGTTTGTTTCCTGCCTTGCGCCCTGTGTTGGCTGGGATTGGCTCCAGCAGACCCCCGTGACCCTGTAGTTAGGATGTAGTGGGTTGGATAATGGATGGATGGATGAGGATTTATTTATCAGAAAAAATAAATGTAATGAAAAGCTCAACAGGGCAAATATTGTTAAAAACACTGAACTAGAAAAGCAATTCACTGCATTTAAGTCCCAAAATTCTATTCAAAATCAGAATCCTTAATAAAGAGTTCAAAGTAATCAGAAATACATGAAGTCCAATCAGCAAATAATGCTTACAGAACTCCACAAAAACAAATGATCTTCAACTGCTGAGCCTTCTCAGCTCACTTAAATAGCCAAAGGAAGGGGCTCAGGATTGGTAATTTTAGGGTGGCCCTGCCTCCTGGGGCTCTGCCCATACATAAATTTAAAGACATGGTACACAAATTAACCAATAGTAAATTAATCGACAGACATAAGAAACATATGAAACAAAAAGACCTATAAAACATAAAATACATAACACATAACAGATTTCTGATGTGCAGACATTGTTAATTTTTCATTTTGCTCATATCAGTAGCTCAGGAAATTTTCAGCTCTATCATTTATCATCTTTAAAGCACAATAGTAGCATGCTTATTAGTTGGTTTTGGTTATTGATTTGAAATGCATCCTAGGAAATGTTTTGTTGTTTATAAGATAATATTATTCTTTGTTGTCCTGAATTATACATTTTATTCAATTTTGAATTTTAGTTTTCATTTCCTTTTGTTTCTTTTTTAGTGTTCCTCTACAAGTTTTGATTGGTATCATCTGTCCTTCATCTATGTTATGACTAAAGGGTTTTTAAGACACTGTTAAAAAGAACTACTCAAATAATCTCTGTCATTTTTCTTTATTTCATCCTTATGGATTTACGAACATGAATTTGACAGACGTAACATATGTTTAGAACATTAAATAAAAATCATTCAGAAATTCAAAAGCTGAGTCCTCAAACAGCAACATTATAGAATAAAGTAAGCAACATGCAGGTGCCTTGCTCAGAGTTAATGACTACTGCACAATGGCCTGTCTTTGAGCTTAGCACTCTGGAGCAGAACCTTGTTTTAATAATTCCTTACCTGAGCTTAATTTAGTTTCTGATGCTCCTGGGGGAAAGGCTGCTGCTACTTTGAAACAGAGTAACAAATCAGTTAGTATATATGTATTAATTTTACTAAACCTTGTCAGTTTTCTCAGGATGGAATGGTGATGCTTTAATTTCAGTTTATTAAATAGGGCTTTTGGAGGAATTGCAAGATAACAATGGTTAGTTTTGATGTGAAATTTTTACAGTAGGTTAAATGTCCATCCATCCAACCATTATCCAGCCTGCTATATCCTAACTACAGGGTCACGGAGGTCTGCTGGAGCCAATCCTAGCCAACACAGGGCACAAGGCAGGAAACAAACCCCGGGCAGGGCGCCAGCCCACCGCAGAGGTTAAATGTCTTTGTCTGAAAGTAGGAAGTAGTCATGAAGAATGGAAGAGATTGAATAAAGCCTTGAAAGCCTGTCTATCCAAGTTACATCCTAAAAAATGCAATTATTTTGATTTAGTTCATCAATCTAATGTAAACACTATACAAACAAAATCTAAAATTACAATACATACTATTGAAGGGGGTCCTATTGGTTACAGGTTAACTGAAAAATTGATTACACATTTAAAGGTGCTAAGTCTTATATATAAAGAGTTTATTTCCTTTCTCGTTCATGGTTTTCTGCAGTTGAGACAACACAGCTCAAAGATTAATTGGGAAGTTCATGAAACAGAATCAAATGGCAAGGATTATTGCCTGAGATATTTTAAGAATTAAATGGCTATCCCTGAAAAGCCCAATTACACTACCATTCAGTCTGAACAGTTTATTAACAGCTACTGTTCTTGAGAGATATTTTGCAGCTGTTTTTAGAAAAAAATAAATCAATTGAATAACCACTACAAAGGCATGATTGTGTGATCAGTCTTTTCACTGGAAACCCTTTGCCTAAAAGCAGATAATATATCCTTTTTTTGGACACTAATGCTATGGAAAATTATGTACATTGGAGCTTTTTTTTTGTTGAGACAAAAGATGTTATTCTTAAAGAAATACTTTATACTAAATAATTTTATATGCCATTTCTTCCATGTTGTTAATGGCTGAAAGCAAGTTTTAATCTTATGTTTCGATGCCGGAGGGCGATAACAGAGTTTCTGCTATAATAAGCTTCTATGGTAAATGACACTGGACAACATGAAAAATATCCATAAAAAGTTCTCACGTTACTTGTGTTAATCTCCAAGTTAAGTTGTCCAATTGTATGCTTATAACATCCAAAACACAAGTATTTGTACTAAAATATTGTAAAATAAATCGAATCTCATGAACAAAAGTGGAGTGTGTTCAGATGTGAAAGAGTATCATGTTTCTTGTCCATCACTATTAGTAATTATCTTCTTTAATTTTATTTGTGTGATTTAAAAACATGTGGGAAATGTTAACCCGATTAATGAATAATTAACTGTTTGTGAAAATGAAAAAAATCAGTCTTCTTTTTTTATTTTTAAGGTATTAGTTATCCCATCAAAGATTAAGTATGGACACTGTACAGGTCAAGCTAAAATTAATCCTGTTAAACAAGTGCATGAATATATATAGATTATGCAATCATTACAGATGCATCATTAAGAATTATGTAACTATTGTTTCCACAATTCTAAACTTGACCAAGAGTTCATTTAAATATTTGAGTGGACATAGAAAGCCCAAGTAGCTTTTAATCATCTAAAAGAGCTTTTAACTTCTGAATCAGTTTTGTGATATCTAGATAGAATCTTATAATTTAAGACAGAAGTAGGTGCTTCCAGTGTTGGTATAGGTGCCATTCTGTTTTTAGTATGTGCTTTCCGCACATGGGGAAGTTTATCTCTATGTAAAACTTTAAAAAACACAAAAACAAACGTCTCTAGTGGAACCAAGTTACAATGTTCAATGGAGGGAACCAAACTATCACTCCCAATCTCCACGGAGTATTAAATCATTATTTATTTAAAGACTATCAAGTGTTATAATACCATTAAAGAAAGCAGGGCCTTGCCTCTTACAAATCAGATGATACAAATACCAAAACTGATGCTCTTTTATGTTAGTTTGCTATTAATGAATAGGACTGTGAACTAGAACATATCATTCATGTAGAAAACATGACTGTTGTTGAAATCTCTGTAGATATTAAGGATTTGGTAAAAAAAAACAAAAAAAAAACTGTAAACTATAAAAATATATTCTTCAGCTTCAACGGCTGCACAATGGTTACTGTTTGTTTCAGTCTGTATGAGGTCAAAACAAACTCAAAACATTACTCAAGGATTGTAATTTATTTTCTGAACGAGGTTGTGTTTCTTCTGGTTTGCTTGAACCCTGACTCTCATGCTAAGATCTTTAGATATGGTTGTCAAACTTCAAAGATTTTACAATGGGCCCTACTTTCTTTTTTTTTTTTTTTTTGCAGAAATTTCCCAATATCACAGACCACACAGCAACCAGTAGATTCTAGAAATTATTAGAATAAAATGAATAACTATGCTTTCCATAGTGTATAAACCTCAAGGAAAGTGTTTCTTTGTAAAGTTCAATAAAATTTCAGATTTGAATTTTTAAAACCACTAATGCCAGAAGTTTGTTGAGCAAGGGATCAATACCATACTGAAATAATTTTTAAGAAAACTTGACTCATTGTGTCATTCACTACTGTATGTCTCATTTGAGAATACAATATACACCTCTTCCCAAATTATTCAAATCACTATATGTGCTTACAGTCAGTGAACATGTGTCAGACATCCAACATGGCATTTTGAAGGTTCACTGTTGACATTTTTACTTGAATGTGACATTTGATTTTCTTGAGTTATTTTTTAATTATTTTCATTCATTGTACTCTGCTGGCACTTGCCAATCACCTCTGGGATCATGCCTGCTGTTATGCTTGTGTGTACCCTCTATCAGCCATGGTTGATGTTTAAAAGAGAAGGACTGCTATAGGCCAACTGCTTTTATGATATTTTAAGATTTAATTTATTGTTAACAGTACATACAAGCTTGTATACTGAGACAAATCATCCGTATTTTAATAATAATAATAGTAATAATAATTTTATTTTGCAGAGTCTCCCAAAAACATCAAGGCAGTGTAACATTGGATGGAAATATTTTCTGCATAGAACACTACAACAGATAAATACAGGATATACAAAGCATTAAATGGAATAAAAGACAATAAATGGGAGTAAAATACTAAATTCAATACTAGAAGAAAAGCCTAAACAAACAACATCATTTGTGGTATGACATAAAAACAAATTATCTGAGCATCTGGACAGAGAGGTAAACTGAAAGAAAGGGCAGATTGTTACGTTAAGTTAAAAGCCTTCCTGAACAGATGAGTTTCAAGTTGTTTTTTAAAAGAACGTATTGAGTCAGCAGATCTAATAAGTTTAGAGATGTCATTCCAAAGTCTGGGCACTGTACAGCTAAAGACCCTGTCACTCATAGAGTGCAGGTTAGTGTGGGGCACAACAAGATTGCCAGAGTCAGATTACCTTGGTAGGCAAACAGGAGCATAGTGATGGAGAAGGTCACTGATGTAGTTTGGTGCAAGGCCATTTAAAGCTTTGTAGGTTATTAATAGAATGTTATATTCGATCCTGTAAGACAAAGGGTGCCAGTGAAGGCGAAGCAGGATGGGTGTTATGTCCTCACTGCTGCTGGTCCATGTGAGGACTCTTACAGTAGAGTTTTGAATCAAATGGAGCTGTGATATAAGATTAGAAGCAGCACCTGCCAGTAGGAAATTATAACAATTGATGTTGGATGTGATAAAAGCATGGACAGGTTTCTCAGCATTAGAAAAGGACAGGAAGGAGTGAACATGGGATATGTTACAGTGATGGAAGAAAGAAAGTTTTTTTAATGTGGTTTATGTGGGTGGAATAAGAAAGGGAGGAATCTAAAATGACAACAAGATTCCTTGCATTAGAAGGAGGTCTGATGAGATCACCATTAAGATTTATTGAAAAGGAGCTAATTTTTTTAAGTTGTGCTTTACTGCCAATTTGCAGGAGTTCAGTTTTATTGCAAATTAATTTTAAAGAGTTATGCTCCATCCAAGTTTTAATTTCACTTAGGCAAGTTGTGGGCCGAGGAAGCTTTGAAGTTTCAACTTTAACATTGAAGTAGAGTTGAGTATCATCTGTATAAAAATGATAAACCAGTCCAAAGCTACAAATAATATGGCCAAGGGAAAGCATATAGATACAGAAGAGCAGAGGGCCGAGGACAGAGGCCTGAGGAACTCCTTGTATGATTGGCACTGTGCTGGATCTGCTGTTGCCAAGACAAACTCTTGCCTGTAAGTCAGATAGGAGTTAAACCATTGGAGGGCAGTGCCAGAGATACCCAGAATGTTCTCCATTCTGGACAGTGGAATGTCATGTTTTACAGTGTCTTATGCTGCACTGAAATCTAACAGAATTAATATCCTGGTTTGTCAGTGTCTGCTGCCGTAAGTAAATCATTAGTTACCCGAAGCAAAGCAATTTTACAGCTGTCCTACACTTGGGATTCCATCAAATTATTAGAATTTAAGCAGGTAGTGAGTTGGGACATTGAAATACTTATTGAAATGCATTACACTATTCACTGGAGCACAAACACTGTACAGAGAAATACTAACACTATATACTGAAAATTTATCTCATACACTATATGCACAGACATTTAATTGTCAGTATTTATTAATTACACTGTAAGAGACTTTTGATTTGCTTAAAATTGCTTAATTTGTAACGTATGAATATTTTCAATTTTGGTGTACGGTGCTACAAGTTTCTTACAGCAGAGTCTCAGTATAGATTTATGTACTGCTGTGAATGATCTATGTTCTAAAACAGCACTTCATAAGTGTTTTTTACAATTCTCTTATGGAACTTCTCAACATCATCTTCATTATGTTTTTTTGCTATTTATGTCTAAGGTGTTTTTGTTCTTGATTATGCCTCCTGATGGTCTCTTGCCTTCTCACCTTTAAGTGCATCCATCTAAGCATTTGTGTAAAACATGACAAAAATCAATGTATTTTTCCGATTTAATTTTGAAAATGGAATGTTTCAATATATTTTTAATAAACTTGTAAGCAGACACATTGTCAGTGCTCTCTATTATGTGGGGTCACTACAAAAAAGTACATTTTCCCGCTTTGGCTAAAATGGATATGATGTATAGCAAGTAATCTTTTCAAATAAACAAACGATCTCTGTCACGCTCCTTATTCTTGTCCATCTAAAATTATTAAAAGTTCTGAATGTATGTGACAAGAAGAACAACTCCAGGTCACAGTTCATTCAAATCTGTGCTAGGTGCTTGTTTACATCAAAAACATGAAATAAGTTTGAAATAAAAGTATGGAAGATGATTCCAAACTCCTTATGTCTGCAGTGCATAAACCACTTAAAACAATCTTAACCCCAAAAGTTGTTCTTTTATTTTCAGAGGTTTTGTAATCATTCAAAAATCTATTAAATACATTACTGTAGTGGACATACTGTCCAGAAAGTTATTTGCTTGACCAAGGAAATAGTCTAAATAAAGGCACTGATCTTAATGTATACACAATTAAAAGTGACCTGACTGTGAATGTTACAAAACTCCAAAAACCAGAGAAGAGTGAGATACAATTCAGTAAACAGAAAGAAACCATTCAAGAAAGATGACCTGAATTGAGAAGAAAATGCTATCAGAACATAACAGATATAAAGTATCTATCTATCTATCTATCTATCTATCTATCTATCTATCTATCTATCTATCTATCTATCTATCTATCTATCTATCTATCTATCTATCTATCTATATTATGTAATCAGATAAATGAAAGGTTACAAATAAATAGCATTATTCTCAAAAGTTGAGATCATTACTGTTCAAGCACTAAGGGCAGACATGTTATCACACATCCCTCCCAGTCATCTGACTCTAAACAAAGAGAATGCAATATTAGCTTTAGTCTGGAATGTAAAAGAAAAGTGCCAATCATCATCGGAAAGTTTTGAATTTTTACATGGACTGATAATATTTGGTCATATCAACAGTATGTAACGTTTGACTGTCATCTGTAATAGCCAGTGCGTTTTTTTTTTCCATTCACTTTCTGTGATTTATTTGCAGTTCATTCAGTAAATATTCAGACCCCTTCACTTTTTTCACATTTTGCTATGTTGCAGCCTTTGTGTTAAAAATCATATAAATTCCTTTTTTCCCCTAAATCAATACAATTCCATACTCCAGAATGGCAATACAAAAGCAGGATTTTTGAAATTTTTGTAAATTTAATAAAAATAAAAAACTGAATTATCACATTGACTCAACCATTTAGACCCTTTTCTCAGTACTTAGATGAAGCACCTCTGGCAGTTATTACAGCCTGGAGTCTTCATGTGTTTAATGCGACATTCTTTGTACACCTGGACTTGGGGATTTCCTGCTATTCTTTTCTGCAGATCCTCTCAAGCTATATCAGGTTAGATGAGGACACTTAGTTTAACAGCTAATTTCAGGCTTTTCCAGAGACATTCAGTTGGGCTGGGCAACTCAACAACACTCCCAGAGTTGTTCCTAAGCCACTCTTGTGTTGTTGTTGTTTTGTGCTTAGAATCAGAGTTTAGACTCCCAGTCCTTGCCACTGAAAATTCAACCTCACAACAAGACATTGCTACCACCAGGCTTTGAATTTGGATGGGCATTACACAGGTGATGCCCAGTTTCCTCCAGACATGATGCTGATCTTGTTTTCTCCAGACGAAAGAATCTTGTTTCTCACCGTCTGAGTCCTTTTGGTTTCTTTCTGTAAATTCCAAGAGGGCCTCCATGTGTCTTTTTTTAAGAAGAAGCTTCTGTCTGACCAGTCTTTCATAAATCTCAGATTGGTGGAGGGTTACAGTTGTTGTACTTCTGGAAGTTTCTCCCATCTCCACACAGGCTCTCTGGAGCCCAGCCAGAGTGACCATTGGATTCTTTGTCACGTCTCTTATCGTAGCCCTTCTCCTACGATTCCCCAGTTTGGCTAGTTGGCAAGCTCTAGGAAGAGTCATGGTTGTTCTAAACTTCTTCCTTTTAAGACTTATGAAGGCAACCTATGCTCTTGGGAGCCTTCCGCACTACATAATTGTAATTGTAATTTGTATTCTACCCCACATCTCTGCCTCAGCTCAATCCCCCCTCTAAGCTCTGCAGACAGTTCCTTTGACCTAATAGTTTGTTTTGCTCTGATACACATTGTCAGCTGTGGGACCTTCTATAGACAGGTGTAAGTCTTCCCTAATCCAATCAATTGAATTGACCACAGGTCAACTCCAAAAAGTTGTAGAAACATGTCAATGATGATTAATAGAATAGTACGCACCTGAGCCAGATTTCAAGTGTGTAGTGTGATGGACTGGAGCCCAATCCAGGGTTGTCTTCTACCTTGAGCCTGTTTGTTACAATAGGTGTAGCTCCTGTTACCCTCAATGAATGGACGGAAAACTCGACTAATTTTTTTGACAAAAAGTTCACTTCACTTAAAGTAGCCTACAGCAATATTTTGCTTTGTGGATGATAAATCATGAAGATTTGCCAACAGGAATATAAACATAGACTTATGTTTTAGCACTTATACTTTTAATTTCTAGTCATTTGGGTTATCATTTATTTTTCAAGTAATGTTAAATTAAACTTGAGTGTTATACAGAATATTTTAAAATAGCTGTACTATTCTTTTGTTCATTTGAATTCACTATTAGTCATTATAGTGGCATATTCTTTTAGCCAGTTCCTTTTTCTAAAGCAATTTTCAAGAGTGCAGTTATTGTACCGTAAAACATTTTATTAAAACATTTAGGAAAACATGTTGTCATATGGCCCTTTTTCTAAATTGGTAGCTACTGAGCAGTGATGAAAGTCATGTTTTAAACCCCACTGTATAATTTTGACATATATTTTTTAGTGTGCTGTGGCTGATGAACAAGTATTGGCCTCTACTACCCATTAACTGCAACCCTCAGCAGGGAGGAGACAGAGTATGTACTTGTCCCTTCTGTTTTTGAAATGTTTTTTCTTCCCTCAAAGCATCTGCTTTTTTCAGTGCATTTCAAAAGCCAGTCTTGTTAACTGTTCCTGATTCTAAGAGCTGAACAATCTCAGTATATTTGGTGCTACCCGCATTGTGTATTTAATTAGTGGGAAATATGGGTTTCTTCCCTATTTACAGCGGACACAAATAGTTTAAATGATAGTGTATCCGTGATGAAAAATGGATGGTGAAGATCTGTACATTTTTTTTTTGCCTTAACTAATTTTAGGTAGCAGCTGACATCTCCCCATTTCCGATTTTTTTTTTCTATTCTGTTTTGAGTCAAGTGTTTAATGCTGCATTACCACCAGTATTTGAAATTACAACAAAAAGAATCCGGATCTTTCTGCACCTTTTTTTTGCCAATACACTTTTGAAAACAATAAGTGGCACTTCTGTGTGAGTAAGAGTGTGAATGAACTCACTGTGTGAATTGAATGAAGCACTGATGACATCATTGTCTGTTGAACATGCAGGAAATACACAAATGAAATGCACTTATTTCACTAATACATTGAGTGAATCTAATGGCAACAAAAAAGAAAGCTGATATTGTTCCCATGCTCATTAAGCAGAACAATCAGAATCATTTAAATAAAAATGTAAAATGACTTTATAGGACTGTATAAATGTCTGCTAGCTGAGTGGTCCATTTCATTGCTGGGGGTGAAAAAAAGATAAGACTGAGGAAAATGAGCAGCACTGATGAAATGTGATGAATAATGCTAAAAACATCTGAAAGTCTACATATATAATATTTCAGAGTTTTTTGTGCCTAAAATATTATTTATTAACCATGGTTTAGTATCTGAAAAAGAGAATAGTAATCAATTATGTTTCTGCTTCAGTTCTTATCGTTCTTTGTGTACCACTGAGCAAGTAACTTAACCTGGCCATGATCCCATTACAGAAAAACTGTTAAAACAATTATGATATTGTGTAAGTCACTAGTGCTCGAAGTGTCTGCTGAAAAAAATAAGCATTAGCTATAAAATACAATGGCGTACGGCAATGATACAATCAAAAATGCTGCAGGTGGATCTGGTTTTGAACTTACCCAAAAATCATTTGACCTGTTCTGGAACTGATAACTTCATCTAATAAAAGGCTCACAGGAACAATATATTGAGCAACGTAATGCAGGTTTGTACTAAGTGTTTTCTGTAATAACTGTGATAAATGCATAACTCTTAACATAAGACTTATTTATACTTAAAAATGCTGTTGACATGGATGGATTTACAAAGTAAAGATGTGCATAATGCCTAGTTATTTGTAAGAATTTTTTGTCTTAGAAGTTTTCAGTTTCCAATTATAATTAATTTTGTAATTGATTGTTTGCGAAGTTTGTTTGCTCTCTTCTTTTAAAATGCTGAGATCCTATCAGACAGATCTAACAATAATTCAGCTCATTTTGAGATTTATGTTGCTTACCAGCTGGAGTGGGCAGTGGA
This sequence comes from Polypterus senegalus, assembly GCF_016835505.1. Classification (NCBI taxonomy): domain Eukaryota; kingdom Metazoa; phylum Chordata; class Cladistia; order Polypteriformes; family Polypteridae; genus Polypterus; species Polypterus senegalus. The sequence goes on along the minus strand of NC_053163.1, from coordinate 90,806,841 downwards.
TTAGGAATTTTAAACAAGGCTAAGTCTTTTAATCTAGTGGTTTCTAGCTGTCTGCCTATCTAAATTCCCCTCTATCTTTTCCTGATCATGTATTTTCTTATTTCTCTGTACCTTGCGGTACCATTGACACTTTGTTGCAAATGTAATCTGGATCAGTCTGTGTAAAAATGTACAACACTCATAAAGGATTTTCAGCAAGTGTAACATATGTGAAAACTCTGTGGACCATTTCAGTAATCTTTACCTGATTCTTTTCTAAAGAAAGTGTATTTTACATAGTCAAGATAAAGACTGAGCACTCCAAAATTATTCACAAAACTTGTGTTCTTAAACCTCAAAACATCTTGTTGCTGTACAATACGTATAGTGCTTTACTATAGCCAGAGTGTATTACATGTGGCTATAAGTGATCACAAAGAGGTGAAACTTCAGTTAACAAAAGAATCTTTTTTAAATTTAGTTTGAAAAGGCATTATATACAATACATTAAATATTTTGTTTATTGGTGGTTTTTCCAATACAGCAAAATCATATAGAATAAAGCTGAAGGCATGTAACTCATGTCTTCCATTTCTTCAAATCAAATCACACAATTAGAGAACTCAATATCTAGGAACAAAGTACCTGAGACTGTAATGCTGCATGAGCTAAATAAGCAATTCTATCCATTGGTATTAATCAGACATGACCGAAATGCAGTAATTATGTGTATTATGTTATTGCAGAGATGACATGCTTTCTCCATAAATCATTTTTGATTTTTCCTCTGCTTTGCAAAGTGAAACAAATCACTTGAAAATCTGAGAACCTAGCCATAGTGATTTATGAGTGTCTGATATCATTTGGATAAATATAAAAATGAACTCTCCATTTCTGGCCATATGTATCAACTTCTTCATCTGAATATTAACCATTCAGATATGAGTTTTTTTTATGAAAAAATGTGTAAGATTTAAAATTCTTCAAATTCTACCCCTGAACAAATTAAATAATGTATTTGCTGTAAATAGTGTAAGTATAATAATCAAATACTTGAAATTAATCTTACTGTTGACAGCTGTTAAAAAGTCAGTGAATAAACAGCTAATGTGATTAGTCCCCAAATACACATTATGTTATGTTTAGAATTTTCTTTATATTATTCAGCTTTCACCTTTTGTTTTCTCTAACTCCAAGATATGCTAAATACATGCACACATACAAACAGTGATTGAAATAAATGATCTTGCTGACATCACAAATCGTATTTCTGAAAATGTAGCCTAGCAAAATAAGAAAGAAAATGCAGTAATATTTATTTGGTTTCATCACTGGGTACTAAAGTGAATTCCAAAAACAGATGTGGCAAGATGGAGGGGTTTTTTCAGGACATGCACCCTCACAAACAATAAAAGTAAAACGGAAATGGAACCGTCAGCAATTATGTGTTTTAATTGCTCCGTTTGTTGCTTTTTGGCACACCAGGGATGATGCTGAAGGCTGATGAATCTGCAAGTTGATGTAAATTATTATTGCTAAAGTGAGTTTTGCTTCAATTTTCCAAAATGTAACCGGGTCATTTGCAGAGACTGATAATTTATAACCTGTAATCCATTATGTGGAGTCATGGTGGAAAAAAGAAGAAAAACAATGAAAATAGAGTAAATCATTACTACAGCGTTAATCTATACGGATTTTTTTTTTTTTCTCTTTTTATAATTTAGCCATTATAAAAATGTTCTGTGAATGTAGCATGAACATTAGCCCCCTTCTGAGCCATTATCCTGGCTGTCTGGTGTTACAATTTCACACTCGACTGAATCAGACAACCAGTCTACTTGAAGCTGCTTGCCCTAGATTTCACCTTATTTAGGTAATACTACCAAAACCATTCTGTTAAGTTACACATTTTTACACAATTTTTTGGTCGTCTTAAAAAATACTTCATGATTTACTGTATTTTTTAAATGAATTAAGACACAAAATAACAAGCCAGTACTACATTGGCTCTAGACACTTTCAGAATTGTAATGGATCAAACCTTGAATTTGTTAGCTGTTTATGATACTGCTGTTGATGAGCACATATGAAATACTGCACAACTTATTAGGAGGTCAGCTCTGTCATTCATTGGAGAGAAAATCCAGTTACATTTTGAGATCATTGAGGAATGTTTTGTGTGTACATGTTTCTCCCTAGTTCAGTTTATCATTTCTGATGCATGAATGATGGCATATTAAATTTACTGGCCAGACAGGGCTGCTCATTTATTATTTATGCATGGTAAGAACACAAACAAACTGCCTTCCCCACCCAGCCCAGCTCAATGCATCACCATCTCTTTTCTGGTAGTCCATTGCATTTCCTTGTTTGATCTCCCTTCCCCCAGATTCTTCCAAATTGCACACTGTTTATCGGATGGTGTATTTCTTAAGGGAGAATGAAATGTAGGTTCAGTAACAATTACTGCTTTGAATAAAATTACCTGGCCTACATGAAACATATACAGAAATTAATTTTTCTAATGAATATATTTCTTTTCATCCTGTTTTATATGGTAAATAAGAGTGAAAGAAATACAGAGAAATAAGAAAGAATTCAGGTTTTTGCAATATAAAAGGTATTATACAAGTTATAGTACTGTGCTAGATAGGAAGATAGTGTAAGTATATTATAATCATATTAAAGAGTAACTTCAGTATATTGAGTAGGCCTTTTTCTTTTTCACCTGAACTGGTATGTAATAGTTTTAAGAACATATCCAATTTGTAAGCAGCACAGATTTGATTTTTTGTTATATAGACATGGCTCAAAGTGCATGTCCGAGACTACCCATAAATTAGATTGAATTGAATTGTTCATTGACTGAAGCAAGTGGCTTGTTATTAATATGGGGCTTTGCTTTCATATTAGGAATATAGCTGAACCATGACTGGATACTAGTAGTGTGATGATCAGATCTAAAATATTAAAAAGTGTTATTTCCATAATGATCCAGGGTTAAAGAACACAATTATGTTAATTTAACTTACAAACATCAGTAAAGCTCCCATGATGGTTTAAACACCAGAACAAACAGACATCAACTTTCCTAACAGAGTTTGTCTATGAAAAGGTCTTAGGGAGCCAGAGTCTTTTCAGAAACTGACCAGTTTTGAGACCAATTATCCGTTTTAAGGGAAACTCATGCATACACCTGCACTTAATGAAACTATACCATTTTATAACTGCCAATCATATATGTAGAATAATGAGAGGAAATCATGCTGGCACAAAGACAAGGGTATGTCCTTTACAGTGAATGACCCATCCAAAAATGAAACCCAATTCTCAACAGGTGAAAACACAAGCCACTGCATTGTAATAAAAAAATAGCAATAATAGTAATGATCATGCTTCATATGCAACAGAAATTCATTGGTTCCCCTTTATATGCCCTCTTAGAGAGCAGAGTCATTTAATTTGGTTGATACCTTAAACATTGGGCTTTTTTTTCCCATATTTGTAGGAGAGAATTAAATTAATTAAGTTTTAAGCATATACACCCTGACCTATTTAAATAAGTAAGCACAATCTCAGTTTATTTATTTATTTTTTATTTATTTATTTATTTATTTTTATTAATTTTATTACAATCCATACAAAACAATCAAGTTTTTACAAAAAGAAGAATTGAGTTAAGAACAGATCAATCCCCACCCCTGAGCACAATCTCAGTTTAACTTTAACAAAGTGAACAAAGTATTGAATAGATAAATAACATATAGGACCCAAACTGAAAAATATTTATACTAATGTGTTAACATATAAATTACTTTTTTCAAGAATTGAAAATAAAATGTATTATAAAGAATATAGCATTCATATGCTATAATTAGAAGTCTGCTACATTTGTCTTTGACCTAAACATTAGTAGGCTGGGAATGCCAACTAAATGATTAAGCTACTAGAAAGATTTTACATTTGCCATTTTTTTTAAGTGCTAAAAAAATCAAAACATGTTTCTGAAGAGTCTCTATGTGTAATTTTTCAGTATTATTACTGAAGCAACAAGCAAAACTAAAGGTTTATTTTTAATTATTACTGCTAATCATGCAAAATAATTAAGAGATAAAATTGATATCCTAATTATTTCATTAAGTTATTACAATTGGTCGGTCTTGCTTCTGGTAGTCCTATTACAGTATAAAGGACTTTATTACTATGGCTATTATTGGTACTATTTTAGTGTAACTCATAAATGTTTTCTGAGTTTGGATTGTTACAATCATATTTTAATATTCTGTCTACTTCAGGCATTTTCATATCTATCTCGCCCATGATAAGATAACCAATACTGTATGCATTATCATGGAATAAACTCTCAATCAGTTACCTCAGCATGCAGTATAACATTTGTGTGCCTCTCAGTAAGCACACTGCCCTCTCCTTGAGACATTCCTGATGAATCATCATCTTTCTCTACAATGCACTATACAGGTATATATGGATCCATCTTACGTCAGTGAACGTTCCTTTGTCTCTCCATACATGCCTAATATATGTCTTTATTGAAGAGTGGCACAGTAGGTAACCTTTCCACCTTGCAACAAGGTTTGATTGCCACCTGGTGTGATTTCTGTGTGGAACTGCTACTATGTTCTTCCATTCTTAGCATGGAACTCTGATTTCCTCCCACAGATCAAACACATGCTGTTAGGATGTCCTCAAAATCTAAATTTGCAGAGGTGTTTAAGTGTATGTATGTGTGTGTGTGTGTGTATGTATTCATGTGCTCTATGTTGAACTCTTGTTCTAGCTAACTACAGCCCTGTAAAGAACCACATTTGTTCAGAAAGGAAGACATTTTCATTGTAAGTAATGTCATTAAAATGAAAATTCAAGTGGACAAAGGCTCAAATATTAATTAATCATTAGTTTATCTGGCAAACCCTTGGCATCACCTTTCTTTTGCACTCCTGAACTTTAAATATATTGATAGGAGGCATGGGATTAGTTAGATGGAAGGGTTGTAAAACTTTGTGATGAAGGATAACTTCTATTCATGAGTATGTAATTTATTGTATTGCAATGCATATATTGTATGACCTAATGTATTGATTACACATACACAAAATGACCACTGCACACCAGTCTTCAGATGGTAAATTACTATTAAATCAATGATACTGACATATGAAAGGGATAGCATTTGAAGCAGGGAGATAAGCACCAGTGGAGAATCTGTACATCCAATTTAAAAAGAAGTGGGTAGGAAAGAAGATTTAAATCTGTTTGAATACAATGTTGGAATGTCTGTGAAAACTTACTTCAGAGTATTAGCTACAGGAAACCTGAATTCCATGGTTGTGTTGGCATTGCTGAGCTGATTTTAAGTGGACTGACATGAATGCATGGGTAGACACATTGACAAGTCTAATTTAAATAGAAATAATCCAAATGGATGTACATGCTTTAAAAGTTACAACATTGCTCAAAATGTTTTTGAGGTACAGTATTCTGTCATAATCAGATTAATTTAGGTTGCTTAAACTCAAAATGAACATACACGTATATTTTATGTAAACATTTATATAAATACAGCAGAGTTGGCATCTCTTTGTATCTATGCATGTTTGTTCCATCAGCACAGAAAAATGCCTGTACATATTTTATTGAAAATTGGAGGGTATCTCAGGTACAGTCAATCTTAGAATATGGTGTGTCAATGTTGCCCCAGGAAGCATAAAGTTCAGCCCAGCAAAGAAACAAGTGTCAGTACTACATTGTGATCTGTCATCTCACTACTCTGGCATCCTCATATTATAATCAATATTTCCATGAACAATATGGCCATACCTGGGATGGTTTGAGGAAATGATGCAAAAGTGAAGGAAATATTTGGCTAAAGAAAAAAATTAGGTGTGATGGTCTATAGTCAAATCAGAATCAATGCCTTGAAGGCAAAGATACTCACTGTTACATCATCATCACCCCAGATATGTTGTTCCTCTGTCTTATTTGGAGTCTTACTCAGCTAACCACTGCAAGTAGTTGTATAAGCCCATAGCTAAATCAAATTCCACAACAATCATCCCTTCTGGGTTATCTGCATATTATCCATGATCTGAATATGATGTGATAAAGTGTAATTGTTTGCTTGAAAGCATTGTTTAAGTGTTGTTGTTAGACATGGGTTATAAAGAGGTATTGGATATTAAAACTGTTAATACTTTTATATAACAAATCCACAAATGAAAGTATATTTTGATGTTTCAACTTAAATTGAGTTATTTTACAATAATACAATGGAAGATCTTCAAGTGTATCATATTTAGAGTTATGGAGAAACTGCTTGCTAGCAGTAGTCCTGAAATTTCAAAAAGTAAAATTAATGAGAGTGACTAATGGAGAATCTAGCAAATGAATTTCAGTCAGTCAAATAATCATTTTTTTTAAGTACTTGTGAAATGGACATATCAGAATAAAGCTTTCCTTGACACGTACTGTAGGGAAGCCTATGATCCAAATGAGTTCTGCTCTTGTCAGCAAATAAACAAGGCAGACAGTGGTTTAAGGAGCACAAATACTGCACTGAGAAGGATTGGAGATACATTACCCAGTCTGAGAAATCCCTAATTTCTTTTGATCTAGCCTGTTGTGTGTCAATGATGGAAGTCAATGGTGGTGATGTAGTGATGTGCCAAATGTTTTTGTGGGATGAGATTTGTCTCCCTTTATAAAACATATCATTAATTTCATTACCTTACCTAAGCTTGTCCTTTTAGATGATTACAGTTGAATACATATTTTAATAGGTGATGAACGGAAAATGACTAACCAACTTCTGAACATTACGAGTAGCAATGCAATTCAGTCATTTGCAAACTATATTTTCCAGTAGGCTTCAGAAGTTTACGCGTTAGTCTATATAGATAATATTCTCATTTATTCAAAAACTCATATGTTTATGGTGTTTTGTTCCTAGGTTATCAAATACTATAAGGTTTAGTTGTGGTCATGATTAAAGTTCACAATATTCAGGACTAGCTATTTCAAATTTTAGTTAAACAAGTTCAATGTTTTCTGAGTTTGCAAATTAAAATTGCAGTTATCTTAAGAAGTTCAGCAGAATAATTTCACCACTTGCCTATATGAATTCTTCAAAGAAAGTTGAAGCTCAAAAAGATTTTCATAGTTTTAAGATTTGCTCTATACCACCCATACTGCTCTCTGCAGTTTGAAATTAAGGAAAATACAGTAGCTTCAAATGGAGGTTACCACAATGGACCAGATACTGGGAAATTGCTTATTTTTCTGGAAATCCACCAGAAAATAATATATTGACTTTTACGTTACCCTTGGAATAATAACAACACTAGCTTGACATTAATGTTTTGTAATTTTCATGGATCACAAAAATTAAAGATTCTTAAAAATGTACTTAAAAATTTAATTTAGTCATATCATATAGCTTTCAGATAAAGAATGACAGGGCTGATTAAATATCTCATTATTTTTTAATAATTCACTTTTGACAGGAATGACAGTAAATCATATATTCCAAAAAGATTTTAGTAGCCTTGCAAGTTAGTGATCTGGTTGGTATAAAATATTTACTAATTAAAGATCAAGAATGTAATGCCCGTAACAAAATCATGACCTCTTCATTACTCCATTCCCATATGAATTTATATGTGTTTCAGAATTTGTTCACTGAGAAGTGCTGTCGGGTCATAATTCACTCATGTCTAGTCATCTTGGTCTTTCTAAGACAAAAGTTAATTCAGAAGTATTTTTGATGACCATCAAATTTTGTAACTGTTGAAGATTATTTCTAGACATATGACACCTATAACAGAGCCATGACAGTAAGTCTTACAGGACTCCTATAACCCTTGCCACTAGCTAATTGTATATAATAAAATATCACTCAGGATTTTATCACAGATCGTCTACCTTCCCAGGGATTTACAGCAATCCATTTATTTTTCACAGATCCTCAAAGAAGCTTATTTATTGTTAATAAGAATCACTTATGTACACTTTGAAAACGCTTAATTTTAATTTTGTTCACCTCCTTCTGACTCACTAGTATGAGAAAAACCCCACAAATGACATACTGTTCAACTCATCTTAATCTCTAATTATGCAGCACATCAAGTTTTTTGGGTTCTCATGTTCTTCGCTCTCTAGACTGGCCAATTTTGGACAATATTTTGAACAGGAAATTACACCCTAATGATACAGAGAAAATTGATAAGTGTCTTTAGCAAAATGATCAGAAGGGCTTGAAGTTGTACATGCCACATCAACCAACCCCAAGAGTTCACCCTCTAGTGAGAAACAAGGCGTCAAGGTTTCTCGTTTTTACAAAACTTTGAAAAAAATGGGAATCAGTAGTATAGACACGTGGGATGTATTTTTATGCTATTTCAAGATTGCTCATCAGAAATTTTATAATATTTTTATATGTTATTCTTTACTGGCAATTCTAGTCCTCTAAGAGCCACTCCCATAAGGTTCAAAATGGCAAAATTTAAACATTAGCATGCTGGGCATCATTTAGACTGTTCCAAGGTCAGTGACTGTGAATATCATGTTATTTTTTATTTTTAATCCTTAACTAGGTTTTTATCCCTCTATGGACCTCAATCAGAAGGTGAAAATTACACATTTATATTATAATTGAGGATGTTTGGACTTTAAACATTTAAATTGAACACACATTTAAATATTTTAAATATGCGATGGAACTATTCTTGCTTTTTATGTACTTCTACCTCATGGAGCAAATCATTACATTTCTTATAAACATCCTGAATTAGGGCAGGTTTTGTTAATTCAGACTTTTTACTCTTCTAACGAAATTTCCATCTTCCCAAGAACTTTAAACTACATTCATTGAATAACATTTCTGTTTACATGGAGTCACTAACTACAGTAAATAGTTTCTAATTATGGTTTTCAATTTATTTTCTTAGTCTTGGCAGAGCATCTACTCAACTCTTTCTGCCAAGTACAAACTTAACTTCAGGGGACCATTCAGAAAGAAATTGACAGACCGAGAGGATGAAACGGGATTTATAAAAATATTTAAATGAAAAGAAAAATTCTGTTAATTGCAGAATATTCAAGAAACATTCAAATTAATTTCATATTTTGAATGTAATTATGTTTTTAATACCCCCTTTATTGTTTGTTTTATCCACCTTGTCCTCTATATCTGATCTGTATGATGTCTTAGGGAATTTAAGAAGGCTTAGGCTAAAGTTTGAAGAAACCTAAATAAGAAAACAATCTTTTCTAAAAGATTTGTGTGTTGAAAGTGCAAAAGTTTTTCTGAGTTCAGAATGGGACTGAAGGTTCAGATCACTATGCAGAACATTAAGTAATACAAGTTGGAACTGACTGTACTTGTCCATTTCTAGATTCATCCTTAATTTTGCATATCTTTATTAAAACCTTTAAGATCTACTTGGCATTCTTGTTGTTCCTGTCAGTAGCCCTCCGCCTATAATTGTAGATGGGAAGTAAAGAATATGAAAAAGTAACTTCCTCACATTTGTTGGGTTCTTGGTTACAATGTTTGGTGTATTAGTACGGTTATGATCCAAAAGAATGACCTTAGGTAACAGCTAGATGTGGTCACATCCCTTAATTACTCTACCTGTCAGAAGCATACAATTACACCAGCTTGGTCAAGAAATATTTGTGAATTTATTTCTAACATCTGTCAATGGATTTCACTCATCATTAATTTTCAAATGATTGTCTATATTTTATTGTTATTCTGATGACATCATCTCGTTGGTATTTTGTGTTTTAGTTTTTCATTGGTGGTGCTATTTTGATTTCATGGGCCCTGCTATTTTGAAGCTTCAGACACTTTGCATTTTTGTGAGGCAGGTGATGCACATGTTATGTCATGCATCATATCCATCCATCCATCATCCAACCCACTATATCCTAACTACAGGGTCATGAGGGTCTGCTGGAGCCAATCCCAGCCAACACAGGGTGCAAGGCAGGAAACAAACCCTGGGCAGGGTACACACACACACACACACACACACTAGGGACAATTTAGGATGGCCAATACACCTAACCTGCATGTCTTTGGACTGTGGGAGGAAACCGGAGCACCCAGAGGAAATCCACGCAGACACGGGGAGAACATGTAAACTCCACGCAGGGAGGACCCGGGAAGCGAACCCAGGTCATGCATTATATCATGATCGTCAAACTATAAATGTGGCTGCTCACGTTAAACAGCATTTTAATCTTAAGAAATTCGGGGAACAACTTAGCAAGAGGTCTGCGGCTAAGCAAAAACATTACACTGGAATTGATTCTGTTTTGTTTGGGATGTGCTTTTTTAGTGCATTTCCTTGAACTTCACTGAATGATATAACATCTGGTTACTGACATGACTTCTGAATGCCCTAAAAGATAGACCTTGATTGATCTATGCCACTCACTAAAACAAACTGCCCAAGAAGATTTGCTTATTAGTTCTCTTTAAACCAAACAAAATTTAGTATGATTTAAATGCAGATCATTAGTTCTTTTCAAACATAACACTACCATTCTTGTGCCACACTTCCAAAACCGTGCTGCATCTGTGTCATCGCATAGTTAGACTGTTCACAGAGAAAATGCTATTAGAAAAGTCTACCTGCAATTCAGTATCATATTGATGTTTTTTTTTTTTTTTTGCAAAGGATTTACCAATAGATGCATTTTTTTGCATGTTAACATTTTCTTATTTACAGTTTGGACTTGCTTGATCTCTTTCTCTACATTGTTAGCCATACTCTTATTAGTTACTGATGACCTAAAAAATGAATATCACTCAAATTTAAACTAGTGTAAAATTATACATAAGCCCTGTAAACTTAGAAATAGATTCAGATTTTTTCTTGTAAAATTTAGACCTGATATGTATGCTTCTCTATCCCATATAAAATTTAATGAGTGGTACATGTAAATTTCGTCTAAATATCAGTTTTTTGTTCTCCAGTATACTGCATAATGCCCAATTAAAATGTATATTGCTCCAGCAAATCATCTGAAATTTCTACAAATCCCACTGCCATAAGTGAAATTAAAAACATTTTGTATTAGAATGATCAATAGAAGAATTACATTCTTCTCAATTTTTTATGTATTGCCTTGTAAAGGCTAAAAATTGTTATGCGGCACACTTGCAGGCTGCCGAATTATTTCTGAGAAAAATTCAACCGTTTCAGTTATAAAATGTTCTTAATACATTTGAGGAATCTCAGTCTGCTTGTAGTTTAAACACACAAACTTGAAAGAATTCAAAGAGATATATGCTTGTATCATAATACCATTTCTTTCTGATTTCTTCACATGCTATTGAATGATGCTTATGATTTCTTTGTCTAAGGTTAATGCCATTTTATTGGAAGAGGTTTCAAGAGTTGGCAGGAAGATGCCAAATATCAAATGTTTAGCTGTTCATGCAAGAGCCCAAGTTTTTGTTAGGGTCATGAACACTGGAGAAACAAAGCCATTATTACTATCCTATTACAACATCCCTGTTGACCTTCTCATTCCACGGCTCTACAAGGGATTAGCTCTTGGTGTCCAAGACTTCATTTAGACGCTCCATAATCTCATGCTTGGCCCTTTGCATTCTTGACCTTGCTTGTGCCCTTTCTTTATGTGGCTGCTGTTTGGGGTTAGTCCTGGGAGAGGATGAAGGGAGACCACTATTATGCACTGTATTATTTTGTTAATCATCCTTGTTCAATGCGCAGACACCAAACTAGATTGTAAATGCAGATTGCTAGTGCCTACAGTTTAACTCTAGTAGAGTTTAGAAAGTTCTTACAAGTAGGAATGACTGTGCAGGTTTAAATTTCATTGGTGTAACTCTTTGAATGTGTGTATATTTAATACTTTTAAAAACATTGTTTTAAATTGTTTAGTAATACTAATTCTTTTCATATTGAAATATGCACAATTTACAAATAGAATATTAAGAAAAAAAAGCATCAATGTATTAAATAAAATATTCCTGATGATGACTTCCAGAAAAGGGAATTAAATTTGTACCACTCTTACTTATATATGAAAAATATACATTAAAATATCTATATATTTTTCCAGGCTGTTTAATCAAGATGGATAAAATCCATCAAAAGAATATTATTCTTCGTTTTGATAAAGTTTGCACAAGTTTCATTCACCTATCCATTTTTCTCAGTTTTAAATTTAGGTCTATCCTGGCTGCATTGTGCACAAGCCAGGAAGTAATTATGAAGAGAAGGTCTGCTCATTGTGGAGACCATTGTACTTTTTTTTTTTTTTACTTTTTTGTGACCAGATCAAAAAGAAAGTTCATTTTTCTTATTTTTAATATGAAATGCTTTACTATAATCAGCCATGGCTAACAAGAAATATTTGGCTTTGACATGACAAAAGTTATTTTCTTAAAGTAAAATGAAAAACAAAATGCAATTAGAATATCAGAAATAAAACTACATGCAAGGGTTTGTTTAAGTTAACCAGATGAAAGACTATCAGCAGGAAATGTCAAGAGCCCTTGATGTGCAATAATCTACATGCAACAGTTGTTTACTTCTTCTTTTTTTTCTGTTCACTCTCATTATTTTAGAAGTTACAAACTCTTTATATTACACATGTGAGCATCTTTACCACTAACATCTTAATTTTCACATTTGCGTCTATACAAGAAAATCTTTTTTTTTTTTTTGCAAACCCACTTCAAACGTGCCACATTGAAAACGTGAATATAATCGAAGAATGATACTATACACTCGAGCGACTCCTAATTCAGTATAATGCAGCACATCCAGTTCAGGGTTCAAGCTCAGTTTCTCCTTTTAAATTCTTGGCTCCAACCCCATAAAACGTTTTGTTAGTATTAATCCAATATAGTTTGAAGGCTCAACTCTCTTTTTGAATTATTTTTGAAAATTATGTTAACAGTTGTCACTGTGCTGTGACATTAATGGGCTGTTGATTATGCTGTTCCCATTAACTGAGTCACTTGTTGCATTAATGTTCTGGATGCTAGGAAATTTCTTTTACTTCGTCCTGTCACCCTCTGATATTTGCTTATGCCTCATCTTGAGATGTAATTGTTTTTATTTCGGCAATTGCCTATTTTCTAAAATTGTGAGCTTTGCTGTTTTGTAATCATGCTTCTTTTGTATCGTGCCTTCTAATGATATCTGCTTTTAAAGTTATTATTTTATAAAATAATTAAAAAGTTCATTATTTAACTTTTGGACTCAAACAATATTTTAAATGAAACTTTTTTCTGAAAGCTGTTGCTTAAATATATTTTCTGATAATCAAAGAAATATTTTGCAATGTATGCTACTTTCTCTTGAATCCTCCATGCTTCATAATCTATGTATTATACGATACGAATAACCTGACTAAAAGGGGCTGTGGGGGACAATTCAGGTGCTTATGGAAATTATTGAAAGATCTGCTGATTTTACTTTATTTTTAATTTGCAAAAAAGAAAAGAAAAGAAAGAAAAAGAGGATTTAGTTATCGTATACTGCATTGCATATTGTGTTATTTGGATAGTATGTGTCAATGAGAAGGGAAGTATACAACTTTAAAATTCCGAAGAAAAAACACAGTTTAAAATTGCCATTATATTGATTTAAGAAGAACTTTATTAATATTTTCAAAATGTAATGTGTAGCTCTTTTAATTTTTCGATGATATCAACTGCCAGATAGAAAACAATTCTGCTAAAGTTCTCAGCTAAGTTTTTACGTTACCGACAATTTGATTTCAAATTGATACAAAGTTTTTAAAACACTTTGTCAAGTTTGGCAGGGTAGAGATTTCATATAGCTAAAACTTGTTCACATTTGGTTTTATTATTATTACAAATGCCATAACGTTCGCCTACTACATATTTGTAAACCGAATGCAGGCTTGTAACGTCTTTTGAATGACTGTTACAGACTCAAGAGAAAAGTCAATTGACCTCTATACATCTTCTAGTTGAGCCGAAATTCAGACCATTGCATCACAAAACACCATTGTAAAAACCTGCTTGCATTACCATTGCAGAACATCTGCTTGGCTAGATAAAGTGCACCACTTCAGTTTACACACTTGGGAACCATTACGTTAGACTCATATGTCAGCTTTGTGGACAAATTTATCAAGTTGCTGACACCTTCCCAGATGCCAAGAAATTAAAAATGACTTGTGGTTCCGCATAAAATGCACTTTCTCAAAGGGCTCTTCATACTTTTTCTAGGAGAATATACTAAGGGGTCAATTATTTGATTTTTTAATTAACAAGTTAATGGTGGGAAATCAGCACAATATATGCAATTTTATCTAAGTGTTACTATGTACTTCAACAGATTTGATTTAGACATAAAAGAGAAATAAAACCAGATTGCACTAAACTAGTCTATTTATTAGAGAAGAAATCACTAAAGAATACAGGCATAAAATGTATGTGAAATACTGAAACAAACTGTTTTTCATCTGAAACAACACTCAATCAATGCCAAATCGAAATCTAAACTTTAAAAAATTCTGTGTCGGCTTCATTTTTTTCTAATAAGAAATGATATCTTCTTGCACATTATTGACCAAAACCAGATCATTTGCTCAGTGAAGACTCATAACATTAGCGCTGCCACTGATGCGCCTTTTCGTGTACCTTCATCTTCAGACAATGCAAAAAGGCGAACCAAATATCAGGTACAAAAATACTGTGTCAAGTTACGTTACTGCTCTAATTTATTTCAATTCACAAATTCATGCAATTTGCTTTTAAAATAGTCATTATGTAGAAAGGTGATCTCAGACCTCGATTTTAATGTGCGAGCCAACCCGACAATCTTGTTTAGTGTGTAAAGGCGGCAAGGAAGAAATATCGAAAACATGGCTTTCATTTCCCCACACTGCCCCAGTGTAATTGGTACAAATCCATTTTCTCTAAAAAACTACTTAAACATAAATGAATGAACATTTCCAAACTCTTCGCTGGCACTTTCGAAGGCGACCTATTACTATGCAAAATTTAAAGGATATGTAAATTCACTTAAAGAGTTGTTTTCCAGTTAGTTAATCCGTTTATTGACGAAAATGATAATGTGTCTAAAACCCCTACACCGCAACCCCCCACCAAATACTCCCAACCCCAGATCGTTCTAGCGTTCTAGTGGGCTTACATGAGAATGAATCTAAAAAGGTATACAGGGTGTATTGCAGTTATTTCACCGAGGAGAGAATAGAAGTATTTATTTGGGGGATACGGGATAATTAATATATATAGTATAGTTCAATAATAAATTCAAACGATTAGTGCATATTCAGCAATATATACAGTATGTATATTTCTTTTCATTATACAGTATATTCCTGAAGTCGTATATTATAATATAGAATATTTACGGTGACAGCAGAAAAGGCTTTCATGATCATTTTCTATTTTAATTATGACGTAAAAGCTACATGTCTTTGGCGTCTTACTTTAATAATATATTTCAAGTCGTTCATTCTGTTTAATAAGAAACTATTACGCCGTGTATATATGTAAATTTGAGCCCTTAAATATCATATACCTGCTATGAAATCTACACATGCGATCACTAGTTTAAAGTTTTAAAGCCATGTCAACATCTCAAAAAAGAACCCACCAACACTAGTGGGATTTTATAATGGAGAAATAATATAAATGGAGAAAATCCATCTATAACCAGAAAGTGTAATTTGATTTTTTTTTCTCTTTCATTCTTGCTATGCAATTTACATGATTTGATTTGATTCTACAATATGTATTATAAAGTTACATCACCTATACTCAATGAAGTAACTTAGATTCATTATAATAAATCTCAGCAGTGCATTAGTGTCTCATTTACTTTTTTATGTCGTTATAAATAAATTTACGAAATATGTTAATACATTTTGCAATAATATGTCTTGTAAACTGCATAAGAAACATTTAGAAAGGAAAATTTGAACAACTACCACATTAATATATTTCAGCAGATGTCTGAATTTGTAGATTGTTAGTTACAGGTTATTATAGTCATGACTTTAATCTAACTTTGTTTACTTGCTTTCAAAGTTATTTAAACATTTTAAGTCTTTAAGTTTAATCTATCTATCTATCTATCTATCTATCTATCTATCTATCTATCTATCTATCTATCTATCTGTTCAGCTTTAACTATTATTTTTATTGCGCAAAATGAAGATAATTCAATAATAGTTTCCTCTACAGATATAAACATACACAACAAAATGGTCGAACTTAAATTAATACTTACAGTGTATATAAGAAAACACTTCATATATATACTCTTAATGATTACCTGAATGCTATAAAAGTTAATTCTAAGATGCCCATTTTGATATGAATATTTTTAAGTATACTGTACTTTATTTTTTATGTAATACTTAAAAATTCTAAAAAAAAAAATGAAAAATTAAAAAAAAATAAAATAATATAAAGTCGAATGAAGGACGGAGAATGCGGGGCAGGTGGTATAGACGTGAGGCAGCAGACACTATAGTATTTTTTCTGACAGCTTTTGAAGAACGTCTGGATGCGTCATAATTGTAACTTATATGACTGCGTATTCATATACTTTGAATAGAAAGAATGTTAATAATAATGAAATACCTTTTTAATGGCGCTTTATATTGCTTTGGGACTATCTATCTATCTATCTATCTATCTATCTATCTATCTATCTATCTATCTATCTATCTATCTATCTATCGATCCGTTAGCTAATTAGCTTCAGAATATAAGATTCCGAGATTCCAACAACCTCATCTGATTTTCCCCCGAAAAATCTTAATAAATATGGAATTTATATTTTGAAAAAGGAGAGGTTATAAGTCTCAAAAAACGTTGCCTGTGCCTCGGTGTCTGCCCATTGAAAATATAGCCTTCGTATTCATTAATGCTCACAAGTTACCTCTCTTTTCGACGCAAATAATTGGATAAATATGTATTGATATTACTTCATAAAGTAAACAAAATTCACTACATATCATATTCCACTTCTATATCACTAATTGCATTTTCAAATATCACTTTATACGTCTGTGAACGAGTGCCCCTTTTCAAGCTACGAAAAATCTTTTACTTTATTATTTGTGCTTTGAAATTGTTGCTTTTCACACTCAAGTATGAATTTAAGTTTATTTAGGTTTGCTCATATATATATATATATATATATATATATATATATATATATATATATATATATATATATATATATATGCAGTATGGTGTAAGCAGGTGTTATTTATTGACACTGAACCGTGTGTACTTATTCTATGCTGCCGCCGTTAACGTACATTACTATGTTTTAATTATTTAGGAACTGGACTTTTTCTTTCTTTTTTTTTTTTTTAATTTTCGATTTAACACCGTTGCCTCTGAAAGATAGCTCGTATGCGTTTTCAGCATGTATAACTGGAAATTTGTGGCGTCTAGGAACTTACACTGCAATACGAGATTACGCATTTTAAAGCAGGTAACCTTCTGACGCTCTGCAGAAGTTTATTGTCGTGAGTCACTGCCACTAAGCAATTTGGACACAGGTTTTGTTGAACACATATAGTGCATTGCGTGACAAAAAGGCGCTTGGAACCTACTTGTATTTATCCTCTTAGAGAGTGCTTCGACTTAACGAGCAAATGCTTTGCCACTGAAGAGGGGGAAGGGTCGGGACTTTTGTCATCGATACAGTGATCCAGACTTAATTTTTAAAGCAGTCATTTGTGGTTATGTGTCTGACAAACAGCAGACTGATCATTCTTTTTTTTTCTTTTTAAATAAAATTGATTCGGATAAAAAATTAGAAAAAAATCACATAGCAAGTTAATTGTTTAGGTTTTTAAATGTACATAATATTATGCAATACTCTCAATGTGAGGTTCGATATAACCTTAACATAATTTGATTTACTATCTATAACACCCCACCAACCCTCTCGGCCCAAACCCAGTCTCATTACTTTTGCTGTAAAACGTGCTTCATAATCAAACAACAAAGTTTGGAAAGTACACCGGAACATAATCATACATGTTCGAAACATTATAAATTACAATGCACAGCCACTCAGTTATCAGTACTGCGAAGTCCGAAAGGGTTTACAAAACTCGTTTTCACCACGTGATTAAGATTGCTTTGTAATCCCTTGAGAGCACAGAAGCGCAGCTCTCACAAAAGAACCCTCCGTTCTTAAAAAGATGCATTTGTGTAGTTTTCTCAGCGCCAGCATATTTCCCGTACGCTGAACTCTACTCTTCTCCTGGTTAAGTAGTTAAAAAAGGACGCGATTTTTTCGTGAAAATTGCATAAGTTTTCTATTTTGTCACAGTGGGGGTCCTCGGCGCCATTATGTGACGTAATGGAATTCGTCAAGAAGAACTTATTGCTCTCGACAACATAGCAAAACGCGCTTGCGCAGTAGGGGTGTCCTGGGGTTTTAATCAATTCTTAATACTATTTGTATTAAGATGTGGGGGAGGGGCGGTTGTGGGGGGTTGGGAAAGATGGCGTGCACAATTCACAAGATATGTTTTTTTTCTCCTCGGCTTTATGTGTACTTCTATTAAAATTAAATGACGCTCTGATTTGTGTTCAGTTTTAATATGGTCTGTGGCATAAAATATAGTTGTTTATTTACTATCATTGAAACACATGGTAATTAAAATGGTTAAGATTATTTTAATCACATATTTTTAATGAAGATCATAAAGAAAATAAATAATTTTAAGCTAAATTCACAAACTGGCATTAAAAATCATGAGTAATGCAGAATCTTTGGATACGTTAGAAAATCGAACACGTTATTAATTTTATTATTGATGTTTTATTGTTAATTGATAATGTGTAGAAAAATGCGGATTTGTTAACGACAGCAAAGCACTTGCACAAATTAAGATTGTTATTCAGACCTGAACTAAAAATTATTTTAAACCGCCGCCTATTGGCTTTCACAGTTTGTGTGACTGTGGGTTACATTACAGTCGGAAACAGTACTAATGCTATTTTTAAAATATCAATTAATATTCCATTATAATTATCATAACATATTTAAGATGATGCCGTATTGCTTTTTTAAAAATATTTTTTTTTCCAAAAACATTTTAACATTAGATGTTATTCACAAGCACAGTGACAGCTTGCGTAAATATCGAAGTTTTTCCATTTTCAAACTTAGAAAGCTTTCTTTTAACGTATACTCCTATACGTATATTGTGTGACGTGTGTAAATCCGAGGCTCATACATGGCCAAAAATGTATATTTGCACAGTTATGAAATTGAATCCAGCCATTTTCTGAATAATTTGTAATATTCTGAATAATCCTCAATGCATTTTAAATGTGATCATAATGTAAATGATGTGATTATCTACATTGGTCTCACGTGTCACAAATTTGACTGAAACACCAATTAATTGATATGATGAAAAATGCTTTCACAGTCTTCAAAATGTGCCACAGTGTAGCTTCTATACGGTGAGATCCTCGAGCTCGGAGACAGTTAACTTCAGCAAACATCTTTTTTTTTTTCTGTTTAGGAAATGAGCAGCTAAAATGGCGTCTTTCCTGTGTCAAGTTCAAGTTGGTCACGGATCACTTCCTCCATGGCAACAGTGAAAAAAGTATTTTGAAGTGGATTGTCTATACGTTTTATTTTATAAATAAATAGTAAAACTTTTTCACCCAAACCTTTGTGAATGCAAATCTTACATTTCAGTTTGATTCCAAACCAGCACCTGTTTCTTTCAATGATAAAGTGAACTGAACTGCTCAACAAGTATACTGTCATAATAGAGATTACACAGACACGTGCAAAAAACAAACGATGACATTAGAAGCACTCAAAACTCCAAACAAACCACTTCTTCCATATGATACTTGTTTTGACCTGTGCCATTTCCCCCCATATCAAGAAGTCATTTGTTAATGTGTACTTTTGTATTTAGCGACAGATCTTTTCTTTTTCTTCTTATTAACTTTATTTGATGTCAAGATATCTGAGCGAGTAAAGTGTAAGTGTGTTCATTTTATATTTTTGAGCAAGTAATGTTAGGACGGGGTAGATCGATACGACTCTTCATGGTGTAATAATATTTCTTCGACATACCAGTGTTCATCACAAAACAGAAAATCATCACTTACAGACATTAAAAACACATTTATAGTATTGTTACAAACCCGATATTTAACGCATTTTGTGGTCTTCTTGTACATCTAATGTCTTCGTATTTTGTTGAATTATTAGTGACATCAAAAAAGTTGTAAACGTAGTCATCCTTAGAAGTCATCATGACTCACGCTTTTTATTACAGCAGTGTTAAGGTTGCAAGTATTTTATCCTAACATTTTGATACAGTGCACCAAAAAACAGAAATTATAAGGTGAGTGACTCTAAGTCTGCGTGGGTACTTGATTTTCACGTGGAGGTAGACTAACTTCTCTGATCCTAAGAGTGGTCCTTTGTGCACGTCAAACCTCCTGCAAGCATGTGTAAGTAAGGTAGACTATAAATTTTCATTTTCTTACACTTTAATTAGTCATTTTTGTGCCACAGCAACCATCTGCAATGTTAAAGCAGTCCACAGGATAATTTTTTGAGAAATTTAATGTTAAACTGATTATAACAAAAAAAACAAAAAAAAAAACTGTACATAGTCTTGTTAGAAAACATTTTCCATAAATATGATTTCAGTTTCGGATCCTATGCCGATAATTAAATTACAAATTGATAAATATGGCATCATGGATATGTATTTACAAGGTTATTACAAAAGGCAACGATACTGTATAATTAACGGTCACGATCTTACTCTAATAATACCACATTTCCAAGCAGAAACGTACATCAACAACAGAATCGACCCCATCAAACAAGGAATACATTCACGGGTAAACATTTGTCTGATCGTTTTTGTTTTTGTTTTCCCAAGTACAAGAAAGAAAAAAAAAAATACTTTGGCACGTTTCTTAAGACTGTGTGAAGTTGAACAATCATTTTCTAAGGCGACACGAGTATATCACCATCTTAACATAGCATGAAAAATTCTTCCTCGTAAAATCCCTTTCGATAAAAAGAACAAAAACAATAAAAATAAAAATCTGAAACTAAAAGGAAACCTTTCCTTTTTTCCTTAAGGAAAGGTATATATATTTATATAGATATATTTGATATCTATGAGTATATATATATATATATATATAGAAATTTTATTGAATCCTGAGAAAGGACAAGGCTTGTCCGGAACATGACGACTGCCCATCAAACAGAAATGTTCTTCTTCTGTGCTTTCCACTCCGATTATCCTTTCATTCTTGTATTACTCTGTTGCATCATTTTCAAATCTATTATGCTGTTATTTTGTTCAATGTTCCGGTTCAGGTTTCCTTTAAGGTTTGGTCCGTTTCTGCGTCTGATTAGTTGTGTTCAGACGTACCATTCGTTAAAATTGGGAGGGAGTCCTTCATTGTGTGAGGCGGTGTTTTGAACCGCAGACGGCGGAGTTTTTGTTGGGTCCTCTCCGCTTGCAGATACTAAAGCGGGTGGGGTGGACGACTCGTAGCCAGAACTCGCTGCCGGAGAAGATTCCGAGCCTTGAGATTCATGAACCTAAAAGTGAAAAGAGCACACACACACATATGACTATCATTGTACAATAATGACAGAAGTTACTGTTGTACTTAAGCTTTTGTATAAGGGCGCGTCTTTTTGCATGCAGTTATTAAGCCGAAGGCACTACACAAAACATCGAACACCTCATAAAAAAGTTTAATATTTATTTTTAGTTGTTTACGAACAGGCACACAAATGTAAAAATTGGCCATTAACTTTTATTATAAATAAATGTAACACTTTCCTCTGAAACATTAACTTAAAGTTCAGTCAAACAGCAGTAATACTTGAATAAAATGCTCACAAATAATAGAGCAGCTAACAGACTTTTATAATGTCCAATTAATAATCTAAAGCCATTGCTTGTTCAAATTTTCCTAATAGATTTACAATATCGTGCTTTTTTTTTTTGTTTTACTTTTTTCTAACACAGTATTTTAAACACCTAGTACTATATTCTATTTCAAATAGATCCTGATTTAAACCCTATATCATGTAGTAAATTCAAATTTGAAATGTATGTAACAACATATGCCTTTATCTGAGAAGCAGGTATCATTAGTGATATGTGGGTTACGTAAGAGCAACAGAAAAATCAAAGATGCACAATGACCATCCCACTCCACCCCCACCCCCACCCCCACGTCGAGCTGTAGTTGCTTTGAAAAGCAGTAAATAAACAGTTAATTACCTTCATGTGTTTCCTGAGAGAACTGGGGTGCGTGTAAGACTTGTCGCACACTTTGCAGATGTATGGCTTGTCTGACGTATGTACATGCATGTGCTTCTTTCGGTCACTACTGTTTGCGAAGCGTCGGTCACAGCCCTCAAACTCACATTTAAATGGTTTTTCACCTAAGAAAAAAAGTCATAAAAATAATTAAAATCATGCTAAAATATGTCTCAGGATTAAGTGCATTTTTCAGCTAAACGGTAAGATTACTAATGCCTCATTTCTTACAAAAAAAAAATAAAACTATACACATCTTTTCTGGTATAATAACATTAAAGATTTTCAAATTATATTTTATACATTTTCGGTACCTTTTTAACATCCGTTAGCGTTATGCAGTGAAAGGGTACAAAATACAGAAAACACATCATAATCATTCTCATAAAAACTACTTTTCTTTAAATCGACACTCGCTTAAACATCTCTAAAAAAACCTTCTACTTCTTCTATACCCATTTAATTTTGTAGTCTGTCACCCTACAAAAAAACTAAGGAAGTACTCTAGCAGGAGTATGTTTCACTGGTATTAGCATAACTAACTGAGACGAAAAGGATATTTACCAATTTACACGTAGTTATCAGACTTTTAGACTGAATGGTTAAGTTCTTTGTGAGTTAATTCGCCGATTTTCTAACAAGAGCCAACTATGATAAAAACGAAATTCGGTTTAGATGATAAATTATTTGCACTGCACTCACTGAAAGTATACACCTCGCAAATGGAACAGATCCATTTTAAAATAAACCCTAGCCCCATCCCTTACTTATAGATATTCTTGAATTAAATCTTTTACCTTTCTAATTTTATTAAACCTTTAATACTTTTACACACATTTTGTAAGGAGTTTACATTAACGTCTTGAAAACTTTGTCCGTCTATATCACTGCGCAGAATACCTCGTTCTAGACCTAAATAACCGTTTTCTGAGGATAGTTAACATGTCCGGTTACCTGTGTGTGTTCTTTTATGTATTTTCAAATTTTCGGATCTTGCAAATATCTTCCCGCATCCAGGAAAAGGGCATGGAAAAGGCTTTTCCCCTGTATGTACCCTTATATGATTCACCAGTTTGTATTTGGCTTTAAAAGATTTTCCTTCCCTCGGACAATCCTCCCAGTAACAAATGTGGTTACTCTGCTCTGGACCCCCGACGTGCTCCATGGAGACATGCGTCACCAGCTCATGCATCGTGCTGAAAGTTCTGTCGCACGTCTTTTTGGTTCTGTTTATATGGGTTTCGTCTATCCATTTGCAGGACATTTCTTGCTTGATGGGCTGTCGCATATACCGAAAAAAAGCCCCTGGCCCGTGGTGGCTTGGTACATTCATTCCCATATTCATGTTTATCGGGTGATTATAGTTGTGGAGCTGAGCACTTCCATAGTGGTCCGTCCTAGGGCTCGCGACTGGTCGGTAAGGGTCAGGTCTCCCGAAAAGGTCCCCACGTAAACCTAGATGCATTTGACTGTTTACCATATGTCCGTTTGGAGAGTTGTGACTGGCGGTTTGTTCGTGCAACCCTGGAAATAAAAGATGCCCTGGGTTATCAGAGATTCCTGGAGGTCCATGCAGGCTTCCCGCTGAAGGAGCGAAGAGCCCATGCTGCGCTGTGGCCGCAGATTCTCCGATGCCAGCTGCGCGGTTTCTAAACAAAAACTCTCTCGTAGAGTTGAATGGTCCGCCGCCATAGGAAGCCACCTGGCCAGAGTGGTGGTGACCCAGCGCTGCGGCGTAGCCTGATGTGACCTGCGGAGTAAACGCGGAGGTTTGACTCGAAGAGATGTCGTGGGCGACGGGGCTCAGTTTGAAAGAAGAGTCTCCAAAAGGATTTAGTCCGAGCCCTGCATCCCTGTTGCTCATTTCATGGTGCCGCGGCGTCCCGAAGCCCCCAACTCCAAGCGCTGAAAACTGCGGACCGCTGTCAAGCAGCATAGTCATTGTAAGGAACTTAAAAGCAGTAAAATGAAATAAAAATATAACGAAGAATATCAGAAATAAAGAAAAGAAAAACAGGCAACCGTTATTGTCTTTCTTGTAATGTTAACAAATCTAAAAAGAGCCTATTCATCTACAAATTCTCCCTCTTGGTAACTGGGGGAGCAGAAACTCCCGCAAGTATGATCCTTAAGAAAGAGGATCAAACTTTCCCCCCCTTTCCAAGTGAGTGATGTCCTTGGACTGATAAAGTCAATCACTCACCCCTTGCACATAAATGAACTCAGGAGGCAGTGCAGCGATAACCAATAAGAGCAGAGCCCCTCAGGACGCACATGATCTACTAGCGGAGCTGCGATTGGTGAAGTCGCCTTTGATTGGCAGTGTTTTGCATTGAAAATGGCAGTTCAGCCCAGTTCTTCAATCTGATTGGTCAATCAAGGCATTATTCGCAGGTAAGGCTTTATACGCGATCTCCTCTAGCTTGAATAATCGTGGCTTGTTTATTTCCCCTTATTTGAAATAATCCACATTAAAAAGTATAAATACTTATTGTGTATATGATATGAAAAATATTATTTTAAATATATTTTAAAGCACTTTGTGCGTTGTCCATCATGGCTGATTTTTTTAAATACATCACCGAAGAAAAACTGCATGAAAGCAATACATCTTACCCAGCTTCAAGCATGTTATAAAAATATAAATAAACAAATGTGAAAATGTATATGTGTATTTCTTATCTGCTCCTATGGGCCATTCAGTCCATCGAGTATCGGTTTTAAGTTTCCAGCCCCTTTAAAGTAACTGACTCACTGAGGTAATTAAAGTATCGTAGATAGATGGGTACGTCTTTGTGGTAATCCTTTTTTTACCCCTTTTAACTTTTTGTTGAAAAAGAAGAAAATTGTTTAAAATAATCTTGTTTTTTTCACCTCTTGGATGAAATTGAAAGCAATGAACATTCTTCTGTTCGCTATCATTTCGCAAACCTTAACATTAAAAGCAAATATCAATTTAAAAACAAATTATAGTATCTAACAACAGTTACACATTAAAGAATGATATACGGTGATAAAACAAACGTCCGCTCATGTTCCTATTACTGGGAGCATCGGTTTAAAAATTTTCGAGGCTTGTTTAAAGTCGTTTTCTTTTTTCAAGCATCCGATTGTAGGACGAATTCTTGCTTTCTTGTGCTACGTGGGAAGGGGGTGGGTGAGGGTTCATTTTCTCCCAAAAGAACGATGGGGTGTAGAAGGAGAAAATAAAGGCCAGAAAGAAAGATGGCAGTAATTGTAATATCCCGAGATTTTGCTTAACAAAAAAAAAAGTCGAGCTATTGAGCATGTTTCAGAGGACTGCCGCCGACTCTCTGCAGGAAACATAAAATCTGATCAAGTTCAGAGACGCGTTTAGAGTGCACCAAGCAGTGCTTTATAACTTCAGCTCTTTCACATGCTTTCCCCCAGTCTTAGGAAAGACTTTGCAATCGTCATATTAGAGATTTAAGAAGGGAAAAATCAAACCGATACTCCATTTCCAAATTCATTCTCGTCTGTAGCGCTACCGCTTTTCAACGCCTTTGTCAGAGAGTAAACTGTAAAGTTGAGAGGTGAGTTGTTTATTGCTTTTTCATGTTCTCTTCGAGTTAAATAGTATAGCGCTCTAAGAACACGTTTCATATTAAAGATGTGACGATTAACAAACTCTTGATGAGCGGCATTAAAAGACGGGTAAGATATTTACAGAAGGTTCCTTTATTACCCCACAGTGCTGGACCTTTGTTGGGAAAGGAAATACCAGCCACCTCCACGGTTTGATTTACAATGCTGTATATCAAATCGTCAGGAATGGAAAATATATTAACAGCTACGCAGGATTTGTCATTTTTAAAATTCTCAGAATCAGACTATCTTGGGTCCAATGATAATTTAAATGAACAAGTCACATTAAAACAGATATGTCGAAGCAGTGTAATTTTAAAAGAGTAACACGTTCATGCGACATTTTAAAGATGAGATTTATGGCGACCTTTGTGATCTTACACTAGTGACAGCTATTAAAGTTTTTCAGAAGCTTTTCTTCACCACTTTTTATATTATATTTCTTCTATTAAACGTAGCTGGAATGTTACATATATGCCGGTCGATATGCAGTGTAAAGCAATAGCGGTAAGATAATTAATGAGCAAGTAGCACGTGCGCTGTTGTCTATTTCATTCAATTAGCTCATCAGCCGACTATTCTGCTGTATACTGTCTCTGAAGTTGCCGACTTGGGGCCGAATAAGGCGAATGACCTTTGACTCTTGAAGGGCCTCAAGTTTAGTTCTAGGTTACTGTCTTAAAAAATAATTTAAAGCAACTGTCAATAATCGAAAGCAACTGTCGTCTCAACTCATTGTATATGAGATTATTGCATATCATAAAAAAAAAAGTTTATGTTTAGAAAGTTCTTGAATTTCAGAAGCATAAATTCAACCAGATGTCTGGTCATTGAGACCATGAAAAAAACAAATACACCAAAACCCACGCCCCCGCCCTGTATAACTCCCCCTTTCTCCCCGCCACACACACACATTTCCAAAATATTCAGTGAAAATAGGTTCAGTTCAATGCATAACCTTATTGTCGGTCTTATTAACTTTCCGGTAAAGCTTTCAACACACGCATCTGGAACATTATTTTATGCTGCTTAGGGCCTTTGTTTCACTTGCAAATGTTAAACACATGGATCCACTAACTGTATGAAAACAATCCACCTTTTCCCCCATTTATGTTAAAATCAACAAATAAACAAACAAATTACATGTGCGTATTTTTCCCCTTTAGTGCTTTTATTCTCTTTAATGTTACATCGACTCTTTTTAGGGTTTACATATTTTTTATAGCCTAAGCAAGCTTAGAAAATACACATTTCTAACGTATTTATGCAAATATATATACACGCAAAATTAATAAATAGTGACAAAACTGTTTTTAATCTCATACTTCACTTATTTGCAACAGGCAGACAGAGTAGTGTTTCAATCTAAAACTTTTTTTTAACATTATTGGGATGTAATAATGAAAGAGTTACAAGTTACGTAAGTAGGAATGAAAATATAAATTAAAATATCTCTCTCAAGTTCAAACATAAATGTGCTAAATGATTCAAAATGTATTAACACCCCCACACCCCCCAAAAAACACACCCACACACACACCACAAAAAAAAAATCTTGTCACTGATTAAACTGTACGTTCACAATAACGTTTGGTCCAAGGTTCTATCCCATTTTAATCTAATTATTTATTGAAACGTGAATTCCAAATTATTGTTGTGGCGTTAAAGATATAAGAAATTTGTTGTATTATTATCGTATTTTATACGGTACCCACACACACACACACCGTGCATGTATGTTTAAGTGGATGGATCTGTGTGTTAACCATACTTATGATTTAAACGTGTTAATGTTATCATTCCATTTTAAAATTTCTATTTTAGTAAAACAGACTGCACCGAAAACCAACGTATGTGTCCATGTGTCACTTTCTCTTGTAAAAGGTATATCAAATACTCTATGAATAGCAACATTTTGGTTTTCTGTTATTAGGCATGACTGTTTTTGATGCACTATTATGCTCTCATTTATAGAAGCCTTTAGTTAAACTTTTATGTTTGTATGAAACACCATACATTGGAAATATGAAAGCAACATACTATTGAGTTGCCCGGCCAGCACTTACGGAATAAATCGAACGCTAACTACAGATTATATATATATATATATATATATATATATATATATATATATAAAATGTACATGCATGGATAGAGCGTTCCAATATTGTGAGTTACAGATATTCAGAATTAAGTTAATGATGTGTTATAACACTCCTTCTCCATTGTGAGTATCAAGAGTAGCATAGTGGATAAAGCGAGTTCAGAAATTTATTAACATAGCAATTACTGCTTATAAAAATAATACAAAGGGTTATTAATATATTGACAGTAAATTATAAATGTTATTATTATTATTATTATGGAATTATTCAATTCCAAAATATTTACTTTTACAGTAGTCATTACCTTTTCGTAAAATAATTTTATGAAATTCTGATTCATTTTTAATTAGAACACCATAAAAAATTCTAGTTGAACGTTATGAATCGTAGTCTTTAGGGCCTAGTCGAGAAGGTTCTTCCTAGCCTCAATACAGAACCGAAGTGAGCTTTGCCTTGATAGAGTACTTCGGTGCACACATATCAGCGACATAAATGTTTTAATTATTGTGCTGAAAAGTTGTTCTCATGATATCTTCCTTTGTTCACTGATTTTTAAATCGTTGTGTTCAAGAATTAGGTGATCATTTCTGTAACACTATGAACAGCTCAATGTGCTAAGTAAAAAAAAAAAAGTTATTACCGGAAACGAGGAGTGTAAACTAAATTGGCACATGTGTAAAGGGCTATGTTAAAAATGTTTGCACACGGTGTTTAAAGGGGGGAACCCATTTAGTCAAAAAAAAAAAAAAAAGCCATCAATACTTTAATTTATGTGTACCTCAAATGTATTTTGCTTGAAAGAAGTATGCACAATCATGGCAGTATATATTACAACATTACACGTAACTTCCAAAATATCTTATTTACAAAGTAACACAATAACACGCGATTTATGCTTTCCTGAGTGACATAAAATTGAACGAATGTACCCAAATATTTTAGAAACTAAGTCGAAACACTTGAGATTTAATCATCCTTAAATCAAAAATTATTTGAAAAACATCATTTGAACAGACAAGTCTAATAAAATCTATTCTATTTTTCTATGTGTCCATTTATTTTCATTAAATCAATAGACAAATAATTTTGCTGTTGGAATAAATGTACAAAAAGCATTCTGGTTTGCTTTATAGTGTACCTTTAAGTATTTTAAACAACTTCAAACTTGTAAACAAGTGAACAGACACATGTTGAAAGAAGTGGATGTTTAACAAAATCGTTTTAGCATGTTTGTATTCCTCGCGTGTAATGTTCGTGGAGTTCAAGAAGAAAACAATGGTTCAGTGATAGTTATGGATGTTTACATGAAGAGGACCTGTGACTGATATCAATAAATCCACGAAAGTTTGGTAAAAGCATGCCTAGGTAGGTCTATTTTTTCAGTGTAAAATGAAGTAAATAAAGTAGCAAATATACTTATTTACATGTTATAGAATACCCATATAATGCATGTTATGTAGGTATGTAGATCTACAAGTGTTTCATCCACTAGACCTTTTTTAAAAAAAAAATCAGCCATATCAATTATGTCTCAACCTTTAATTAAATCCTTGTCAAAACAGCTCGCTTTGCTGTTTCACACGTCTTTTTGACTTTTACAACATGTGTTATACTCACTGCGTTGCTAAGACCGGGTTTCTGGGCTACTCTTTGTATTTCGGTCTGTTGCTGTATTCATACGTGTGTGGGTACTTGCATGCGTGCGAGTCAAGAAATCAAAATATGTCAGCACCATTCGTGTAATCAACGGAGCACACTCAGGTTAACTCCTGCAACAGGGTAAAGAAGAAGTTGCAAATATCTCAATCAAACCCCATGACCTGTGACCCGGGGGTGGTTTTATTGTCTTTTCTCTTTTGTACGGGGAACACATTTTATTGACCCTTTCTGCGTGACTGCTCCATGAGTGGCAACAGAAGACACGAACTACATGCAAGAATCCCTACACACTCTCATATTGCTTAATTTCTTCAGCAACAACTTAAGCAACACGCCGTACCCGAGACAGAAACGAGAAAGACCATTGACCATTACAGCTCGAGTCAATCGTTTCGGTCTGCGTCCGCTTTATACACATACATTAAGACATCACCGTATTGTCGTGAACAACTTAATATACACTAATTATTACCGGTTCTGCTCATTTATGCACCTTTTGATCGACATATAACATACATATTGAAGAGTTTTATGATGTTGGTACAGTTTAAATAATGCGGAATTAAACTTTGATGGACAAAAAACACTTTTACCGATTGTTGAATGGATCCTAATCATCATTCAACTCATCGCAAGACCCTCGTTACTCAAACAGATCATTTTATTGTTTATAAACATAAATATTTTAATATATTCACTAGTCAAAACATTACGTTTTGATTGCTTCCAATACTGTAAATAATTCAAAAGACTGGAAAATAAGTTACCTTCTATAATATAAGCAAACAATTATTGATATTATTATCGTCGTTAAGGGAATGGAATGCGACAGTCTGAGAGAAAATTGATCGCATAATACTCGTAAACTAATAATAGTGTCAGTGTAAATGATTTACACGTTTAATTATTGCAGTTCGCATTGATAATTACACATCTGCGAATTTTGTTTTAAATTCAGATTCTTATCTATCTATCTATCTATCTATCTATCTATCTATCTATCTATCTATCTATCTATCTATCATGGTAGCTGAGAGAAAAAGCCAGAACTAATTATAAAAATGTGTTTTAACACACTAAATGACGTGTTAATGAAAGCCATTTCCATTACACTCTTACAAATATGGTAATTCTATGGGATTTACGTCACGATCTACATATTTGCTATACTCCTCATTCAGGTATAGCGAGATAGTAATGTGGCTAAACACCTTTATTAGTTTAAAAAGTATGTTATTCAAATAGAACATACTTCATGTCTTCGAATGTTCTTTAAAAACTGACAGCGTTACTTTAAACGTTTTAATCGTGTCACTTTCACGAATCCATAATTTGTCCATCCACTTTCTGCACCCACTTATTGCTTACTGGTCATTTTTTTGGGCAGCTGCCGTTGATTCCGACAGTAACCGAGTCAAGAACGGGATTTGACTGTTTTAGCAAAAATAGCATATATTTGCTCAATATTATTAGCTGATTTTTATAAAAAAAAATCATGATTTCTAAAACGAGACACGGTAAAGTCAAACTGTTGAATTGAACTCTAACAAAAGCGGAGTAAAGGAGTTATAAAATAAATTAAATTATTTTGGATAACAACTTTTTATATTTTTGGATAAGATTTTATACTTCGTCATTACTCTGGCTTTAACTTTGTGCTTCAATATTTTAGAGTGAGCCGCACGATGGCGCAACGTTTCGCCGCAGCCTCGTAGACCCTGGACTACAGTTCATTTCAGTGTTTTCTGTCTGGAAATTGCATGTTCTCCTCATAATCACGTGAATTTCCTTCAGGTCGCAGCTTTACACCGTCAATCCAAAAACGGGTTTTAAAGTGATAATGAAATTAATTTTACGCTATGCAATACCATCGATTAGATGCTAGTGCAGAGAATAGATTGCTGAGTCGAGTCCAATATCATTAATTCTACGACTCCCTGCAACTGTATAAAAAACATTTTACAAAATGAATGGATATTTTAAAGCAATAGTTGTTTATTGGCATAGTTTCTTTGTTATTTTGTTTCGTAAATTAAGAAGAGAATTGATTATATGTCTCGTTATTAGGTTTATACCCGACATTCGAAAATCAGTATTCTACCATTTTTGCTTTTGTATATTGTGGGAGAGGACAAAAGGTGTCGAATTTCGCTATAATTTAATAAGGCATTGGGATTGTTGTTATTACTGGCAGGTTTTAAATTTAAATAACAAAAAGTGCACCACTTAGTCATCTTTTTTATATAACCCGGACTTAGTGTAACCATTGTATTTTAACTAATCATTTTTGTAAATGGGTCGGTAGGCATTTAAAACGAATATTAAAAGGTATCCACATTTATGTTCATTTTATTTTTATTTTATTGATGTCTGTTTATGTAAGTGACACATTTTAAATGTGACATATACATTGTTTTTGTAGTATACATTGAATTTTCTTTCTTTCTTTCATTGGGTACAAAATACTTGAGAGAACACAATACTTAAATGATTTACCTGAACAAATAGATGAAAATTGTGTAAAAAGATTATGAAATCCTCTGATAGGGTACGTTTGATAAGGAAGTATTTTGTTGTTATTTGAACATATACCTTATTAATACTACTACTACTACTACTAAAAATAATAATAATAATAATAATAATAATAATAATATTAATAATAATAATAGTTACGTTTTCCAAAACGTTCTACAGCAACAAAATTCAAGGGTTTAACGAAAAAACGATTAAACCCTAATAAATACCATAAAAACAAATTAATGCGTTCTTTGAACCCGTTTTTATTCCATTCCAGCATCGAGTGAAGCTGAAGCCTGCTCTGACAGCCTTGGGAAAGGATATAAACCAACCTTGAATGGGACATAACTCCGATGTGACAACTTAACTATAATTCACAAAATAACATTTAACTATAAACATAACTCGGTGGTTTCATAATGACCACATAAATTACTGCACAAAAAGTGAAAAGAAACCCATCACTTACAACAAAATAGTATTGACAATTCTGCAATATCAAGACGGGTTAAAATTGTATGTCATTTGACTTCCTAACATTTTTTTTCTGAAGTTAAACCCTTTATAAAACCTCCACGATCTGTTTAAAAATGTAGACTGACAATGTACCATGTAACTAAAATTCAAGTTCTAGGAAATCCAAACCAACCAAAGAAAAGAAAAAAAAAAAAAAATCGAAAAGTACTATAGAGTCAAAGACAATAGCGTTACATTTTTTTGTTTCGGCACTACAATTATCTATGATATTGCTTTTAAAATACAACTAAAGAAATTAATTTGATGAGAATACGAATTCATTATAGTAAAATTCAGATGTGTTCTTAGATATGTTTTAATAAGATATATAATTATTGCATCATAGTTTCGCATTTGTGTTTGTCACCAGTGTTAATTATGTACATGTAGAACTAATGTTTCATAGCTTCATTGAGATTATTGATATTCCAGGCCCGGTCACTGAATACTTAGTTTTCATATTTAAACAATTTCTTTGTATGCTTCCCGCACTGACTCCGATTTCACCCCAAACACCAAAAACATAAGTGTCTTGACATTCTTATTGCGAGCGTGTTCTAAAACTTACTATCGTCCTGTTTAGGGCTGGTTTTACAGTTTGTAATTTATGCTACCGGGAAAGGCTCCAGCTCCACGTGAAGTTACAATTGAAAAAGCGGGTTCGAAGAACTAAAGGCTAGATCGGTTAATAAATGCATATTCTGCATAAACCAAAAGCTCACTGCGAAAACCTATTTAGTGTTAGCTATAATCAGATGTCTTTCAATTTCGTACTGACTTAAACCTGAAACAGAATCTATAACTAATCTAACCTATTTGGGCCAAGGGCTAGAACTCATAAACGGGCTTTCAGTTCTCATGAGAATCAAACACCGCAGAGTAACAGATAAACTAATTCCAGGACAATCCCGGGGTACAAGCTCATGTAACAACTACTTTTCGGCGGCCGGAGGGAAAGGGAACAGCAGGATGCAACCTACGCGAATATGCAGGTAGAAATGCGTCACAGACTGTATTAAAACCTTGGTTTAGGCGCCATGACTTGGAAAAATTGAATAACCAACATTGCTTGTCTTAACATACTGTATAATATTGGTTTATGTTAATGGGGAAAAGAAATATCCATACTCTTTTGTTATTCAACATTCCCAACCTCCGACACACCTGATAATGGCACCCTAAGGAGAATCACCGGGATCCAGATCCCCCCTACATCATCTTTTACTGTTTTGAAAAGCGATAATTTAAAGTCTTCACGTCAATTATCAGAGTGTAATTACAGTTTTGATTTAGAAATTGTGCTAAGGTTTATTTCTGCAATTAGAATAATGTAAGCGAAATATACTAGAATGATACTATATGAGATTTATTCAAAATAATGAACTACAATCACTTTTACGTTGTGGTGTTAAGTTTTACATTTAGAGCGTAGTCATTTTTAAATAAACAAGAACAATCGAAGAATGGTTGAACCTTCTGTAGGTAATTTCTTTTCTAATAATATTTTATGTGTTAAGAATTTACATTGAGTTAAGGGACAGGTGATTTCTTTATTCAGCTAAATAAGATGACACTTGCTCTGCCACAAGTGTCATTAGGAGCACTTAACGTTTTGCTTTAATGAAATGTAATTTAACACATTCGTGTAAGCAGTATGCACGTTTCTTGATATAAGGTCCCAGTGTAGGTACTTTTTTAGATGCCGTTTGTTTAAAATGACCTCCTCTCACACTGGACCTAGAGGGGCGTATTTCTGGATGTTTTCGCTAATACATGTGTCTAGAATTCATACTTGGGTCATATGAGCACGGAGGGGTGATGATGTTCGCACGGATTATTAAATTATGGACTGGACTAGGTTTGCTTGTCGTGGAATTATAGACGTAAAACTATCACCAGAGGCAAGCGTTCACTTTTGAATTGTAAAAGTTTGCATTGGGCCTTGCCCAAAAGCCAAACGAGAGACTAATATTTGGCAGTATATGCGGCAGATTTCAAAGCATTTTTTTCTGCAATATTTTATAAAGGAGCCCCGCCGCGAACGCATGCGTGTCCCTTTTAAAACAAACCAAGCTCCCGTCAATCATGCCAAATTCCAGCCAATCCCCAGGTCCTTTAAAAAAAAAAGCTCATTTCCCTGCTGTGCTTTTATATTACACCATGGCCTGTTTGGAAGCATTTTACTACCTCGATTATTGCTGCAAATCAAGAGGGCAAAGTACGGCATGGGACGCATACCGCCTCTAAGAAACTTGAGTGTTTCTGCAGCTACTACAGCCGCTGCCTCGCCAGAGTTCAGCAACTTGACGTACAGATGATATATTACCGGGAAAATGGAAAGCACCCTTTCTAGGCAGATCCCAAGCATGAGATTGGTTGACTTCGCAGGTTCACAGCCACATGCACAGCACAATATGACCAGCCTGTCGAGGTTTAGTGGCTGCCCTCTTCCGTGCGTGTACCCTGGGGAAAGCAATCCTGAACCCAGCATGGTACTGCCACCTTTGGCAGGGGGGCACATGGCGCACCCCACTGGCAGCTCCTTAAAAATCGGCCCCTCGCACTGTTTACGCCAGTATCCCGAGGCGAGGTCCACTGCTTATGTTGGTTACTCAGTCCCCCAACCAGCAGACTCTGGATACACTAGTCAACGCATAGCACATACTAGGGATCTGATCACTGGAGGAGATCTGGCCGGATCCACCATGCCACCAGTCACTGATCAACTGGCGACAAGAGCCTCCCATCATGGCATCATTGGAAGGTATCGAGACCTGTCCAACTCTAGGGATGGCCGAAATCACGCTTTCTTTACCGCTATCCACGAACAGGCCCGTAGCTCGACCTCTACTTCTCGAGAACTCAGTAGCCAAGTAATTTTAGGTCTGCCTGGCGACCTCATCCAGAGATCTCATCACTATGGTCAGGCAACTGGTAGCTCGAGGGACAGCAGGCAGTTTGTCACTCAACTTTTAAGTACTTATAAACCGATGAACATGTCCATTCAGAGAGGATCAGAAGTACTCTTCAGGCGATCCAGACAAAATGTCAAGCGGGAACTCGTTTGCAAATGGATTGACAGCAAAGATTCACCTGGTAAACGACCCTGCGGAAGGATTTTTGGTAGCATGTACGAACTGGTCACTCATGTCACCGTGGAGCATGTCGGCGGACCCGAGCAAGCTGACCACGTCTGTTACTGGGAGGAATGTGTTCGAGAGAAGAAGCCCTTTAAAGCGAAATACAAGCTGGTAAACCACGTCAGAGTGCATACAGGGGAAAAGCCGTTTCCATGCCCCTTTCACGGCTGCGAAAAAGTTTTTGCCAGATCAGAGAATCTCAAGATCCATAAGAGAACGCACACAGGTCAGTTACCATGCGTTAACAATTAAATAATAAGGAAAGAAATCAATAGTGATTATACAATTTCTTTCTATGTTTCTTTTTTGAAAATGTAATTGTCTTTGACTATTGCTAAATGCTAAATGTCAGTCCAGCCCGGTAAATTAGTAACTTTAGACAAACATTATATATAATACAATTCAGGTGGTTTAATTAAAAATATTATTCTTAACTGAGCATGTCTATGACACAATCCTCCACCCACATCACTCCACCCTCACCTCAAAGATAGTCTATACCATAACAGTCTTTTAAAAATGCACATCTCTACTTCAGTCATTTCGTAAATACTGAATGAGAACAAGTTAGGCACTGCTACCATGGTGCTATAACATGACTGGGGAAAGTAATTGTTGCTGTGTTCCCAAAGGATTTCTCACT
Source organism: Polypterus senegalus (assembly GCF_016835505.1). Taxonomy (NCBI): domain Eukaryota; kingdom Metazoa; phylum Chordata; class Cladistia; order Polypteriformes; family Polypteridae; genus Polypterus; species Polypterus senegalus. Next base: position 90,770,299 of record NC_053163.1, on the reverse strand, counting down.
ATTCATAAAACAAAAAGCATTCCCGTTTTTGTAGGATGTCTTTTTTGTTTTACTTTTTTTTTCTTTTCCTTTTGGTTTGGGCAATGCTTTCAGTCGCTGCATGTCAGTGTAGAAAAGAAAAATAATGGCTCGGCGTGGGCTGAACTGCCTTTTCTCGTCTGCAAAATTTAATGATGTTAATTCAACTGTGATCAAATTTTAGTTGCCTAATCAGTATTCATAATAGTATACCTTTATTAAAACAAACACGCACATATCCTGAAGAAAAGAACTGCTCGCTTCTTGTGCAAATATATTAATTCAAAAAAATAACACAATTACTTCTCTTTACTCGCAGTTGTTATTATAGTTATTCACGAATCACCGTGGAAGAGTATAAAATGCAAATCGTTCATAAAGTAACTCTTCAAATTGACTATTAAACAACCGACTGGCAAGTAATTCGTTTCTAAATACACCTAAAATTGCAGTATCACCAACCCCTCATCAGAGCGGCAAAAAATGCATATGTGATATACTGTATCATATAAATAAGTGTGATATTATATTCAGATTTAAACAGAACTTGAAAATCACGTATAATTCAAACTACAAAATAAATCTAACTTTGAATGAGAAATTTGTGGGCACCTCTGTTTTATTTGAACATTGCGATACACTTACTTTTGAAATTCAGAAATGTAGTGTAAATAAACAAAACGTTTACAAAAAATAAATCTCGCTTCTTATTTAGCATCTTTAAAACCTGAACGACTCTTATTTGCTGCGAGTTTCAATGTCCCTTTCAACGAATGTCTCTGGCGAATCATTACTGGCGTTTCCTGTCACCTGCTTTTTTACGGTCTCGGTTCATCTTGAGCATGAGGTGCACAGGAAAAATACGTATGTAAAAATGCTTCGAATCATCCAATGGCGTCAATGTCTCAGATGTTCCTTTTCATCGATTTCTTTCCAATAACATATGCAAAGTAATAATTAATGGGTTAAAAATATTTCCATAAAAATGGTTCATGTTTAAATAGTTTAAAACATTTTACAAAAACCGGCTTTTAATTTGAAATATCCAAAGTTAGAGAAGCCACTAGCATGAGTAAGGAATTCTGTCTGTGATGTAGCAGTTGGCACAATTGTTACGCTGCCCAATGGTTTGTAAGCGTATGCACTCAATGAATGAAAAGGGTGAAGTCCCGTTGACCTAAGATAGTAGTATATTATTGTTTTATTTTCACATTTGTAACAGTGGAGTTACTAACGAGTTATGCCACTACTGTTTCCCCCAAAAACTAACCAAAAGAGATAATTATTGTAAAGATTTGATACTAGTTAACTTTCTGTCTAAATTCACAATATTCTTAGAGTATATACAATATTGATTTATTTATTTGAATACTTGAAGTCATAGCACAATTGTTGCCAATAACGAACGACTTCTTGTCCATGATGTCGATACCGATGGGAATTTTACTAGCATAGATGGCCTTTTTTAGTCCAGCATTGTTCATTTATTCAGATGAAAAACGTGCAGTTCACATTTCGAGTTTGATGGATTTGAGCGTATACATCATGAGATACCATCAATGTTTACCTATTTTCAAGTCATTGTAATGCGACACTTAATATAGTGCATTTTATCCTAATGTTGTCTCAATTTCCGCTATGGTTTGCCATCACTTTTATTCATTATGAGTGATGATTCTGCTGGTTTTATTATTTACGAAGAACTAACATCTCAAGTGCTAGTAAAGGCATGAACTGTATTTTAATAAAAGGCCCTGCCACTGACACATGACACATTCTCATTTTCTCCATGTCACCTAATTTAACTCTGTACAATGACAAGCTAAAGCTTGTTCCGTTAATTCATTAAAAGAAGAAATAAAAGCAGTCATTATATAATTTATGGAGTCTAACTGCATTCTTATGTCTAGTTTAACCGTTAAACAGTCAGCATTCATTTCCTTATTTGATTACTTTAAAAATTACGTTTCAGTCTGAAAGTGAAATAACAACACCTATCTAAATCCCATTAAGTAACGTGCAGTGCTTTTCTTTGGCCGTTTAGGTGAAAAACCCTTCAAATGCGAGTTCGACGGCTGCAGCCGAAGATTTGCCAACAGTAGTGACCGGAAGAAGCACTCTCACGTTCACTCCAGCGATAAGCCATATGTCTGCAAAGTAAGGGGTTGCGAGAAGTGTTACACGCACCCCAGCTCTCTCCGCAAGCATATGAAGCTGCATTGTAAGTCCCTACTGTCCAAACCACAAGGGGAAAAAGAAGACTACAGTCAGTATAAATCCACCGCTCCAGTGGGCCCAGAAAGTGAATCCCCGCCAGATTCTCTGGGACTATGTAGCGCCCCCCAGGAGATGCCCACTGGCGGTGATCTGTTGGACTCTCCAGGCGCCCATCCTCGAAACACATCTTCATTGTGTCCACCTTTCCACCTGCCACTCGAAAACTTCTTGGACCTTTCATCACCTCATCACCACCAGTCAACTTCAGACGCTTTGGTTTTACCCAGAGGTCATTTCAGAACAGAGGCGACATTATCTCCAAACACGCCTTGCAGTGTTTTGACTCCGAAAGCCCCATCACGGAATATGTCATCGCAGGGAGCTACATCTTTATACAAAGGCCTCATCAATGGCTGGTACACTTGCCAGAGTGTGGAGTCATGTGCTCCAAAACACTACAGTCACGATGTCACTTCGGTCTGAAGCTGCTTAAGCCCAAAAGTTACAACGGAATCATTGAATTTTGTGAAGGACTTGTCACGTCCGTGCTTTACGTGATGCACAAAAGGTGTGCTAATGTATTATGCATCATGGTGTTAGCACGACGACAGAGTTCACATTTAGACATTTGTTTCTCGCAGCCAAACCCACAGAATAGACTGAATATATGGAATTATATTGACGTTCTAAACACAGCTGTTTCAGTATAACCGTTCATTTTCGACATCAGTAGCCTGTTTTAAAAAATGTTATGTAATGTTTAATATTGTATGATTTCCCCCCCTTCATTTTGCTCCATTGAAACTCAAGATGAAAACTACAAAGACTTTCACTCCGTGGTAGTTTTTGTTTGATGCTACGATTGTTTAGGGATTTTGGCCTGTCATATTAAACCTTGGTGGGTGACAATTTCACAAAAAAAGACAATGTACTGTATATGAATTTTTAAAAATACATATTTATAGTGTTATCAGTACTGTCTGATTTAAGACGTAATAATGGAAGTATATATATCTTAAGGACTGAGAGTTGTGTCATAAATGTACCACAATAAAACTGTTTGTATGATTACAGAAACCATGGTAGTTATTCTTCTTTGAAAACGCCTCTTTGTTTTGATCGTTATTCCTTTGTATTAGAATAACGTTAACCAAATTAAAATCACATGAAAGAATTTAAGAATTTTTAGCATCTGCAAAGTTCTTATTTGCAATCAATAAAACAAAGCGGTACGGTGGCGCAGTGAATACCGCTGCTCCTTCTCAGCTAGAATAACACGTGTTCGTTTCTTACTAGATGTCCTTTATCTTTGCAGTTTGCATGCTCTTCCCAGTATTGGCGCCTGCTTTTCCTCGTGCACGTCATTTCCCTCCCAAACCCCGAGAAGTGCGTGTTGGACTAAATGTCAGGCCTGCACGTGAGGGAGTACGTCCAAGAGATGGAATTATTATAGTCTGAAAAACTGTGGAGGATATGACGACGTATTATTCGTTGTTATATGCAAAGTCTGCGTGTCAGTTTAATAACAAATATTTTTTGTCATTTTTTCTAAGTTCAGTACAGAGAATGCAATGTTCATCTTCTAGGGCAAATATTCAATAGAAAAACTACAGTAAATACAGTAAAAGTGAATTATTCATACGTTCTTTCATTAAAGAGTGCCTATTCCCTTTGATCAGATGGTATGCGGTAATAGGAAGCTCGGCGTATCTGAAAATGGACGTGATGATGCCTCAGACTGTTTATTTAAGTATTATTAGATTTTGGTGGATTAAACTCGAGTTGCCTGGAATTAAATTAGCCCGTTTAATCAAATGCAATTAAGTGTGAGGAAGGGTGATATATTCACAAACAGAGCACAATGGAAGTGCTCGGAGTTCTTTACAAAATATTTAATTGATTTATTTATGTTTTTATTTAATATTATCTGCCATCTCTTAGACTATATATGTAGCTAATATTTTATAGAAAGAACGAAAAACAAAGAAACTTTTATTACCCCGATTTTTAGCTAAAGGAATACAGCTACTTTGAACAATGAATTAGCCTCCGTGCTATTCGTCTAGAGGCACAGGATATAAATTGGCTTAAATGATACTCAACATTCACTTTTATCTTTGGGAAGAATTTACAATTTTATTACACAGCGCTCAGCTGAACACTAAGTCATTTATAACGTGCTTAGAATGTGCTCTTCAAAAAAGTAAATGTTACTGATCACGGCGCTATACAAGAATCGATGTTTCAACTCCAAGTCAAAGGCAAATTTTAATGAAACGGGTTTGTAGAGTGTAACCATCTATTAATATAATGTTCAATTGTCTAATTGAATGCGTTTCGTAAAGTTATTCTTGTATTTCTTTTAATTATATATTTATTATAAATGTATGTAGTGGTGTCAAGTTATCGAAATACCTGGAGGGGGTAAATTATAAAAACGTCAAAAAAAATCCATTTTTCTGTGATATTGTGTAAGGATGCTGTGTTTTGGGGAAATTTTAAATAAATATCAAACAAGTAATGAAAGCAAATGATATACACGAGAAATCTAGTGAGCTGTTATCAACAATAAAATAAAGCAATTTCATTCAATTGAGAATTAGTACATATAAAATAATTTATCCATTAATTTAAAAAATGCTAAATACAACTATTAATAAATAATTATTATAAGACATGAAGACTCTTAAATACTTAAAATAAGATTAGGATTTTCCTGTTGTGGTTTGTAATATTTTTCCTCAAAAATGTATTTATATGTATTCAATGCTTTTTGCGAAGATCTGTCTCATTTATGTTCTTAAATCCACACAGATCTTATCCTATCTACAAATAGCATGTGAAACATGCAGGGGTGGACACAAAGCATAATCTAGATGTAAATAATAGGTAAAGAACCAAACAAAACATCTGCAAGGGTCTTAGAGATGATTTACATTAACATGTGGAATCAAAATGTGCATAATGTTTAAATCAATGCATGTCTTTCAGTGCACCTTGCAGTAGATTGGCATCCCATGCAGGGTTTGCTTCAGCCTTGCACCATGTGTAGCACTGGCTTCTCTTTACTCTATTTTGTTATAGCATCTCAATAGTCTTCCCCTATGTAAACTGAGAAACAAGATTTCTCTGTTAATGAAAATATGGTTACTGCCTGTAATTTAAGAATACATGTAGTGGTTTATTTCAGAATATTTTGTCTAACGCTTTAAGACATGAACAATGTTTTCATTAAGGAGCATGAAAAACGGTGTTTATTCAGTCTGCAAAATATTTTTTTTGTGCAATTTCTGCACAACAACTTGGTGTGGCTGTACACTACGATCTGTGTACATTACATAAAAGCAAAACAATTAATAGTATACTGAATGGAAATCCTGCTGCTTTCACACCTAATTACTCCTACACTATCATCACCATGTTTTTTTTTTTTTTGGTCCATTTTTGCCCCAATAATTTTGACCTCTCTCATCCCTATTACATGCCAACTTCATTTGAGGCTCTGCTTTGTATCATTGACTTATGGGTGTGTACATGATTGTAATATGTGTTTGAAAGACAGATAAGGTGGTCAGAAGGTAGCAGAAGCAGTCATAGTTGTTGTTATTATAGTAGTATTGTTACAAGTACAAAGTATACATTTCTGACCATAGCCTCTCTATGGTGTCATGGCAAACAGGAATGTAGGAAAATACATACTTAATTTTATTTAGCATAAAATGCAAACCAGTTTACTTGATGTAATCCTCAGTGGTTTTTATATACATAGAGAGTGTTTTACTGGTAATCTGACAATGCATTCACAGTCGTATGCTCTTTTTGACCCAATTCTGTAGTTTTCCTCCACCACTACAATACCTTTAAAGCATGCCTTCCACAGGTTTACCTTTTGTTTTAGTTCTCTTTGTTTATTCAGTCATACTGAACTTATTCACATGTCAATATTTATCTTCATCACATATTCTATTTGTTGTGTGTTAAATATCTCCCACATCTGTCATGTTTACTTTCAAATATGATGCAACTATCTTACTGTATGCTTGATTCTCCAAATCAGATTTTGTCAATTGCTTAAACTTCAGTGTACATTGTAATGCACAATTTTGCTTATTTACTGTATATTCTCGCTATTTAACTTAGTCTTATGCAAATACTCCACATCAAGTTTCAGTGTTTGTCACTTATTTTGTTGTGAACAGACAGTAAAAAAAATATTTTTTTCCTTGGAGAATATCCATCCATCCATCCATCCATCCATCCATCCATCTATCCATCCATTATCCAACCCGCTATATCCTAACTATAGGGTGGTCCAGATGTAATAATGCAATTTTCATTATGCTATAACTTATTAAGTTTATTACATAGAAAATCACCCAAAAAATTCTGGAACATCGAGAAGTGTGCAAACTGACGACATGAAGAATCGTCTTTGCGTTGAACTGGAATCATCCTCGCATAAATCAAAGTCATCCAGACGATCTGGATCTGCATAATTAGATCTGGACCACCATGTGTAGGGTCACAGGGGTCTGCTGGAGCCAAACCCAGCCAACACAGGGCGCAAGGCAGGAAACAAACCCTGGGCAGGGCGCCAGCCCGCTGCAATCCTTGGAGAATAGTTTTGATATAATTACATGATTTCATACCCATTAGACACCACAGGTTTTTGGGAATGTGGTGGAAGTTCCTGGAAGCAAACTAATGGGCAGAGCTAGTAGGCATGGCATTAATATCATATGGAAGATCATTCATAGTAAATAGTCAGAGTATTTCACAGAGAATGATCGTCAGGTTGTGCGTACTATCTAGTGGAAATGGTTGGCTACAAGGGTAAGTGAACGTGTTATCTATCTATCTATCTATCTATCTATCTATCTATCTATCTATCTATCTATCTATCTATCTATCTATCTATCTATCTATCTATCTATCTAATCTGTTATGAGACCCACTTAACCAATTCTAATATAAGTGGAAGATATTTACATACCCAAACTTACAGAAATAGTTTAGTTAGTAAATCTCTGCCAAGTTGTTTGATATGTGCCTGCTTACTTGTAGTGTGCTTTTGTAGGTATCACAATTTTCAAGCTGCATTGAGCACTCTCAATAAGCGCACTTTATTTTTGTTCCATGTATCTCTGTGTTATATAAAATGTGAATATTACACAAATGGTCCAGGAAACTGACGTACATTTTAAGAATATATCAAAGAATGAAACATTTAGATTCCAGTCTTTTCATCTACATTATGGCATTAGTTTAAAATTTTCAATGACTGACATCACTGCAGCCTCAAGTAGGCATTTGTGGGTTGGCACTGGATTCCATACAAAGCAAGAACCAATCAAGCAGTGAAATCTTATTGTTGGTTTTTAGAATCTTAAAAACATGGATGAAAATTAGTGACACAGTAAAACCTGAAGTGCAGAACCCATGTTGCTTTTTCATAAACAGCCCCTGTCACTGAACCTGTCACAGATTCAAAGTATGCATTATCAAACAAAAATTCTATTATTTTTTCTTTTCGATAAATATTTTTGAACAGGTGCAAGATTTATAAAGAACAATCTCTGTGCAAGAGGAGCTGTTGCTTATTTGTTTGTCCTACTGCTAATGTGAAGTTAAATGAAATACTAATTAAGGGCTCCATAATGCTTTAAGGGCTGCTGCAGCACCCATATTTATTTTCAGAGGGAGAAACAAAAATTAATATATTTGTTTCCTTAATGCATTAAAAAGTTTTGTGTCTAGATTCAAAATCTAGTTAATAAGTTAAATAGGAAAAGTGGGTCTCTGCATAAGGCAATGAGATTTTGATCATATGCCACAAAATGTATCTAATAGTTACAATGGAAGCATATTTTTGTAAATATTATTTCCTTATTTTCATCTGATTTAATTCTGCTTAAATACAATAGTTACTAAATGAATGGCGCTGATTTTCTTTTGGCATAAATTAGGGATGGTGGATGAAGTTTACTCTGACACCTTTTTAATATTATCATTATACAATTACCTGGTTTGTCACAAAAATGTAGTTTAGGATATTTAATATATAAGAAAGAAGATGTTTCATAGCAGTACATTTTTACTTTTAGCTGTTTTGTAATGGGCTTCCAGAAAAATGTCAAAGTTCAAAGTGGACGAGTTTCAAGCAAGACTCCCTCTAAGCTTTCTCAGCACTTTGCATAATTCCTCTATTAAAAGCACCAGTGAAGTAAATAAGAGGTAAAGGGTAGTAAAGTCATAATAAAATACCACATTTAAAATTCATAGCTGTCAAAAAAGTAGAGGATGAAAAATGAATTATGTGAAGCAATGTACACAGCTTCATTAAACAATAAGGGTGTAGCTATAAAATGAATTGATGAAGTGTATTTTCAAACCAAGAGATAATGTACAAAATAATCAGAAATTTAAACTAATTCTCAAACTTACATTTAATCAAGCAATTGTATCCAAGTATTGAATGTTACTAAGCATGCAGATAACAATAAGTGACAAGATATGCAAAACACAAAATCAAAGAAATACTTGCACATAGTTTGCACTAGAGAAAGCTATGATATCTGAATAAATTATAAATGACAGAATATATGGTTCATTGAAATACTTTCCTTTGTTTTATAGTTTTGCATTATTGCATATATTTTATGAGGAATTTGTTTAGCCTCATAAAACCAAATTCTCGTAAATATCCTGGAATATATGTTCCAGTTAGGAAAACGTCACAATTACATGTTTAAGAATTTCACCACATGCCATTTGGGACAAAAGCAAGTCTACTTGCACACGGCCACCTTGGCAAAATCTCCCCAAGAACAAGGCCGAAACTGTTCACAAGTCACAAGAAACTCAATGACTACACATAGATATTTGCAGGTCTCTTTAGTTTTAATTAAAGTCAGTTTAAATGTCTCTAACATTTTTAAAACACTTGGCAAAAACAGAATACATAAAGAAACCCCACTCACAAATGAAATAATGTATATGTTCACAAATGCATCTAGATGATACCTAAGAGCAACAATGTTATACAGACATATGAGATGAAAATGGAACTATTTAACCAATATGAGCCTAATTATGTTTGGAGAAAAGCTAAGCCAGCACTCCATATTAAGAACCTCATACACTATTACATTTATTTAAATGACACCTTTATCCAAAGCAACTTACAATCTTTCAGATACAATTATTTATTTTTCTTTTTCCACTTAGAGCACAGGACGGTGAAGTGACTTGATCAGGGTCACAGGACTGAATCAACGATATCAGGGTTTGAGGTCCAAAGCCTTAACCACTATGCCAAACTACCTATCTACAATAATATGTAGTGGTGGTTGGAGATTCATTGTTGAATCAAGATCTGGATAGCTTGGCATCAGTAAAGGAACTGTTAAAGAGAAAGAAATGTACAGCTCAAGTTTGGCTTAGTTCAAGTCCAGACCATAATAAATATTGAGGTGTTGTTGTAAGAAATATAATGGGAAGTCCAATTTTGAAAACCTAAAAATGTCACTGAGGTGAAGCAATTCTACAAGAATGATGGGGCTAAGATTCGCCAATAATACTTCAAAAGGCTAATCAAATAATTGCAGGGACAACTACTGAAAAACAGGCTGGCAAACTAACTTCACTTATAAGATGCTTGTTGTCTAATTCATGATATACCCATGGCACTGTCATGCCAGACTTCTTCACTTTATCCACTCAAATCCACACAGATGGTCTGTACCGTCATGCTGCATTTAAAGCCAATTAAATCTTCTCCCGTAATTTCTTTAAATTGTGCATGCAGTAAGACACACAAGCACACAGAAATAATTGCTCTCTGCCTACCTATATTAAACAGCATTTTTTTTGCACAAGCTTATGATATTGTCACAAAGTCAGTGTGGATGGACACCTAGGAGATGCAGGTGTAAATTTTAAACAGAACAGTCCAACAAGTGACTAAGTTAATTAGGGTATGCTGACTGGACAATAGAGATTAAATAACAAGAACTTAATCCATTTCTGGATCACATTTGTCCATTGTTAGTCCCCAAAGTAGCAATTATTTGTAATGATAAAATAAATATTTTAGATATCAATGCAATATATGTCTGCGTATAATATATGCTGAATTTTGCAAAAACAGCTGAATAATTTTTTTTAGCACGGCTAAATAACACCTGTAACCATTGGTTTAGCAAAATCTAACTATTGTTTAAAATATGATTGCTTTATATAACATTCATAACTTAATTTGACTAGGATTACTTTATGTTTAAAGTTTTTAAACATCATATTGGTCTTTCCAAACATGCTTGTAGACACTCTTGGTCTGTTTAATTGCAAGAAGGCGCTGAGAGAAGGTGCTAATGGTTTACACCTGGTTCCCCTAAACTGTGCCTTAATGTATTCATGGCACTGCTATGGTAATCGAAATTCTCATTCATCATTTACACACCAACTTCACACACTTTATGTACAATTTTGTTCTGCTGTTAATTAATTTTTAATAGTATTGCATCACAGTTTAAATCTTCACAAGTGTTTTGCTCATGTTAAATGTTACTTTTTCCATTTTCCACAAACACAATTATTTTTTATCTTAAAATGATTTTCTGAATTATAATAAATAGAGAGAGACTTCAAGTTGTTAACTAAATTGGTGTAGCTTGCTCACAGCAAAATAAATAGTGGTAAATACACTTTTACTGTGTTAAACCAATCCTTAGAAGGTGTGCAACGTGACCCAGACACAGACAGATGGACAATGGTTTAGCACCCAACACACTCATATTTATTATATAAAATATTTACAGTTCCAGTCAGTGCACAACCCAGTGCCTCCAGCATCAATCCCCCAAAGTCCAGGCCTCTCTTCCCAGTGCCTTCTTTCTGGCCACCTCCACTCCTCTCTCTGAGCTCCGTCCTCTTCCACCCAACTCTTGCCCCCAAATGAAGGGAGGCGGCCCCTTATATACCAGCCCGGATGGGCTCCAGCTGCTTTCCGGCAGTCCTCCGTGGACACACCCCCGTGTGCCGGAAGCCCTCCTGGTGTGGCGGAAGTGCTGAGGTCCAGGGCTCTTCAGGCACTGGGGCGCCCCCTGGCGGTGACCACGGGCCCCTACAGGGTTGGGCTTCCAAGCCCTCTACCCGTGGCCCCCCAACACAACCAGGGCGGTTGCCCCCTCATGGTCTGGAGGAGGCTCAAGCCCTCCTCTGGTCCTCCTGGGCGTCTCAGCTGGGTACCACCCCCAGCCGCCCATCACAAAGTATATGTATGGAAACATGCAGTAAGCATTCCAATAAATAAATATCATAAAAAAATAAATTCATTATCACAAAACAAATCAAAGTTAAAGACCAACCTTATGCTTTCCAAATAATGGTAGTTGTATTATGTATTGCTATTAGTGTCTTTTTTCTTGTCTTTATGAAGAGCTGTCTGTTTCACCACTGAACAATGTATACCTGCCGTAATGTAAATTAATTGCTTTGTTTCAATACTTAAACAAATTTAACTTGTGCAATATCTATACAATCTTTGTGGACCTAGAGAAAGCATATCACAGGGTGCCTCGAGAGAAGCTGTGATATTGCATGAGGAAGATGGGAGTGGCAGAGAAGTATGTAAGAGTTGTACAGGATATGTACGAGGGAAGTGTGACCGTGGTGAGGTCTGCGGTAGGAGTGATGGATGCCTTCAGCGTGGAGGTGAGATTACATCAGGGATCAGCTCTGAGGCCTTTCTTATTTGCAATAGTGATCAGGTTGACACACAAGATTAAACAGGAGTCCCTGTGTACTATGATCTTTGCTGATGACATTGTGATCTGTAGCAATAGTAGGGAGCAGGTTGAGGAGACCCTGGAGAGGTGGAGATATTCCCTGGAGAGGATGGAATGAAGGTCAGTAGGAACAAGACAGAATACATGTAGTGTACATGAGAGGGAGGTCAGTGGAATGGTGAGAATGCAGGGAGTAGAGTTGGCAAAGGTAGATGAGTTTAAATACTTGGGATCATCAGTACAGAGTAATGGGGATTGCGGAAGAGAGGTGAAAAAGAGAGCGCAGGCAGGGTGGAATGGGTGAAGAAGAGTGTCAGGAGTGATTTGTGACAGACGGATATCAGCAAGAGTGAGAGAGAAGGTCTACAGGACGGTAGTGAGACCAGCTATGTTATATGGGTTGAAGATGGTGGCACTGACAAGAAGACAATATACAGAGCTGGAGGTGGCAGAGTTAAAGATGGTAAGATTTGCACTGGGCGTGACGAGGATGGATTTGATTAGAAATGAGTACATTAGAGGGTCAGCTCAAGTTGGATGGTTGGGAGACAAAGTGAGAGTAGCGAGATTGAATTGGTTTGGACATGTGCAGTGGAGAGATGGTGGGTATATTGGGAGAAGGATGCTAAGGATAGAGCTGCCAGGGAAGAGGAAAAGAGGAAGGCCTAAACAAAGGTTTATAGATGTTTTGAGAGAGGACATGCAGGTGATGGGTGTAACAGAACAAGATGCAGAGGACAGAAAGATATGGAAGAAGATGATCCGCTGTGGCAACCCCTAACGGGAGCAGCTGAAAGAAAAAGAAGAATATCTATACAGTCAAAACCATTTACAGATGAACATCTACCAATTTTCTTGTGTGCTAGGATATTTGGTTCATTTTGAATTGTATCGGTTTGTCATTTAGTGTGTCTGGTGATGGAGTACTGTCCTATTTAGGACTGGTTCCTCTTTTGCATCCAGTAATGCCAAAATATGTTCTAACTTCTCATGACACAGTTTTAAACTAAACAGGTTTTTGCAGAGGGACTCAGGGTCAAAATGAGTATCATAATCCCACAGCTGACTCAAATGTCATAAACAATTGGGATTACCAATAATATCTGGGTTAGACATAATTATTTTTGTACAGTGAAGTTTAAAAATAATGTTCAAGCAAAGCCACAAAAGAAAGCTACAGTGTCAAAGTAGCAAGTGGTATGAAATACTATAGTGGGATCTATCAATAAAGAAACAGCACTGTACCATTTGTGATGGTGATGTGATGGTTATCATGCTTGTATTTCAAACAAAAAAAAACATGTTTGAATCCCATTAATTACTTTTATTTATTTATTTATTTTCTACAATAATGCAGTTCTCTTACTTTTCTGCCTGATTGTGAGAAGAGGCCCCAGGAGATGAAATGTAGTCAAAACCAGGAATGAGTCAAAACCTTAATGAAAAAATATTTTAGCACCAAAGTCTAATCGTTAATCAGAAATGAAAGTCAGAGAGAAAAAAGTAAAATCAGAAGCCGGAAATTGAAAGGGTCATGCTCTTGAAGAAATGTGATGACATCTGAAAAAACACTCTGTGGTAACCAGGAGCAGTGTGCTGATAACAGGAATCATAACATGTCAACTCCCAATGAGCTCCCAAAAAGGTTGCACCATGAATTAATTAACCATTATATTCTGGAAAAGTTCTATAGGAAAAGCAACCCACATTCTCAGATATAGTTTTGTTATAAAAAAAAATTACTTTACAAGAAAAAATTCTCAAAGTGATTAAATCATAACACTCACTATTTTTCACCATGGCACCTATTCATCCCAGACAGGCTATTTTGTCCCTAGAGCGGTGTTTCTAAACCTTTTTTCTCTTGACCCAATTTCACCTTGTTTGTGTCTTTGAGACTCAGAATGACTGACAATCATCCTGGGGTTTCCTACAATGACCCATCAGAATCAGAATTCACTTTATTGGCCAGATACACTGATGTGTACTAGGAATCTGTCTTGATAGTATTGGTGCAACATACAAGAATAATACAGAATGCAACAGATTGATATAAGAAGTTAAAATATAAAATGACAAAATATGATGCAACCTACAAGGGCAATACAAAAATAAAGAGATAGTAGGATTAAAATATCTTGGCAGTCTAGTGTGCAGGTATACATATATACTGAGTAGAGGTTCAGACCTGATCAATAAGAATTATTGCACTTGGAAAAAAATGCTTGGGTGATGTGTTGTTTTAGCTTTCACTGCACAAAGACGTTTGCCGGAGGGAAGTCTTTGGAATAGGTGATGCCGAGTCGGATCAGCAATGATGTTTGTGGCCCACTTCCTTACCCTGGACTCATATAGGACTTCAGTGTGAGGTAAGTTACAGCCTATAATCTTTTCACAGCTTCTGATGATGTGCTGCAGTTTGGCCTTAGCCTGAATACACCGAATCAGACAGTAGGAGATGAGGTAAGAATAGACTCGATGATGACTGTGTAGAATTAGACCAATATTGCTTGAGAAAGAGAATGAATTTCCTTAGCTGATGCCAAAAGAACACTTTCTTTTGGACTTTCTTAATAATGCATGGGATGTTACAGTCCCATTTAAAGTTTTGTGCCAGCACAATATCCAGAAACTTAAATAATTCTGTCATCACAACAGCTGAGCCATTTATATCAAGTGATATGTGAATTGGTGACTGTTTCCTGAAATCTATGATTATCTCCTGATTTTTTTGAATGTTAAGTACCAAATTATTATGGCTGCACCACAGAGTCATTATTGTTTGAAATGATGCCTATTAATTAGTGTGATGTCATCTGTAAATTGAAGGAGTCTGACAGATGAATCACCAGGGATACAGTCATTTGTATAGAGTGAGAAGAGTAGTTGGGAAAAGATACATCCCTGCAGTTAACTGCTACTAAGGGTTAATAGGTCAAAGGTGTATGTGCTCAACCACACATTCTGTTTCATATCTGTAAAAAAGTCTGTGATCCAATGGCAAATTTAACTGGGCAGGATGAACTGAGTGAGTTTCTGAACAAGGAGCTCTGGGATTATTATACTGAAAGCAAAGCTAAAGTCCACAAACACGATTCTTATATACAGTATATCTAAAGACCTAAATAGACCTATATTCCCTGCGTCAACCACAGACCGATTGGCTCTGTATCCAAACTGAAATGGTTCCAGGTAGTCTTCTGTAGCATTCTGGAGATGATTCAGAATAAGACATTCAAAGATCTTCATTACCATGAGACACTCCTCAAATGACACTCAACCCTTTTCCATTGAATACAGCTCTGTACAACTCAAAAATCATGTAACCCACAACCCACTCTAGAGTACTTGCTGTAATCTGCATGAGATGCAAAAACCAAGAATTCTGCAAACAAAGAAGCTTTGCCAAACTAGCCATAGTTATGTACTAAATACAACAAGTTCAAGAGTAATCAAGTTTGCCAATGTTAGGTTATTGCTTGTTTCTTTTATTTATTCTGGAATAAATACATTTTTGTTCCCTCCGTTTCAGTTTTTATTCTGTTTTTTAAACATGGAAAATCCACTGATACCTTCATTTTCTATAAATAACTTTGATTTAGAGTTGCTGTTTTATTTTGGCATTATGTTTTGAAATTCCCATAACACCATTTTGGTTTTTAATTGTGTGCTGCTGTTTTGGGTGCTGGTTGCTGTGAGGTGGGTTCCAGTTGCTAAGCCATGACTCCCAGAAGACATGTAGCATGACAACAAGGTAATAGCACAACTTCATTCTATAGCTGGTGACAACTTTGCTTCTTTGTCCATGATTGTGATACTTCTCTAAAACCCTTATTGTGCTTGTGCTTTCTAAAGAACTCTTGTTAATAAAAATCTCAAACTGTTTTTTAACTTTGACTTTTGGCTTAGCAATGTGACTTAGATGTACATTAGAACTAATTTCCTGTTTTGAATCTTGCTTTGTTCTTTTACTAAGTCTTATCCTCTGATTCTTCTCTCCTTCTGCTCCCTTTACTAGAGCAGTAATAAAAATATATAATTTGTAATTACTTTTTGTCATTCCACCTTTCCACTTTTTTTTGTAACTCAGCAAGTAAAACTATACAATACATTTAGAAATTATTACACACTGTGAACACAAGGAAAGCAAAATGATTGAAAATGAAAGACATATTTTGTTCATACAAGGGGTTTTATATTACAAATTGACGTGCACATCCTGTACTTTCATATGCATGCCAGGTATTTTATTTCCTTTGCATATGATCATCAGGCATTATCTACATTTAATTTTTTCTTCAGTTTGTTTGTTTTACAAGATGAGAGTGGGAAGAAGGGGGTGATGGGGATGAGATATATGTGCATTACTACTTTGTGAAGAGTTTTCAACTGGCTATATAAAATATTTTTAAATTATGGAAATAACCTGAGTGGGAATTAAATGTTATAATTGTATAGTTGTAAATCTTATTTATATGCACAAAAGAAAAGCTGGAGTTAATGCTGAAATGCTTATTATAGTAAGTAATAAATAAGCATACAGCTAAAAGCATACACAGACACAAAATGTGGTAATCAATCAATCAATCAATCAATCAACATTTATTTGTATAGCACATATTCATACAAAAAAAATGTAGCTCAAAGTGCTTTACAAAATGAATAGAAAAATAGAAGACACAATAAAAAATAAACATAAGTCAACATTAATTAACATAGAATAAGTAAGGTCCGATGGCCAGGGTGGACAGAAAAACAAAAAAACTCCAAAGGCTGGAGAAAAAAATAAAATCTGTAGGGGTTCCAGACCAAGAGACCGTCCAGTCCCCTCTGGGCAATCTACCTAACATAAATCAAACAGTCCTCTTTGTATTTAGGGTTTTCATGGAAGGACCTGATGATGATGGTCACGTAGACTTCTGGCTTTCAGTCCATCAATGTTGGTGCATCATGATGCTTTGAGTAGGTGGTGGTGGCGCAGGCCGCCACCACAAAGAAACCGGAAAAAGAAACAGAAGAGAGAGTAGGGGTGAGTACAGATTTTGGAGCCACTGTGAATAGTTATTATGAAGAACTGAACATACAGAGTATCAGTATTAAGTTAAAGTGAAGTTATAAAAAGGTCATGTTAAAGTAATGTGTTTTCAGAACATTGTAAGAACAGAAGAAGTTAAACTGAATTAAAAGCTTATTCGTATAATGGTAACTCAGTGGACTTTCCTCTTTCAAGCTGGAAGCTGGGAGATGTGGGAAAATACTGTAAGTGTAGAGTTGGAAGTGGTATAACATCAGAAAAACAATAAGCAGAGACCAGTTGGGAGGCTGGCTTTAGCTATTTTGTTTTTGATTTCTGCCTTGAACCTGGTGCTGTCAGGATGGACTCTTGGCCTTGAATGACTATACAATAGAATAAGTGCATTCAGAAAATGTTAGAAAATCCAATGTAAGATGATTTGTTATGTAATGTAATCATTGGACTGAAATGCTTTAAGTGATATTGCATATATTACATACACTGTGAAAATTTCAGTTACATATACTGTATATAAAGGCAAACTAAGTTAAAATCATTGTTTTTCTGGAGAGGATATATATGAATGGGCATTCTAGAAACATTCTGTAATTATTTTCAATAACTTTATAAAATATGATAAAATGTACAAAGGGCCAATTGAGTTTAGAATTTCCGATTATCCTTCTGGTAGCACCTTTTGAGTGTAACATTTTTTTCTTGATATCTTTTGTATTACAGTTTCAGTTTCAATAATGGCAGTTAAAAGTTCTTTGGCAATTTTTCAAGGTATATGGTTTTATCAGTATTCGTTATAGCTAAACAGAATATGATGTTTACATCATGACTTTAAAAAGAAAATATCCTCTACAATACAATATTTGAACCAGCTTTCATAATTTTTGACTAATATAACACGGAACTCTGATTAGTCATTAGTAGAAATAGATGTCATTTGTTTGTATAGCAGTGCAGTTTGTTATAAGCAATGCTTTAAGTATAATACTGCTGTTTACAGACATCACCATTACAGAAATTTGTTTAAAAAAAAAACTTTAGTAAGCAACTGCCCTGAAAAAGAAAATGCACAAGGGTTTTCCATCCCTAATAGTATCTTATTGAACCACAAAGTCTAATAGGTGCAAAATGTTAAATGCATCCGTAGGCTTTTCACTATTGCTCAGCAGAGAGTAACATTTGGAAAGTCAATCGTTTTTGCCCATATCCCTGAAACATCAATAACATATTACTATATCTGTGGGTGCCCTATTATACTGCTGGATGGTTTTCAAATCAAACTTGTCGAAGATGATCTTTGCATCCTTCTTTGAACTCTGTTGCCCTAAAATGAATCTGTCATGCAGGCTGGTGTCACCTTAAATGCTATGTATAGCTTTTTAAGAAGTGAGGCTTTTTAGTTTTTATTTTCCAGCTATTGTAGATTAGCATATTCTTTCAAAACACCTTCCCCATTCATGCAATTTCAAGACATCTGCTTATATTGTTGTCAGTGTTTTAGCCATGATCCTTTATTCAACTGGAGCTGCATGAATTGTCCGGACCATTTCACAGCTCATTGCTGTGCCTCTTGATGACCTTTTTTGATCTTTTTCATTGCCCCAATATCCTCCTGTGGGCAATTTTCAAAAGATCTTTCTTAAGTAAACTCCTTGTGCAGAGACTGTATTAGAACTTGATATAAGGAGAATAATTAGTATTTAACGGGAGGAAAAACTAGGTCTATACAGTGCAGTCTGGCTTAAACATATCTTTATTTTGGAAAGGATGGTTCTTTACATATGGTATTTTATTCACTGAGCAGAAACATATATATAATATTTACTTACAAAAAAGATACATTTTTTTCATTATACTTTAATATGTTTCTGGCTATAAATACATTATTACACAAGCAATCAACAAGAATTTTCTGTGTAATGTTATGTTTAAAGAAGTCATACTAAAAGCCCTATAGCCATTGTATGTTTCCATTTTTTTCAATTCTTTCATCTGTTCTGACTACCAGTTATTTAGCTTGTGCTATCTTGTTTGAAGTGCCACACAAATCTGAATTTTCTGATTTCAGCATTACTCAAATTTGATAAAAATGAGACTGGGTGTGTACATGAATGTGCATTAAGATTGACTGAGTTCTGTCTTGCACTCAGTGATGCCAGGATGGCTTTTGGGGTCCCATAACCTCCTAATGAAATAAGTGGCTTCATATAAAGGGCATGTTTAATAAATTTGTGAAAATGTGGTAGTAAACAAGAAACCCTATTTAAGAAATGAGTAACATATGGCATATTTGCTATCTTATAGTTTATCTTGGTTTTAATGTGAAAAGTAATTGTTTAATGAAGAAAGTAACCATTTATGTATCTACAAAATAAAACACATTTTCCAATATATTTAACATAATATAACATGGCAACATAATCGAGTAAACGTCTGTCTGAGGCTCAGTTTAGAAGCACATTTTACTGGACAAGGTTACAAAATTGATCATCACAAGTGAAGAGCTTTAATCTAAACAGAACACAAAACTTTCCTTGATTTCACCATCTTATCAAAGCTATAATCAATCAGACAGATATTTACAGAATAAGAGAGTCTTCAAGCTCTTCTCAAACACATTGAGGGAGTCAGCAGTTAAAGTGGAAGTGGGCAGCTCATTCCAGCAGCTCGAAGCTACACATGATAAGAGTCTTGACTGAGATTCGAGGCCATGCAGAGGTGGCATCAACCAGACACTATCAGACCTGAGTACGTGAGAAGGGGTATTGGACCTCACAAGTGTCTCCATATACATACAGTAGCCACTGTCCAACTAACTACTTTGTAAACAAGCATCATAAATCTGAATTTAATATGTGCTTCTACAGGGAATCCATGTAATGACCTGAATAGAAGAGTGACATGTACCCATCTCAACTAAAAGAACACAAAACATGCTACAGCATTTTGAATAATTTGCAACAGCCTGGTAGCACATGCAGATATTCCTGCCAGTAGAGAGGTGCAGTAATCCAGATGTGACAAGACCAAGGCATGGACCAGGAATTGTGCCACATAATCTGTCTGATATGGTCTGATCTTGTTGAAATGAATACTACTGCCTTCTAGATCCAGACACCAAGGTTCTTTGCTGCCTAGTAACTGAGTGGTGTTTAAATTCTGCCTGAGATTTAACTTGGTACTTTTGTCTTTCACACATCTAAAGGACATGAATGCTAGATGAACTCTAAACTAATCCAGGGTGAATGACTGTGTGAAAATGCTTTGAGTTGAGCTGGAGTCCAATTCAGGTTTGGTTAATGGCTTGCATGAGAAGCTCTTAAAATAAGCACTTCACAAACCTGCAATGAATAAAGTGGATCTAGATAATGGGTCAAGTTTTGTGAGCATGCATTTTCTTAAATTTAAATGTCACAGATTATCGAGTAAATTGCAAAGTTTCATGTAAGGCTACAACACAAACACATTACTCTCATTACTTAAAACTGCTGTCTTGTTTATCCTTCTCAGAAAAGATTGCATACACTAACTTTATTTTTTAATTTTGTATAAACTGAAACATGTCAATGTTGTCAAAGGACGTCCTGGAAAAGTTAATGCCATGCATATGATTGGTAATTGTTTGAATTAAAAGACACAAATAAGGATTCTTTGTATAATTGCTTATCTATTTAAGTAACAGCACTGCTTAAATAATTATTATTTGCTACTGTATACTCAGTCATTTGCAGTTGATAGGTTAGATTATGTTTGTTTGATTAGTCCTTAATATCTCCTGGAAAGGGACAACATATTGCTGTCATGGTTGGCACTGCTGCCTCACAGCTCCAATGTCCTAAGTTTGAATTCCAAACTTGCAACTACCTATGTGTTGTTTGCAGGAGTTGGAATTGGTTTTTCACCAAGTAATCTGAACTTCTTCCACTCTAACATGTGACAGGTTATGTGGAAAATCTAAGCTTGCCCAGCATGAGTGAGTGTGGGTAAGTGCATGCGTGTGCCCTTTAATGAACTGGTGCTTTGTTCAGAGTCACCTCTCATCCTGCAGAAAATGCTACAAGGATAAGCACTCTCTTAAAGTGACCCTGAAATGTATGAGCAGAAAATGGATGGATGGATCTTGAAGTATGATGCAGTGTTCAATAAGGTAAACTGTAAACTGCCAATACTTTAGTCATAGAAATATAGAAACAGTTATCTTAATATATAGTGATTTGTTTGTCATATCAACTACATTAAAAAATAAATGCAAGTTAATTTGAAAACATAAAAAGCATATACATTATGCATCTACAAAAAAGCAATGACATAAAAAAGTTAATCTTAATACAATATTAGTAGGTCATTTGCATTGGAAGATAGAATATTCAAAGGCTCTCACTAATTATCTATCTATCTATCTATCTATCTATCTATCTATCTATCTATCTATCTATCTATCTATCTATCTATCTATCTAACACAAAACAAGCTTCTCTGATTAAGACTCGAAAGGATTAATCTGTTAGAATGTATTTCTTCTATCCCTCACCACAATGCTTTTTTATTCGAAATAAATACTCCTGTTTAATTTGAAATCCGTTTAATTAATGAGGAAGTAGTATTTGCTATTACATCTTCTGTTAGCCCACAGTAGTTTTCTTAGCAGTACCATTATGATGTGCCATTGAATTGAAGCCTCAGTGTAGTAATTACCGTGTTAACAAAAGCAGCAACAATAACCACATTACTCATCTTTTGAATATACGTGTATGTGCCGTGAAGGTGTATATTCTGGACAAGTACAAAGCCTCTTGTTCAGATAATTTGATGATAGCTTCCTTTCCCTTCTTTAGTTTATTTCTAGTCATTAAAATGAAAATTTAATTTAGAATGTATTTTTATTTGACATTTGTAGCATTCTCTATAATTGTGTTAGCACATTATTTGAAATAAAATGTAGCTTGCATAGCACAAGCATGCATGTACATTTACGCAGCATTAATATCGACCAAAAAACTCATCTAAATGATTACTTGGCAAATTGAAAAAGTTATTGATGTTGCAATTTTATTAAAAAAATAAACTTTACTATTATTTATCTGTAATTACAACATGTACATTCACAAAGCCACAGTTACAGTTTGTTCTTTAGAAGTTTCAGGAGCAATGACAGTAATAGATTTAATTATAAAGACATATTCATACTTCAGCCTTGCCTTTAAGACTGTTTTTTTAGTCATCAGATGAATAATAAGAGTTATAAGCTGGAGAAATAATACTGTAGAAATGTAGAAATGGAGAATATTACTTTTAAGATTATTCTTTTAATAGAAAATGGGAAGCTGGTGACAGGTTGTATTGAAAGCACATACCTAGAGCGCACAAAATGCACAACCTTATATGCACATATTTATTTTGTAAAATAAACTCTGAATGATTTATTTTGTGTGCTTGAGATATTGAACAGAAGGACTTCTTTATTTATCAACATAGCCTTCAGCACTGTGGTTTAGTAATTTTTTTATTAATCTCCTGATGTTCTAACATTCTACTGAGGTATACTGGCTCAGTGTTTAGGATTTATGAAAGTAGTTCTGTTTTTTGAATTTGAAGCTGGAATGCAGTTTATTGATTGCTCCACATTGTCATCAGACAGCTTTCAGTGAAGCTTCTGAAATGGACCTAAACATCAAGTTAGTCATATAATACCTTATTTACCACATACTGCTCAGCCCTGATAAACTTGAGCACCTCTGTTGCCATCAAAGGCATCCTTTAGCAGAGAATAGGTAATGGAGAGTTTCTGATTAAAAATGATTTTACTGTTGTCCTTCCTTTTATCAGATGAAAACTGGAAATTGGAAGAGTGAGTCTTCCCCTTATTTCCCTAACACATAGGCTCATGTGTTGCATCCACAAACAAGTTTCATTTTGTTTGCCAGTTATCTCAGTAAGTACATTTTTGAATCTACACAATTTGTAAGCCCAAGAAAGCCTTTATTTCACTTTCCTGTAAAACCATTTAACACCTTTGACAAACAAATTTTTAAGGCTTAGCCACCCATTAGGTTTATTTCTTAACCAAGTACAGCATATTCCCTGATACATGGAAACTAACATTTATATTATTTGAGTATAAGCTATAAAATGAAAGACAAACAGAAAGGTGACAGGTTGAGGCCCTGAAGGATTCCCCATTTAATAATGCAAGTGTCCAAAGGACAGGAAAAAAATGAATCCTAGAAAACTGGTGTTGCTTGCCCATTGTGCTCTTTAAATAAGTGGCAGTCTTAGGGAGCTCCATTCTCATTAGAGACTGGCCCAGGAATAAACAGCAAGTTTTGATACATGGGCAGTTTATATATCTTTGTCAGGGATGTGATGATATGTTGGATGTGATGACATGTATCTTCATGGGACTTGTCCTCCACTCTAATAATGGAAATGGACAATAAGTTAGTGACTCTGTACCATCTTTATTACTTCATACTTTTTTTCCTTCACCTGAGCCTGTGAAACACTTCCTAAGCTTGCCTGCTATGTATGACAATACTCTATTTCTCTAAGTAGAGGTAAGATACTTAGAACCTCATCTCACACATTTAAAGAAGAGGTACCTTAGTATTCAAACTTTGCAAGTGTACCCCAATGTTCAAATATGTTTTCAGCTAAGAAACAGTGATCTCCAGTTTCCCATGACCCTCATCCTCAATGATGTAACCAGAGGTCCTCACCATAGTTTGGAGACAGTTTGTACAGCCCTGTGATTTGTCAAAAACAGTAGCTGTAATGGTTTATATGATTACATCTTCTACAGCCATGCTAGAAAAACAAAATGCATACATCAACTCATATGTATTCAAGCAGCTATAACTGAAGGTGAAGAAATGGGCAAGGCTTAATGAACTTGACATTGCATGATGATCGAATAGTCCTGTGGCAATACATTTTCTTTATTCATAGTGATAAAATTGGCTTCTTTGTAATGCTGAACACAGATTCTTTGATGAAAATCAGTTCTTACAGTGTTTGGTCTCAAAGTGAAATATACACTGGAAAACTGACAGTACCAGAAACTGAACCACTGACCATTGCAGAGACAGTCAGTCCATTAGGTGACAGTTAGATGTTTATGAAAGTTAAGAGGCACATTCTCTGGACAGCAATGAGCACCATTTATGCAACACAAATGGTATGCGTTCCATATATTCCTAGTAAGTCTGAGCTGTGAAGAGTGAGAGGTACCATTTGGAAACTCAAGTGTTGTGCTGTGGACACTGAGGGGACTCCACGGTCCTCGAAGTATAATCATATAGAAAGTGAGCTATGGGAAACTCTGAATTCATTTTTAAGAGTACAGATTATCTCATATCTTTTCCACAAAAATAAATCAGAAACTAAAAAGGTCTCAGAGATAATAAGTGAAATTACCAGAATAGATCAAGAACATGCCAGGTCTCCAAATGAGGCACTTTTTAGGAATATACAGGCTTTGCAATTAGAACTCAATCTCTTGACAACAAAAGAAACAGAGCAACTCATTTTTAAATTGCAATATCATTACTATGAATACAGAGAGAAAGCTAACAAGATCCTAGAACAATAAATCCATGAGCAGGAAGTTTACAATGCAATATCAGTAACCACCAACACAGACGTAGACAGAATCATTGGCCATGAAAATATCATGCATACATTCAGAGACTACTATAAGTCCTTAGATTCTATTCAGTTTAAAGAACAGAAGATACTATCTAATGCATTTTTGATACATTACTGATACCACAGCTAGATACTCTAAGTGCAGAGGAACTTGAAAAACCTCTGACACTATCAGAATTACTAGATGCTATAAACTCACTTTAGACTGGGAAAGCACCAGGTTCTGATGGCAACCCTGCTAAATTTAAGAAAATTCAGTTAAGTTAGCCCCGCCTCTTATTAGCAACATTTATAGAAGCCAGAGACAAAAAAATTCTATCTCAAATTTTTCACCAAGCATTAATTACAATTTTCCTATGAAAAATAAGGACTTATTTCAATGTGTATCATGCAGACCAATTTCACTTCTGAATAATGATGTTAAGATACTCTCTAAAGCCCTATATAGAAGGACTGAGAATGTGCTCCCTTCAGTAATTTCACAAGACCAAACTGGATTTATTTTAAGGTAGACATTTGGCTTCCAATCTTTGATGCATATTTAATGTAATATATTCACCCATAAAGTCTTAACACTCAAGAGAACATATTATCTTTGGATGCAGAAAAAACATTTGATATGGTTGTAAGGGATTACCTGTTCACCAAATAACATATGTGCATGGATCAAACTACTGTATACCAGTCCATAATCTTCAGTTTTTATTAAGAACATTATTTCAGACTACTTCTAAGTAGAATGCAGTACTAGACAAGGCATCAGAGATAAAGGGGATTTTCAGAGAAGGAGTTGAACAGAAAAAATCATTACATGCAGATGATATGGAACTGTATATATCAGACCCCAAAAATTCTGTGCCTACAGCCCTAAATGTACTACCATAATTTCAAAAGATATATGGAATCAAAATTAATTTGAAAAAGTTTCTAGTGAATTCTCTAGAAAACAACACTAGATTGGACAACTTCCCTTTAATCATTGCAGATCAGTTTAAATACCTAAAGGTCAACATGACAAGCAAATATAAAGCTCCTTTTCAAACAAAATGTTGCTGTTTGCATGGAGAAAAATTAAACAAGACATAAATAGATGGTCTACCCTCCATCTTACTTTAGCAGGGAGAACTAACACTATCAAGATGAATATCCTCCCTAAGCTTCTCTTCCTATTTCAAAACAACCACAACAACCATATACATCAACAAATCTTTTTTTAAGAAATTTGAAAAGAACCCACGCATTTAAAAAGCGACCCTACGATGACCTAATCAGAAGGTGGCATAACTCTACCTAAGTTTCAATTTTATTACTAGTCGGCAAACATATAAGCTATAAAAACCTGGATATTGACAGAAATAGATGAACACACACTAGCTTGGTCTGCAATAGTAATGAAATCCTGCAGTACTTCTATATATTACTTGCTTTGTACACCACTAAATACAAGATATCGGCAATATACTAACAACCCAAATATCCTTCATTCACGCAGAATTTGGATCCAATGTTGGAAGCCCTTTAAGTTAGAGAATATTATATCTGTGACACCTCTGCATGATAACCTCCTTTTTCTACCATCTTGAACTTACACAGTTTTTATTGTTTGGAAAATGAATGGGATTAAATCATTTAGATATTGTATATAAATAATGTACTTTGTATTTGCATCCTATGAACAATTACACTCCAAATTTAGTCTCCCATCACCATCATTTTCTACTATCTCCAAATTAGAAACTTTGCTAAATGAAATCTGCTCAATTTTCCTCACCTCCCACCTATGTCTATTCCAGAAGAGATATTGATCAGTCTTGGGGACTCATACAGCATTTCTATAATATATAAAAACATTTTAAAGTCTCTAACTTTTAAAGATCCCAGAGTACGGTGAGAAAAGGATCTCTTACTCAACATTTCAGAAAAGGGGTGGAAGTCAACCATGCACAGAATTCACTCTACCTTCAAATATGCAAAGCATTCAATTATTTAACTCAAAATCTTTTATCAAGCACATCTATCTCACTAAAAATTGTCCAAAATGTTTATAGGGCAAGATCCAACCTGTGAATGTTACAATCAAGCTCCAGCTTCACTAGGTCACATGTTTTGGGCATGTACCAAATTAACATCATTCTGGACAAAAAACTGTGACATGCCTATCAGACAGCCTTGGTGTCACAATCACTCTTAACCCATTAACAGCTGTGTTTGGTGTACTCTCAGATGGGCTTAAAGTGAAGAAGGACAAATAAACTGTAAATGCCTTTACCACACTAGTAGCCTGTATGCTTCTCTTGCTCAACTGGAGGAATCCTAACCCAACTCTTTTAAGTCAGTGGGTAACTGATGTTATATACCATTTGAAAATTGAAAAAGTCAAATTCTCACTTAGAGGATCTGTTCAAAACTTTTTTAAAACCTGGCAGGACCTAATCAATAATATTTTAGAATAAGCACTTATATTGGGGGAAAAGACTGCTTTGTCTCTTTACTACTCTTTTACTCTGGCTGTTGGCCTTCCTCTTTTTTCCAACAGGTGGGTGTTGATTTGAATTTTGTTTTGTTAGGTTTTGACATGATTGTGTGGAACATTATATGTTTTTAATTAATTTAATCCATCCATCCATTATCCAACCCACTATATCCTAACTACAGGTCACGGGGGTCTGTTGGAGCCAATCCCAGCCAACACAGGGCGCAAGGCAGGAAACAAGCCTACCACAGATGAATTTTATAAAAAAAAAAAAGAAAAAAAAAGTGAGCTATGGACACTGAGGGAACTGTTTAATGTATGTAACTCAAGGTGATGTGTGCACCCTTTCCCTGGTCTGTACATTGGACATCAAGAGCTTTAATTTTGGTAACTCACTGGACAGCACAGAAATCTCCTATCCCCTCAAGGTCCTCAAAGTCTAAAAGTAGTGGAAGCACGCAATGGATGCTGAGGGAAACCATTTATGTAACTCAAGCAATGTGTGCAATATAACATTTAGCCTCCTCCCTTCCATCAACACCTTGAGGGGCAACACTTTGGTAACTATACGGGTGTACAAACCCCCAACCCAACTCATCTAGGGCTTCATATAGGCTTGAGCCACCACTGTTGGTACTCTCATCTGAACACACAATATTGGAAGTTGGGAATGTAATACATAGGATAAAAGTACAGATATACCTTTACATTTTGTCAAAGAGAGAAAATGTAACAAAATCACTGAACAATCAATATATGTGTCTCAATATCAGCCACATATTCTTCTACCAACTCGATGTCTGTGTCACCTGATTGCCAGTTAACTTCACAACTTTCATTTTACTTCAGTGTCTCTCTTGACAAAGATGTAAAGTAAAAATGAGCTATAGTATATAGTATATTCATTGTAATTAAGAAAAATGCAAGATTTTATTTAAAGTACTGTAAACCACATTTGCTTAGTTTTTGTAAGATAATATGGTGTCCAAATATATAGGTTTATTAAAGTTGTATTTCATGTCTGTGTACATTAAATTAACAAAATTTACAGTATATATTGTACATGGGGAATAGAATCTGTAGTAGCTTCTTTGAAGCAAAACAATAGAAGATTATACCATATGGCAAATGGATATTCCATTCTCCGAATCACTAAATAAGAAAAATGCTAGAAGGGTGGACTTGTTTCTCATATCCTTGCATTCAATAAAGCTTATTGTATGTCCTATTGGACATAATTTGCTGTTAGTATCAGTTTTATTTTAGAGAAAAACAAATGCATTGTCTTTTGTTTAGCGAGGACAGAAATACAGAATTCATTTGATCATTTACAGGAATTACAAGGACAAATCCAAAGTCAAAGTCAGTCAGTCAGTCAGTCAGTCAGTCAGTCAGTCAGTCAGTCAGTCACTTTCCAACCTGCTATATCCTAACTACAGGGTCACGGGGGTCTGCTGGAGCCAATCCCAGCCAACACAGGGCACAAAGCAGGAACAAACCCCGGGCAAGGCGCCAGCCCACCGCAGGGCAAAGTCAAAGTTGAACCAAAAAAAAAAAACACATCAAAACTAAAGTATTTCTTTGAAATTTTTGTTTAGTTTCTCTGGTGATGTCATTTGCAATGCTCCTAATTTTGGAATGCTACTCCATGGAGCCATCTTTAAAATCACTTCCCCTGCAAAGGGCTGTGTCAATAGCTCCAAAGTTGTGGTCCCATGAAACATCCACACTGAATGGTAGTGCCCATAGTAAAACAAACAAACAAAAGGTGACAGAGTGATGTCTGTTGGAAAATAAATAAATGGAAATAAAAATCAGTAATGCTGTCCTGAATGCATGTGTTGAAACCTATTTGGTAATGATAGATGTGTTTTGGGTGAGACAAAAGATTTGGTTTGCGAATGAACAGGTAAGTTTGAATCAAAGAATTATAGGCAAGATCCCCAATATTAAGTTTATTTTCTTGGAGACCATACTGTATGGCAAGCAACTAACTCTGAACTTCATCCATTCTTCATTCTATCCCTGAATCTGCTTATCCAACTATGAACCCATTACAGCAATGAATTATGAAATATACTCACATACTGTAAGACAAATGATCACTAGAATCACTTTACAGAACATTTATCTGTGTTCAATTTGACAAGGCTTTTCCTACCATTAATATATGAAACGAAGAAGGAAAATTTAAAACAAAAAAAAAAAACACTCATGGACAAGCTCACACTGGGAAAACTTAAAATTTCCAGTTCATCTAATATGTCTACTGGAAGTGATAGGAAATAAACTGGAGTGTCCATAGAAAATGTTGAGAGAATATAAAATACTTAAATGTAGATTATCTTCATTCAAGGTCAAGTTGATTGTCACATTTACAGAATACATTGCAATTCTTACTTGCATGTCTGGAAAAGATGCAATACGTCTCCAATCCCCAGCACCATGATCAGTAATGATTACTAGTCAAACACATTCCTACATTCCATTGTTAGCTGCTTACAGTATGTGTGCTAAAATTACATGACAAGCCCATGAGGTGCTTTTAAGATCATCTGCCTCATTATTTAGAAAGACCCCTGACCATTATTCAGTACTCAGTCACTGATTCTTTCATGTCTTGGTTTCAGTGCCCTTCCCTGTCTCTGTATTTATAGGTTTTTGATCTCTTTTGCATCCCCTGACTATGCTTTTGCCTAATGATCTGTCTTTTATTTAACTTGTATGGATTTTGATCTTAATGTATGTGCTATTGAAGACATCCTTCCCTGCTCCTTTATTTATTTATTTTTGTTTTTCTTCATAGGCTACTGTCCTTTTTATGTAAGACCTTGTCTTCTAGTTCTCTGATGGTTAGGTTTATAATAATGAAATTATCCTTTAATCTTGTTGTTAGCTGCCTTAATTCTACAATATCTAGCCAATACCTCTGGGTCACCAATGATCTAATTCCCAAAAAATAGTTAACTATGACTTTCAAAGATGAGGATAAAATCCTAAAGTAGCTGAGTTTGACATATGAACTAATCCAGATAATTTTGATTTAGTACATGCATCTGTTTATTGAAAAGACTTGTGTATTAATCAAATAGCAACAGGTGTTTTTGTTCCTAACAAGAGCTAGTCCACTAATATGTAAATATCTCCCTTGATTCTTATAAATGTAGAATTAATTAAGCTAATAAAAGATACAAGCAGTTGGTAAACGAGGAGAGGAAAACAAAAAACCTTAGTTAAGAGAGTTTCTGGAGAAAAATGAAACTTCTGGAAGGATCACAGCTAAAGAATATTTTCAGTTAATGTGATTTTATTTACAATTGAAGCATTCTATCATTCATCCTTGACACAAGTCTGTTTAGTAATTTTCTAGTGTAATCTTTCTTGTGATTTAAAAAAAAATGTTTAGGAGGGCTCAAGTCCAGCCCTTTAACCTACCAAATGTGTCCTATTAAAAGCATTGAATGCTTCAGTATATTGACTCACATCTTGACAAAGTATTTTCACAAAGGTACAATTAGATTTGTGTGATTCTGCCATTACTGATATATGTCTACGCCTATCCTTTCTTCACACTTCATACGTGATTCCCTCCACCAGAAGTGGCATTATAGGTAGCTAACTTTCTAAAAGCAAAAGGTATAATCTAATTTGATAGAGCTTGTATTTCTCAGACTGTACCTTTTGTGTCTCTTTCCTTGCTGTTAAAATATTTAGGGCAACAAACTGTCAATTATACCAACAATATATTAGTCTATGAAAGCGACAATGATAAATCATTTAAGCATACTCCAGAGATTTATTGGATTAGGACAGAGTGTTCCCTTGAGATTTTGCAGTTCACAGGCTTTCATAGTAAGAATTTAAAGTTTAATTGTTGACTTAGCCATACTGACCAATCCAAACTACATCTTTTTCCATCAGTGAGGAGTTATAGATTAATGTACACCAAAATAAAGCAGATATAAGAACAATTTTTCCCAGAGGCAATCAAGCTCACAAACGGTTAATTCAGCTTAATCAGTCTGGGAATCTCAACCCCCAGCCTCCCAGGGTCTTGCAATTCTGTTTACATATTGTTAATACTTGTATTTCGGTGTTTATTGCAGCATTTCTTGTACAAAGTTGCACTCTGCACTTTGTATGAATATGTATATTTAAATTCTCTGTCTTGTTTTTTACCTCAGGTGTGCGATTAACAGTTGGGTTTATGATGATTATACTTTGTATAACCAAAACTAGAGTTCAATTCCTTGTATGTGTGCAATAAATATGATTCTTATATCTGCAACTAATATCCCTCACCAAACAATATTTATGTTTGATACAAAGTCACAGGGGCAATTTTCTGATTGATTTGAGATTCTGGTCAGTACTGGTTATAAAAACTTATTATCCATAAACAGTTCTTGCTGATTAGATCATTATTTTTGTGCTTTTGTATTAATTACAACAAAGCACTTGCTAATGTTTAATTGGTGGAATTTGAACTATAAAGGGTAATCAAATAGTATTATGGGAATTTGGGAAAGGAATATTGATTAATCTTACCACAACATATTAAAATTTTTGCATCTGTCACATTTTAGTGCTGGTGTTTTTGGGGTCAGTATAGAGTTTTTCCACAGCTAATCTGTACATTGTATCGTAATATTAAAGACACTAGGGTACAAATGGAAAACTTATTATTCTGTCCTACCCATAACATTACAAAGGTCAAAGGAAAGAAATAATTCACTGTCTGTTCCCAAGGTTCCATCCTTAAGTTCCATCAGGAAATAAGTAAACTGTGCAAAAATGTTTTAGCCTTTATTCTACATTAGACTTGTCTTACAGATTTCCTCAACATTTAATTGAAACACATTTGGTTAGTGTGTGATATGGCAACAAACAGATAAACATACTTTAATATCATTTATATAGGTTTTGTTGACTTGTTTAGTAATTTCATTGTTTTCACATACCATAAACAAAAGGCTTTGTTACATATGTAGACTTCTGACTAGTTAACTTTCATTAAATGAACAGGTGTTATACCATACTTAGCACAGGAACCTGGTTTAATGGTGTCCTAATTGTTTCTTTTACTGTGTATTGTAGAATTCTATCCACTCTGAGGTCTTGTTCAATGGTCCGGAGGAATAACTTTGTCAAGGTAGCAATAAGGATAAGTGTCAAAACCAGATGCTGAAAAGAAAGAACATCAGCAAGAGTTCATATCATAATGACTGCTGCAATTTTAGCATACACAAACACCAAACAGATGTTTTTTACAGTTTAAACAGCAGAATCAGCAGCTCTTTTGCATTTTTTCTGAACTGCTTACACACAATTTCCTGAAAGGATATCCAATTTTACAAAAACTGTATAGAGAAAACAAAAAAAAAAAAAACTCCATATTATACTGGTTTAACCTCACATATGTTAGAAAAAATAAGACTTCAGAAAAGCATTTCATTGTTCATCTGGCCTTGTGATTATACATAAAAGCTGTTGAATGAATAAATAAATAAATAATACTGAAAACCTATTGCACACTGACAATACAAATTGAAAACACAATGAAAAGGTGTAGATTAGTTTAAAAAAAGATTTCCGTTAAACCTAAAAAAATTGCAAAATTGTGCTATTGAAATCAGTCAAGATTATTTAAGTGTATAATAATCACTTAAAACTGTTTAACCTTATAGAAGGAAAATGTAATAATTAGTTAATCCAGTGGATTCCACCGACATAACTGATATTATTTTCATTTGCCAGGCAAAGCAGAAAATAACCCTTTGTATGCGTTGCCCAACAACAATATGACTCCAAACATTGAAGTCTTGTCCATGTCCTGGGGTAAGTTTTCCTGCTCTAAGCAATTTTGGTTATAGACCTTTCTCTACCCTACCAAGGAAGAACTCCTGCAAGACTATAAAGGATAATACTATAAGACTATAAATGGAGTAGGGTGCCTAAAAGCAAAAGGATAATCTTGTACCAGCTGAAAACGAGGACAGTCTTGCATAAATTGACGTTGCTCATTATGAAGGTATACCAGGATGCCTCTTTCTCCCTTAACATCTTGTACTGCTGCTGGAATAGAGCACCCTGAAAACTAACAAAGAATTATATCTAATAATCAGCAGATGTCATGAGTTATATGGCTGCAGAAGAAAGATTTGACCTTCAATAAAAAGGCAGCCACTAAGGTTACGTCCCCTTTTTCTTTGGTTGGTCAGGTTAATTCCTTTCTCATTTACCAAAATATAAACATCTGGGGTATGTGTGGCATCAAGACATCATTGACAAATAATTGAGGTTGGTACTCTTATTATAATTTGTTGGTAGAATGTAATCCAGTTACATGTCAAAATTCACCAAAACGATTGTACAACCTTCTTCTAAATCTCGTTCAAAGTGCTTAATCTAACATGAGGCAAATTAGTTACTGTAACTGTAACGTAGACAAGTTAACTTCAGTTGCTTGAAACAACACATTTTAACTAACCAATAAATTCATGTCGTCTGAACAGAATTTAAAAATGCTGATTGCATCTTTCATATAGAACAGTTTCCTAAAAAAACATATATTATGGTATTACAAAGAGACTTTCATTATAAAAGTTTTATTTTCATACTGTATATTAATAATGGCATATACAGTAGCAAGTTATGTCATTTTATAATTGTTTGCCTTGTAATATTTCTTGTAAAAACTGACTATCATGGCACCTTTAAAATTCAAGAACCTTTGTTTCAGATTTTTACTTAATCTAAAATTTTTCCATGACATGTCTAAACTGTACTCATAAATTCTGCTTCAACAACATGTCTCTTTTTTTTTTTTGCATTATATTTAACTCTTTTAGCCATTGTTTTGTTTTCTTTATTTAACTTTACTGTATATGATTCATTCTTCAGCAACTGTCTAGCATAGGGTCATTATAAACTCCATTATAAATTTAATTACAAGTCAGGTATATATAAGATTAAATGAATCTTTTGAAAAGGTAAGTGAAAGAATGTATTATGTTTATGCAAAGATGTATTGTTGAGGTTGTTAATTTTCAACATGTACACAATCTTCATGTATTTCAACCCTGATACATTTCTAAAGTTCTCCAAATACACTTCGCAGTAGTTTTTCAGCAATACCCTGAATCACATTAGTTATCCTAATCCACAATTTATCTAAAGAGGATGGTTTAGTTATGTGGTGCATCTTTCTTGTATTGCAATCTAAATTTTCTTTGGAACAGAATGACCAATTTTAGCTTGGACACAAGATACACTTTATTTTCTCTTTTATTGAAGTAATTTGTCAATCTTAATTCTGAGAGCAGAATAATGAACAAATTAATTAAAAATTAATAAACTGTTACAATTTTTTATTGAACTACAACAAAAAAGATGAATCATCTTTCACAGTGATCTTTACAGATTGATTTTATCATGCATACAAATTAAGTTATGATCATTTAAAACTGCACAAGGTCTTTATAATAAGCCACATAATTGAACAGTGACTATTTTCTGTTGTTTGTATACCTCAACAGCCACTGTAATACTACTACTACTACTACTAATAATAATAATAATTTGTATTTATATAGCACCTTTCCCATGCTCAAGGTGTTTCACAGAGTCTCATAAAAACAACAGCAACAACAACAACAACAACATTTATTTATATAGCACATTTTCATACAAACAGTAGCTCAAAGTGCTTTACATATTAAAGAATAGAAAAATGAAAGACATAATTATAAAAAAATAAATCAACATTAACATCGAATAAGAGTAAGGTTCAATGGCCAGGGGGGACAGAAAAAACAAAAAAAACTCCAGACGGCTGGAGAAAAAATAAAATCTGTAGGGATTCCAGACCATGATACCGCCCAGTCCCCTCTGGGCATACCGCCCAGTCCCCTCTGGGACTCTGGGACAGGGTATATATAACATTGGACACAACTAATATCTGCATTGAGCACTAAAAACTGAAAAATAC
The DNA here is from genome assembly GCF_016835505.1 of Polypterus senegalus. Classification (NCBI taxonomy): domain Eukaryota; kingdom Metazoa; phylum Chordata; class Cladistia; order Polypteriformes; family Polypteridae; genus Polypterus; species Polypterus senegalus. The sequence goes on along the minus strand of NC_053163.1, from coordinate 90,735,140 downwards.
ATGATTCCCAAAGCAATAAATAGAATAACAGACAATCAACCAGAGTAAAATTCTAAATTAAATACATGATGAAAAGCCTGAACAAATAAAATAATTTTTGATATAACACACACACACAAATATCCTGATCATCTGAACAGAGAGGTAAACTGAAAGAAGGAACAGAGTATTTAGTTAAGCTAAATGCCTTCCTGACCACATTTAAGTTTTAAGTTGTTTTTGTGGTACTAGAGTGTTGTACCATGTTAGCCATATGGAAGCAATGAGAAGTCAAGCAAAATGACACCTGTTATCAGCTAACTAAAAAGATTACAATATGCAACCTTTCGAAGCAACTCAGGCCCCTTCTTCAGGCAAAGCAGAATTCTTGAGGTGCAATTATAAATATGAATTACCTTTTTACTACATTGGAGAAGTTTGGGTTTGGCCCGAACATTTGTGCATGGATTAAATTACTGTATACTAACGCAGAAGCTTCAGTTTGCATCAACAACATTTGCTCAGACTACTTTAAACTAGAACGTGGTACTAGACAAGGATGCTCCTTGTCACCGCTGCTGTTTGCGATTGCCATTGAACCACTGGCAATACATTTTGAAATACTGATCAGATAAAGGGGATTAGCAGAGAAGGAACAGAAAATTTCATTATATGCAGATGATATGGTACTGTATATATCGGACCCCGAAAATTCTGTGCCTGCAGTCTTAACAGCACTCACAGAATTTCAAAAGATCTCTGGTCTCAGAATTAATCTGAATAAAAGTGTACTCTTTCCAGTGAATTCCCAAGCATATAATATTAGATTAGATACCCTACCTTTTATCATTGCAGAACAGTTTAAATACCTAGGGGTAAACAACACAAGTAAACATAAAGCTCTATATCAACAAAATTTCGCCGTCTGCATGGAAAAAATTAAACTAGACTTGCATAGATGGTCAACCCTTCATCTCACACTAGCTGGAAGAATTAACACTGTTAAGATGAATATTCTTCCTAAGCTCCTTTTTTATTTCAAAACATTCCAATATACATTTATAAATCATTCTTTAGGCAATTAGATTCAACAATTACCTCATTTATTTGGAATTCAAAACATCCACACATCAAAAGAGCGACCCTACAAAGACAAAAGGCAGAAGGCGGCATGGCTCTACCTAACTTCCAGTTTTATTATTGGGCAGCAAATATACAGGCGATAAGAACCTGTACACAAATAGAAGAACATACACAGGCTTGGACCGCAATAGAAGTAAAATCCTGCAGTACTTCTTTGTGTTCCTTGCTGTGTGCTCCAATAAACACACGTTATCGGCAATATACAAATAACCCAATTGTGCTCCACTCACTTAGAATCTGGAACCAATGCAGAAAGCATTTTAAGACGGAGAAGCTTCTATCTGTGGCACCTCTGCAAGAGAACCACCTCTTTCAACCTTCACAAACATATGCAGTTTTTAATATCTGGAAAAAATTTGGAATTAACTTGCTTAGAGATCTTTATATAGACGTCTTTGCATCCTATGAACAATTACATTCCAAATTTAACATTCCAGCTACACATTTCTTTCACTATCTTCAAATCAGGAACTTTGTTAAACAGAACCTTCCAGATTTTCCTCATTTTGCACCCTCATCCATGCTGGAAAAAATATTGCTCAATCTAAAGGACTTAGACTCCATCTCTACAATATATAAAATCATTTTACAATCCCTCCCTTTCAAAGATCCAAGAGGACACTGGGAAAAAGATCTCTCAATTAATATATCAGAAAAGGAGTGTAAAGTATCAATGCAGAGAATTCACTCAAGCTCCATATGCGCAAAACATACAATTATACAACTTAAAATTATATATTGAGCACATCTGTTTCGACTAAAACTCTCCAAAATGTTTCCATGATCCAACCTGCGAACGTTGCAACCAAGTCCCAGCCTCACTGGGTCACATGTTCTGGGCCTGCACCAAATTAACATTATTCTGGACAAAAATTTTTAATTACCTCTCAGACAGCTTTGGACTCACAATCCCTCCTAAGCCATTAAAAGCTGTGTTTGGGGTTCTTCCAGAGGGTCTTAAAGTGGAGAAAGACAAACAAATTGTGATTGCATTCACTACACTCTTGGCACGCAGACTTATTCTGATAAACTGGAAGAACCCAAACTCTCCTCTTTTAAGTCAGTGGGAAACCGATGTGTTATACTATTTGAAATTGGAAAAAATCAAATACTCAGTTAGAGGATCTGTACAGACTTTTTTCAAAACATGGCAGGATCTAATCAGTAATATTTTAAAATAAGCTCATAAAGCACAGAGAATTTATTAATTTAGGTATGTTTACAAGCCTTAAATTTCACGCTGTTTGGCTTGCTCTCTCTCTCAGGGGTAGGGATCGATCTGTTCTTAACTCAATTTTTCTTTTTGTAAAAACTTGATTGCTTTGTATGGATTGCAATAAAATTAATAAAAATAAATAAATAAATAAATAAATATGAATTACATTTTGCCTGAACATGGGGCCTGAACCACCTCAAAAACTTGCAAGTTGTTTTTTAAAAGAATGGATTGAATCTGCTGATGTAATCAATCTAGAGAGGTGATTCCAAAGTCTGGAAAGTCTGAAGTTATGAAAAAAAGATGCTACATGCATAAGTAGTTAAAAAAATAAAGCATTAGGGGCAGTAATAAATAATGTTTGAATATACATGCAGATTGATTTGTCTTTTGCTTTATTTCCTCATGTCCAATTTACTCTTTCTTAAATAGTATGTATGTGTTTGTCTTATACATTTATGCTTCCTTACTAAAAAGTCATCATTTCTCAGTGGCTTTTTTCTAAATGAAATTTCTGAACAAAATTTCCATAGTTGCTCTATTTTCTCATGTATAAATGATTACTTTTATTCTTTATTCACAAGTTAAACACTATAAATTGATCCTTCTTGAATTTTGCTTTGGCTCTCAAAGTTTTTTTTTAACTCCATTTTAAATCTGATGCTGATATCTTTAACATTCTTTATAAGATAATGAAAATCATCTGAGAAATCTCTCCTGAAGACTGCTCCATTGATTCCTTTCTCCTTTTGAAACTGAAACTGAACAGCATTCTGCTTATCTTCTCATCACAAATCATAAATGACTTTTATCCTAAACCTACTTCTCCAATTAGGTTTTTAGGACCGATACTGATAACCAATTTCATATTTCTGAAATTACCAATTTTGACACTGATTCCAATATTTTTTCCATTATCTCTTTTAATAACTTGTTACACTAGTTAACTAAAGTGTTCACTTTAATTATAAAAATACATAGAGCACAGATTTTGCCTGTTTACATTTTATTTGCAAAATTAAATTCTGTAGGATAGTTCAGTGAGCACAAAAATACTCAAGTAAATAAAATTATCTTAAAATATATACTTTTTAACTAATAAAATATGTACAGAAAATATTTATCCATAATACATATGCCATAAAAGTAACTAGAACACTTCTCAAAAAATACAAGCTGTCAAATTATTCTGTAATGTACTTATCTTAAACAAAGCTTAATTAAAAAAGTAGTTTTCACCATTTGTCTAAAATAAGCTATAAATTCTCACACATTGATTCAATTAATTGATTTGGCAGTTAAATACTGCAAAAATGTAAATATCCATGCACTTATAGTTTGAATAATTTTAATCATACATAGCAGTACAGCTTTTTTGATGTTTAAATATACATTTATTATATTTATGCCAATGTTTTATTTTTTAACAGCATACCAGCTCGACATTCTTAATTCTTGAGGTGTAATTAGAAATATGGATTACCATTTGCAGTACTTCTTTCTTGCCAAAACCAACACTGTACAACTCACACAAACAAATAGAAAACACACTACAAACCTTTAAAAACATCCACAAAGCTATGAAATGTTTATAAGATGTTTATTAAGAAGATACAAGGCTAACATGCTTAGCAAGTATACAAGTAAAACAGACAAATTTTGCTTTTGAACTTACAAGCCTTCTGTTTACTATGCAGCAGTTTCAACTTCTTTGTCTTTTCTTTTTGTATTTAAAACTCTGAGCTGCTGTACTAAACACAACTTTGGTTACCATTAAAACTCAGACAAACAGTGTCTGTTTTAATTAGACGACAAAATAAAAAGGTCTGAATTCATTAACGTGTCTTTTGTCTAATCATGCAGGAGGACTCCTCTGATCCTTTTTTTCTCTGTTTATTGCTCCCCTTTCGTTAATGTAAAGTCTTATTCCAGTCTCCCGTCTCTCTGGTAAAATCTGCTTTGCTGCTCTCTGTTTACAGAAGTTTGCAACAAAAACAAAATAAAAAATATATGCATGGCATAACATTTAGATGCATTTGAGGGCTGTGTGGACACTGTGGCCCTCAATGGACTGAGTTCAATAGACAGGTCCTAGAATCTTCTCAGTCCATTTCAGGGTTGTGGGGGCAAGATGATATCACATTGGGACTGGGCAAAAGGCTGAAAACAGGCCGGGGCAGTCCATTACAGGGACCACTCTCACTCTACCAGAGATGGGTCTAACTGCAGCCAGCAATATGTATGATGTAGATTATGTAACACCCACAGTATCATGGAATGGCCGCTACTTCAGTCATGAAATGCCCTCAGATATAGTCAGAGAGTCAGATAACCCTTCCACAATCCTGATCTTAACCATAGTGTAACCAGGCATTTGATGAGTGTTTCATGATTAACATTTTGGGTGTTACATGATATTGGGGTGTTATGTGACTGACTTCACACATATTGTGGGCTAAAATTACACACTGTATTTCACATTTGCAAAAAATAACACACACCACAATTTGCAATTGGCAATTGACATATCCTAGATAATAAAAAAAATTGTCTCAAATTAATTCTTTCTGTGCTTGAACATGTGTGGCCACCATAATTTGCACGAAATTAGAATTGCAAAGCTATTAGATTATGACAAATGTTAGGGAATAGCAGAAGTGAAAGGCAAGTTTTATTACAGCAACTGACCATTATGGATATTAAATAAATGTGAGACTGATGGTAAAGTACAAGGTAACCAGATATTCAGAGTCTCAGAGGACACTTCTGTAGCATGTATGCCCATGCATAAAGCCCATCCTCACTTGCTTAATGCTTGTGTTATCTCATCATCATAATTTATCTCATCATTATCAAACAAATAAATGCTGTTTCTCTTTGCTTTTGTGTGCATCGTGTTCATCCTCATCGTGCTGTTCAAATATAACGAATGCTGTTAATCAACCAGGGTTCCTCCTTGGAGTTTTGTGCACACTTTTGTAAATATATTGAGACACTGTTTATTTCAGTGAAGCAATGTCGGCAGCACTGAAAAACTTTACTAGATGGGTAGCCTTTTAAAAACAGGACATTTTTATATTCCTCAGTCACTGATACATCTGTCTCCATGGTAAATTATAGTTTCAATAAAATAGAGAATCATTATAATATGCAGATGATGGAGCTGTGAAGTTGGTTTAGTTTGTAAATACTGGATCAACATTTATTTACTTTGTGCATAATGACTTACATGCCACAGTGTACTTTTGATATCTAGACTAGCTTTTGTTTTCCTTGCTTACATTTTATACTTTTAAGGTTAGGAAGATCCTTTCATTTCACTTTAAGGCTTTTAGCATCAGGAAGAGTGAGATACTGATGTACTGGTTGAATTCTATCTGCTAAAGCTGCTAGGATGAAGATTTCATAAAGCAGAAACAATATGCCTACAGCAAATTCCCAGCAGGCCAGCTGCATGTGAAAGCAGCTCTTGACAGCGAGTAGCTTTCTACCCACACAGTTATTTTGCTAGAGTTTCAACTTGTATTGGAGATCTGTTTGCAGTCAGTAGTGGCCATCTGAGGTGAAAAAGAGGAAAACATGCAAAATATACAAGTCAGTGTAACTGCTGTCAAAGTAAAATTAAAACAGTAATTAATTTATAGTTAAAGTCATCTCAAACATTTCTCAGATGACAGATGACTTAGCAGATTCGCCAATGCTTTTCAATAGGGAATTTTGAAATTTCAAAACTTTGTATAGCATGATTCGTTCAAGATATATTAATGAAAATTGAAATTTCTTTATACAGTAGAATAAGTGTGCCACATTTCAACAAAATTGTCCACTGGGAAAGAGTTGTTTAATGTGGACAGACAGACAAAGAGGCAGGCAGACAGATAGACAGACATGAGCTATTATAATAGGTGCTTTGACCTTTCTATGAAAACACACCTGAAAAAAGACAGCTGTGCAGCCTCAACTACCACAGTACGTCACATAAAGGAGCACTGCAATTAAATTTCAGCCTATCGCAGAGCAAGCCTTCTGTAATGAAAACTGCCAGTTTAAATTGATTGGAACATCACTATTGACAACACCACCTTTTTTCTTGTCAGTGCTATAATAGGTTCTTTCCTCTCATCATTAACATAATTTCCAGTTTTTAACACAACTCCACCTCCCAACCCATAATGAAATCGGTCATTTGGTGTGCTGATTCATTTCCAATACCACTTAAATCTGTATCTTTAGTTCAGTTTCCAAACATCGCCATACTGCTGTCTCAGATGGCCCAATGCAGTAATGGACTTGCTAACGTGCTTAATAATTCTCCAGGACAGCTTGCAATTTGTCAACCTTCTAGTCTTGAAGAAAGACTTTAAATTGGTCATCTTTATTGATTTTTGTGAAAAGGCCTTGAAGCATTTGAACATATTGTAAGTGGTATGCAAGCACTTATGTACAACCAATAAGATAAATATTTTGTGGTTTTCTGTCATAACTGTGCAAATGAGTTTATATTTTCCACTTAGCAGCTGGAATACAGGTCATCTTTAATGTATGCAAGTGAGGTAAGTAAAGAAATAAAAAGAAAAATTAATTTGGACACATAACCTATAAACCTTTCACTTACTACAGGTGAAGAATCCAAGGCCAATTTAATATCTGTGTGCTCATTTGGGGTCACTGGTAAAGTTGGCATGTAAAACAGAGTTGTGCCAAATTTATGATAAATGGTTGCCATTGCGACTCCTTTATTGACTTACTTTGCATTGCCCACACTCTTAACAAATGCCCCAATACATATGATGACTCTGTTCCACAATGTGATATATTTAATTATTGAACTGGCGAACTTCTCAATTTATATTTGTAGGCCCGTCAATAAATTGACTGTTGAACCTGCTTTGTGATGAGAAAGAAATTCAGTTTGTAACACTAGATATGCTTCCATAATATCTGATGGTGTTTGCAGAGACATGAATCCCAGAAAAAAAACTGGATTCTTTTACTAGTGATTAGAGAAAAAGTGTTATTAATTTCATTCAAGCAAGTAATCTGTACAGGGTGTCATCACTACTTCTTACCTAACTCACAAGACATTGGCAGTATTTTGCAGAAGATGTCTACTGCATTTCATTATAAGGTAGGGGTAAATTTTAGCCCAAAATTAACATTTAAATGTTATTTTAAAAATAAGTAAATATTTAAATGTACCTGAGTACAGTTTAAACATTATTGATGCTATGTGTAATTATGTATTGTATGTGTATGTTTTTTACAATTATTAGTAATATTTTTTTACAATATTTTTCATGATGCATCTGCAAAGCATCACATTCTTAGGACTTGTGCACAGTCAAATAAAGAGGCAAATGAAAACTATAGCCTTCAAAAGGATGTGGCACTGGAAAACCACACTTCAAAAAAACAGGTTTCTTTAAGCACACAAAGTATCCTAATGACTTTTTCTTTGTAAATATAATGCACTTATGTAACCCACACAAAATCATTTGTGATCACTCAAATACATTAACAAGCTGTCAATAATTAGTTTTTCTTTATTTGTCCTATCATTCCTTAAAAGAAAAAAACAGAGCTGGAGGATGAAAGATTGATGATAGATTGGATGCATGGGACCTGACTTAATTCCTAGAAGTGTGGGATGCTAGTTGTATTCTGAGGGCAGGAGCAGGTGGTCCAGGATGACATATGGGACCAAACTAAACTCATTTTCTATTTTTCCATAAATTACATATATAGAAACAATGTAATAAATTTTATTTTTAATACTTTGGTGCCTTATTGTTTTAGGAAATATGTCTCAACTCAGCAACGAACAAGTACACAGACTGAATCTGAAACCGTGTGATGGATGAAAAGGAAAAGTAGAATTAGGGCAGTTATTTCCTATTGTTTTTAATTGGAAGGAAATTCAGCATTTACCAGCTGTGATAGATACTTAACAGTTTTAGCATTAAACAAAGCAAAGCAGTCATTTCCTTATATTCAAATATTAATTTCCATTTTTCAAAGAAGAAGATTTTTTTAATACATTTAAATTATATTTGAAGAATAGCATTATTTCTGACAACCCTTGAGTGAGCAGTCAAAACTAGATGGTGTAATGAAGAACTCATGGTAGGTGTAGTACAGTTCACACTTCTACCTTATAGCAGATGTCAGTACAAGTTAACAGGAACTCCTCTAGCTGATGCTGACAGGTGCAAAATGAATCTGTTAAAATACATAAATTTCAAATATATAATCATAGTGCAAATCATTGAAAATTTATGTGACAATTTTCTGGACTTTGAACCATTTACCTGGCATAAAGAAAAGTAAGACATTCAACTTTTCTGAAAAACAGAATTTCCAGTGACATCATTCAGAGGTGTGAGGTCTGCTGCTCTGCTGAGGTAGAGTCTGCTTTCAGAGAATGGATGTACTTGAGCCAAAATGGAAGCATCTTGCAGTTTTCTCTTGTATGATCTGTAAATATGGCTAATGTTACAACCCATACTGATTCCCCAATATTAAGAAAATATTACAAATGTCCCTCATGCTAACTTTAAGCAGTGTTAATCATGAGAGTTTAATATTATTAGCAATGAGCTCAAAAGCCCCTTGTCAGGGAACAGCTTGTCTGTTTTGAAGCATATTCATTTTTGCAAACTGACCACTGAGACTAACTCTAACCCTGCAGTTCAACTCAATAGCACTTCATTGGGTCATTCAGATGGTTGTAAGTGAAAGTGAAGATGAGGCTGGCAGACAGTTAGATGACTTTTAATTTGTCTAAATTCCACTACTGTATATTCATACAGGTACTTATTTAAAGTGTTATTGCCAAAAAGTATGTTAACCTCATTTAATTATGTAGCCTGTTACAATCGATAATTACAGTATATAAAACAGCTCTCTCTCATCATCCACCCGTTATCCAACCCGCTATATCCTAACTACAGGGTCATGGGGGTCTCCTGGAGCCAATCCCAGCCAACACCGGGAGCAAGGCAGGAAACAAACCCTGGGCAGGGTGCCAGCCCACAGCAGGGCTCACACCCACACACCAAGCACACACTAGGGACAATTTACAATCGCCAATACACCTAACCTGCATGTCTTTGGACTGTGGGAGGAAACCGGAGTACCCGGAGGAAACCCATGCAGACACGGGTAGAACATGCAAACTCCACGCAGGGAGGACCCGGGAAGCAAACCCGGGTCACCTAACTGCAAGGCAGCAGCGCTACTCACTGCGCCACCATGCCGCCCCCTCTCTCATCATATGAGGAAGAAATGCTGGTCATTAAAATGTGCTATAATGTGTTGTGTTTATTCTTTCCCCACCCTATACTGTATAAAGAATGGGATCTTTAAAAGATTTGTAGCATCATCTCCAAAAATGTGTTTTCGATTAAATCAGTTTAGATATATGTTATGCTAATTATTTTTCCAAGAAAAATAGCTAAAAAGCCACAGGAAATATCCTGAAAGCATCTCAAAAATGACCCTCAGTCCAAACTTTTTTTTTTTTTGTATTTTTACCTTTGGAAAGTATTGAAAAAGAATCACATTTGGGAAAATCTCAACTGCCATCATTGTTGTTTAATGTCCTGATGTGTCTAGGGTGTGTGAAAGTATTAGTTAATATGCCAATGAACTTTATTTGACTTATTTTATAACAAATTAATCTCTGTAATGTGACTTCCAATGAAATAATGTCACTTTTATTAGAAATAAATAAGGAAGGCCTAGAAAAGTACTAATTTTTAGTAAGGTCAGTGTAGCCATCTAACAGCAACATAAAACAAGAAGTGCACATGACAGGAAGCAGATGACTTTAGTGTTGAAATATTGCTTAATATTATTGTCCACAATAAAACTTATGAAGAAAGTTTTCCATTGTCAATTTTTCTTTAACATTTTAAAGGGCTTCAAGCCTCCAGCTGGTTAATAACCTAACCTTCTTTCTCAGTGGACTTCCACGCTTTCAAAGTCATTACACCCATGTGAATCTGGGATCAGTCAAGAGAGGGGCAAATATAGAGAAGCTGAAATGGAGGAAGTTGTTCCCATCAGCTAAGAGAAAAGAGGCACAATGGAGATGAGTGTTACCCTACAGAAATTTTCTTTCTTGAGAACAGGTTGATGAAAAATTAATCTGACAGAAATTTAAAAATAAAGCAAAGCTTGGGAACATTTTCTAAAAGCAAAAGATAAAACCATAACATGCAGAAAATGCAAGGTTGATTTAATATTCTTTGTCAGTACTGTGCATATGCTTGAACATGTGAAAAGGAAACCTCCTGGTGTGGAAGAAAACTCTGTAGTCTCTTTACCCCATTGTTAGTTGCAGACAGGATTATTATTACTAACAAAATTTAAGCTAAAACCATTGCTGTTAATGAACCAGGGTTCCTCCTTGGAGTTTTGTGCACACTTTTGTAATGTGCTGAATAAAATACCATAAAAAATTAAACTACTTAACATGGGGAAAACAAAAGCTAAAGTACAATAAAACACTAGCACAAAGCAAAAGCAAAATAAAATAAATTTTAACATCTTTTTGTTCTGTTTCATTTAAGCGTGAATCCTATGTCAGCTGGTTTTGCAGACAAGAGCCTAGACTGGGAAAGCAGGGGTTTCTTTTCGATTTCAAGTGATTTTGACTGGTACCATTGCAATTTAACACAAAGAAGGCAATGATGGCAGTTGTAAACAAATGTTCCTCTTTATCATATGTGACATACCTTCAGACTGTACTTTCTATTTTGCTCCCACCTTACAGGAGCAAAGCTGACAATGCAAACTGAAACTTCAAGTGTAAAGAGAGTATTCCCTATGGCCTTTTAGAAGGGTGCACCACACCATCGCTGTTCATTTCAGTATACCTGTGTATTTTTCTCCCCATAGCAGATGTAATGTAGAATGTGGGTATCAGGTAATGCCACAGGATTTATAAAAGGCATGATACCTTCATACATACATAGCCTCTGATTTAAAAACATTCATATATGAAAATCACCAGTGGGTCCTACCAGCATCAAATAACAGGTACAATCTAATCTACAAAGAATCTTGTCTGTCTTCCATTCATAACTTAAGTGCACCCATTTCTACCATGAAATGTTATGAATTAGCCAGTTTAAAAAGTGAAAAAAATGAGATATCCATTTTTTCTAATTTATTTAGTCTGCTTGAAATGATCTCATTGGTACAGCCATACCATCTATTATTCTCATTCTGAAGCTTTTTTAGGCCTTGAATGAATTCCGGATAATGGGGGTATTCACCCTGTAACAGTGTCTGCTAATGTCTCTACCCTTGTATCCAATGGATATCTTCACCTGTGTAAAAGCAGCAGTTTGTGCTCCAGTGCAACATTTGTACTGATTTATTGCTTTTGCTGACTGTCAGGAAGTTCCTATTGGTTTTAGCAAAGCTGTATTAGTATTGTTATTAATATAGACCAAATGACTTCACTGAACTGTTTGAGTGTTTTGTCCTTTAATTAACATGTTACTGTTGATATGGGATGGTGAGTAGGAGTTTCCTATGTTTTCTTTAGAATTTTCTTTGTGGGGTGGTGTGGATGGAGACACGTGTGATTTTCGCATACAATTTAATCTTCTGATACCATGTATCACATTAGATCACTGCCTTGCCATTATGTTTTTTGCCTAATGTGGGCAGCACATTACATTTCTCAAATCGCTCTGTGCTATCAGTTAACTTCAGCCTAAGGAGGTAAGTACAGTACTTCTATTATGATTAGATTGTGGAGGAGATGTTAGCACTTTCTTTTTTGTGTTACCTGCTTGTTCTATTTGCTTATTTTTATTTTCAACATGTATATAGCTAACTTGAAAATAATGTCATGAAATATTTGAGCCCCAACCACACTTTAGACACAATTAAGTATAGTTGAGTTTATGTTAGACATTATTTCTCTGCAAGAAACCTACTTACTACCTCATAACATTCCATGGGCCACTTTTAAACAGTATATTGTGGTTTCTGTATCTTCGTGTGTAGTGTGAAGTTGTCATTCTTGTAGGTTCCTCTCTACAGCTAACGCCCTTTGGGATTATGTTGTGATTCTGAGGGCTATTTCTATTATATCCAGTCTGAAATTTATGTTAAAAGAATAGCTTTCTTTTTAATTTAAGGCATAATGCCAGTTCAGGGTTCATTCAGTCACAATATGACTAATCACATTCTTCAGTTTCTGGATGATGGCCTGAATACTGGTGCTGATGCTAATGCTTGGTGATCCTTAATACCCAGGTGTGCTGTAAGATTCAGTGCTGATCTTAATTCAATTGATTGATTTTGATTAATCAATTCTATGGCTAAGATTATTCATTCTTTTCTCCATGGTTCAAGTTCCAACCCAGTCACTTTTCCCCTGTGTAGCCAATATCAGCCTCCTCTTAGTTTCCATGTGAAGCCATAGATGTTCCATTTTACACTTAAACCTTTCTTTTCTGTACCCATGTGCATCATAAAGGAAACTCAATATAACTATTTTACAGAATCATCGGTTTTGTGAATTGTAAGATCCTAAATTAAAAAGCTTTATTTCAATTAAATATTAATTTTTTGCCAACTTGTGGTTGACCTAGGTACAAGATTCTCATTACTAACAATAGAGCAGAACTGAATTCTTTGTTGTTCTTAAGAGCAGAGATTGTGGTCCATTGCACCTGAGGTCTTCACTGTATTTCCCGTTCTAAGCCCAATACATTTTTTGTCCCTTGCATTTAAGAAACATGACACTTTCTCTTCAATTTAAACCAGGATGGAGCTCCTTACAAATACTCCTCATGAAACCAAAAATTGCTTTTTATAAGTTTATTCCAATGTACATATGCCCAATTCCACTGCTCTCTCCCCAGCTATAGATTCCTTTTTGGAAGTGCTTTCCTTCTTGGGTCTCACTGAAACGGAAGGAGGTTGTGGACTTGATGAGCTCTGAGAGGACTCCATGAGCCAATGGGTTGTCCTCTGAATTGTTTCAGCATATTGGAAGCAGCTGCCTGGCTTGCCCTTCCATTTGTTGAATTCTGCTATATCCAATTCTCTGTTTAATCCATCAATGAATATGGCCATGATCTCTTTTATGCCTAAACAGCTGTGACCATCTATAAAACTGACAATATACCTTTACAGTTATACACAGTATGTCCACATAAAATTCTTTATATGCAGATAATAACCCATCTGACCTTCCCTATATGCTTTGGCTACAAAATCAACCAGAATAAGTATTCCTTCCTTTCTCTAAATCAGTTGGGTTACTTACTCATTCCTCCTCCCACCACCCCTCAGGCAGGCCCCCTGAGACACCTGGGAATGGATGTCTCTAAATAACCTTACAGACCATAGCCACCACAATATACTGTTGGGTACCAAAGACTTATTCTCCGGTTCCTCCTCCCTCTACATATCCTTTCAATTTAAACTTTCATGAATTAACACAAATATATTGCTCGGTATTAATATTACAAGGTCTGTGGTCCATCAGTTCCCTCAAAAAAACATAAAATCTATAGTAGTCTTTTCTTTGCAGAATTCAAAGAAGGTCCTCGGTAAAGTATTTCACCTTGGTGTATTGGATGGGATGTCTCCCTACCTGAATTTATACTGTATCATACCCTCAGCCTCATGTAGTGCTAGGTTCGCTTTCCTCTGACTCCCCCTTCTTGGCTTCATATGGAACACGACCCTACTTTTTTGTGCTTCAGTTATGGTGTCATTTCTCACCACAACACCTTTTTTAACGATTAAATGTAGGTTAAATGTAGGTGGTAAGCCAATTGTATTTAATTGTAATTTAGTCTAGATGTGGGTATTTACATGTTAGAAAACATCAGTCACCAGAATGCACAGTTCATTATTATACATAGATTATTTCCAGTCCCTCCAAGTTCCCTTAATTGGTTTGGCTCCAGACCTGCTTTGTCTTAACTTAAACTTCTGTTCTTTGTCTTAACTTAAACTTCTGTTCTTTAAAGGCCACAGAACTTTTTCCATATGTTCAGACAATGTCCCCCAGTTGTCTCCCTCCGGTCCTACGAGGCCAGATTTCTTTCATTCTTTCTGTACATGTCACCTTGTCACTTCAGGTCCTCTTCCTTTTACTCCATGTACTTCAGCGGAGGGTAATTGTCACAGCTACTAATGGTGCAAATGTATTGCTGACCTCCTGCTAGAGATGCCCTTTCTCTGTCTCTTTGGCCAATTGGAAATCATGATTATTTAACCTTTCCCTCTTGGAACACTCTGCATCACTAATCAACAACTACTGTAATTCAGCAATTCAGAGATTGCTTGGTGAAGTTCAGTTTATTTTAGTAGGGTGTGAGTTGTTTTGTGTGAAGCTTCCTCTCTCATTTCTTTTTTATATTTTTCTGGTTCTTTAATTTCTTCCATTTTCTAGCAGGTTGGGTCAGAAAACTGTCCCTTTCTGTTTTGTTTTTATTAACATCTATCACTTCTCAATGATATAAGAAGGTGTTTTTTCCCTTTTTCTGCTGCTAAGAACATTGCAATATAAGAAAGGAGATTGTGTTTCTTGTTTATATTCACTTAGCATATTTAATAAGTTTTAATGAGAGAAAGCAGTTTCTCTCCAAATTGAAGATATTAATGTGTTTTGTACTCAAGTAGTTGTCATTAGTTGAAAAGTTCAGTTGGACAATTCCTTGAAAAATACCTTTAACCTCAATTATTTTGTACTTTATTTATTTCAGCCAAATAATATTGTTAGGAAGAACCATGTTTGCAATGGCAGTTTCTTGCTCTTTTTAAGAACATATGTAACCTATCTCAGTTAAGTAGAACACCTCTTTTGGCTACTGAGGTCCGTTAAAAAATGAATTGACAATGATTGTTAATAGTAAAAAAATATTAGTGCAAAGCTGAAAGCAGAAAGGGGTGAATTAAAATATTAAGCCATGTATTACTTTAAAAGATCAAGTGGAATGACATTGCAATGTTACAGTTAATAAACTTGCGATAAATTTTCTTGCTGAGGTATTATATTGTTGTGTTGTTGCTGTAGAAACTATGGCTACACTGCAAAATAAACTGTATGATGAATTATAATGTTAAACTGGATATTAAAACTATTGTTATAGCACACTTTTAAATAAAATCAGCAATGGATTTGTTTTGTTTTTTGCCTTGAAACCATACTTCCTATAATTATTATTTAAAATAATTCTGTTTAATGTCACAAATTTAGACATTTTTAATTTAAATACAATATTTTCAAAGCTACTTCATTTCTTCTTCTTGAGTACTTCACAGAAGTGTTAATTTCCACTGGTAGTTTAACTTAGAGTTAAGGCTTCACACACTCATATAAATTAAGGTGTCAGAGTGGTTCTTCAGAGAATGAAATAACAAAAGGTCATTATTTTAAAAGGATACTTGCTGCATACAATAACACAGCTTAAGTCCCGGTTTTCGTAATCTTTTAGTCTACTTCTATGTAGCCTACCATACATTAAAGATATTTTTTTTCCACATATTAGAAAGTATTACAAAGCAGAAAGAGGCAACTTCATATGCAAAGAACCTTTCAAAAATTAAATGGTTCAAGCAATGACTGTACACTCTTAAAATCAAAGGTGCCAGAGTGGTTCTATAAAGCGATTCCATAGGGGAAATGTTTTTGGTTCTCAAAAGACCCATCTACATGATGGTTCCAGGAAGAACCTTTATTTATTTAGATCCATAATAGGCTCCATACAGTAAATAACCATAAATAAATGGTAACAGATTTGTGAAATACCAATGGTTTGTGATTTTAAAAGGACTCTTCATGCATCTAAGTACACGGGTTAAGTTCAGTTTCTTAATCTGTTAGTGTCCTGCTAGGTAGCTTACATATAGTAATGATTTCCAGTTTTTCTACATATTAAGAAGTTTTTTTAAAGCACAATGAACCAACTTCACATGCAAAGAACCCTTCTCAGAATGAAATTGTGCTTTGCCAAGCAATGGTTCTATGAGGAACCATACAATCCAGTAAAAAAACAATAAATGGCATTAAAGAACCACGAGGAACCACAAAACCCAGTAAAGAAACATGCGTTGCCATTAAAGAGCACCTGGATTTTCTTCAGGTTTTCTGTTGTCCTTACACATGCTAATTTGCATATATTAGAGTAAATCAGAACTCTGCATTGGCTCAGTGTTGATGTGTTCCCTATGTCGACTAGCATTGTTGATTTCTGCCTTATGCCTAAAAATCCTGCTGAGAGAGACTACAGCTCACAAAAATGAATAAAGTTGGTTAATTGAATCAAATTAAATGGAGAGCTGTTGTCAGTATTATTTTCATCTTTTTTCCTTCCTTCAGTCTGAACTCTGTCTAAGTTTTGCTAGTCTAAAATAGTTGTGCCAACTTGGGTCCTAGCATGTTCTTCCTATGATGTGTTTCCCTTTCATATTTCTTATAGCTATAAAAGTTCACTTATATAGATCAAAGACATGCAGGTCTATTGGCTGGGAAGGATACAATTTGTTTATTTATACGTGCCTTTCAGGAGTACTTCAACATCACATATACAAGGAGAGATGAACTCCCCACTACAGTCTGTGCCAGAATTGAAATACAGTAAACAAACAATAGGTGGGTAGGTTATGTTTCTTTTTATTAAAAAATCTTTTAAACCAGCTACAGATTTTGAATATAAACAAGCGTTTTGTCATTAAGGATTACTGTTTATATTTCTTCTAAAGATAGATAGATAGATAGATAGATAGATAGATAGATAGATAGATAGATAGATAGATAGATAGATAGATAGATAGATAGAGTTAGGTCCATAAATATTTGGACAGAGACGACTTTTTTCTAATTTTGGTTCTGTACATTACCACAATAAATTGTAAATGAAACAACTCAGATGCAGTTGAAGTTCAGACTTTCAGCTTTAATTCAGTGGGTTGAACAAAACAATTGCATAAAAATGTGAGGCAACTTAAGCATTTATTTTAACACAATCCCTTCATTTCAGGGGCTCAAAAGTAATTGGACAATTGACTCAAAGGCTATTTCATGGGCAGTTGTGTCCAAGTCCGTCGTTATGTCATTATCAATTAAGTAGATAAAAGGTCTGGAGTTGATTTGAGGTGTGGTGCTTGCATGTGGAAGATTTGGCTGTGAACAGACAACATGAGGTCAAAGGAGCTCTCCATGCAGGTGAAAGAAGCCATCCATAAGCTGCGAAAACAGAAAAAAAAACCATCCGAGAAATTGCTACAATATTATGAGTGGCAAAATCTACAGTTTGGTACATCCTGTGAAAGAAAGCAAGCACTGGTGAACTCAGCAACACAAAAAGACCTGGACGTCCACAGAAGACAACAGTGGTGGATGATCGCAGAAATTTTGAATGGCCTAGTCAATCACCTGATCTTAACCCAATTGAGCATGCATTTCACTTGTTGAAGACTAAACTTCGGACAGAAAGGCCCACAAACAAACAGCAACTGAAAGCCGCTGCAGTAAAGGCCTGGCAGAGCATTAAAAAGGAGGAAACCCAGCATCTGGTGATGTCTATGAGATCAAGACTTCAGGCTGTCATTGCCAGCAAAGGGTTTTCAACCAAGTATTAGAAATGAAGGTTTTATTTTCAGTTATTTAATTTGTCCAATTACTTTTGAACCACTGAAATAAAGGGATTGTGTTAAAAAAGTACTTTTAGTTCCCTCACATTTTATGCAATTGTTTTGTTCAACCCACTCAATTAAAGCTGAAAGTATGCACTTCAACTGCATCTGAATTTTTTCATTTAAAATTCATTATGGTAATGTACAGAACCAAAATTAGAAAAAAGTTGTCTCTGTCCAAATATTTATGGACTTAACTGTAGATAGATATGTTTAAAATCCTACAATACAAAGAAACATTGGCATTTGGTTGAATAATGCACCTTTATTTGATATGCCTGTAGGCTGGTTCTGGTAAGTGGAACGGGTTTTAAGAATGGGAACCTGATGTATTATATATATTATTATGTCCACCCTAGCTATGAGGCAGCAGCACTAATGGGAGTATTAATGTATTTAATGATGAGTTTTGCCAATGCACAGTGAAATTCTGTTATGGCTATGCGTATATACAGTAATAGTGGAGCCACACCATTAACTGGAATACTTCACTTGCAGTGTAACTCAGGTATAATTACCATGAGATTGTACTGTCATTCTCTTTTGTACACTGATTAATTGCCAAATTTCTTTACTTTCATCACATACATGTCTGTATGCAATTGCGTTAAAGAAAGCATGCATTTCTGATGCTTCCTATAGAGAAAATGGATGGGACATGTCTTGTGGGTTCAGTGTGGTGTGTACCATTAATTGGGTTTTGTCTCAATAACACATAACACTATTATATTACATTTACACAAAGCTAGTATAAACTTAATTTAAATAAAGTTGTATGGTACTTGTTAAAGACAAGAAAACAAGAGGCGTGTGTTAAATAATTAGCATTATACCTGTATGTTTAAGATGCAATACATTTTAGCTAATCACAAACAATTCATATTATTGACACTATAAAAATGCAGCCAGCAGTTTTTTAAAAATACAGAATACAAAAATTTCTTAATAGGCAACTAAGTTATCACATTACAAGTTATTCATACAGATCTTTTTAAAGGCAACTTAAGAAAAAAACTACAAAATGGAGTTTAATTTATATATGCAACTAGCATTTAAGAATGTACCCTGAAATTCATTTCACATTGGTAAAAGCACAAGTCACTACAGAATGAATTTGTGAAATACTGAGATGTAATAATGTTACAAAGCTGTTAAGAGAACACAAACCCCTTCATGTTGTTTTTTTTCATCTCTGATTATGTGCTTAATTTTTTGTTAAATCAGGCAGTAAGGATAAATCTCTTAAACATGTTCAGTATAGTTTAAATCTGTTCATCGGCATTATGTCCGATGAGTGTCATCTCAAATATTTTGTGACGGTCTAATGATCAGTTAGAATATAATTTGAGGCCAATGTATTACTGGTAACTAATATAAGGTAAATACCTTGCTGCACACAACTCTGACCTGTAGCAACATAAACCTGTAATATGTTGTTATATGAGTAGAACAATCAATTTTCTATAGAAAGATGTATAAAGATTTCATGTAGAAAGAGGTATGAATACTGAAAATATCACAAGATTAATCTTAGAAAAGACAGATGGAGATTGTATTCAAAAAATCTACGGAAATAATCAAAAGCAAATTTAATTTCTTAGATAGTTGCCCCATTGTAATAGACATGCATGAGTGTAATTATATCCAAAAGAAGAATAAGAGAATTTTCTATGTGTAAAATGTTTACATTAAAATTAAACTAAATATTATTATTCTGGTAGCTCTATCCTGCATCAAGATTTATCACATTTAACTGTGGCTTGCTGTTTTATTGTAGAACTGTTTCAAAACTGCAAAGCGACAGCCTGCAGAAAGCACTGGTTTTATGGTCAATGGCGGACTTTTGACTATGCATGGCTCCTTCTTCACCACCATAACTTTAATTCAGGGACCCTAATTGTCATAAAAACTTGTTACCTGCTCAACTCATTGTGAGGTTCTTGAACAGACAAAACAGGACTTAACAGCCTATATGAAGACAATAACTTTTGGCATGTTGCAGTCTCCAAAAAATAAATTCAAAATTGTGCCAGAAGAAATAACACAATGAAATTCATGAAAATAAAGACCCTTTTATTAGTGAATGACAAGTGGAAAGAAATAATATGAACAGTACTTTGATCGTGCTAATATTTTCTGTATTTTAAATGATAAAATAATGAATAAAAAATCCTGAAAAGATTAAACTGGGAATATATGCTCAGTTTCTATTTGATATGTTTAGCATAAAGATAGGTAAGATAGGTAAATCAGAAATATTTTAAGTATTAGGGAACAATCTATGCATTTCAATTATTTTTATCACTTTTCTAAAATGAGTTCAAATATGCTTGAGCTTTATGGAATCTTTATTTCTTTACTTTCATTTTGATACAGCTGTATTATTGTTAAACTGTTATTATTAAAAGAAAGAATAAAACTGTTCAGTTATTTATTTCATTTCCAGGCTGGTGTGTCTCCTTAGAAATTTGAATATTCTTAGTGTAATGTTGTGGTATGCTTTCTGATTTAATGGTGAGAGTAAAAATCAATAGTAAATGTTAATTGTATGATATCTAATTCAAGGTGAGTTTAGGCCATAGGCCCAGTCCTGCAAAAACTGGCTTTGTCTCTCTGGAACAACAAATTAGATTCAAGTGATATGGAAAATTAAATAAGTTTATGTATTGGTTAAAAACAGCATTTGCCAGCAAAGATCTTCATACTGCACTGTTTATAGACACTATACAGTAGTTTCAAGTGGACATTTCCACATCCTATACCAATGAAATAAGTCATGTATTTGAACAAATTGTTTCAAATTACATCTAAACACAATGTTAAGCATTTATAACATTAATGTCTCAAAATAGAAAAGTTGATACAACAGTTACTGTTTTAAATTGCAAAGTTTTAAAATGTCATGAGGTAAAAATAAATACAACAGTTTCTTAATTCAGAACTGTTTTTATTTTCTCAAAACATTTGCCATTTTTCCTAACTTTTTTATGCTCTTCTGTGCTAGGTATATTTTTTCACAGTGTGATATTTAAGCCAAACAGAAATGATTTATTCAGAAGATATGTCAGCTTAGTCAACAATGTTAGTACCTCACAATGCTTAATTCTCAGCTGTAATTTGTTATGTAGGGTTTTCTTCCACTTTTCTAGAGTGTTCTTCCTGTGTTCACAATCAATGCTATTACATTGATTAGTATCCGTTGTAATAACTGGAGACCAGAGGCGTGAAAAGGTTTGGGGCAGCCACCCGTTTAATGCGGTTTCCTGGCTGCAATAGAATTCGAGACATTTCACAACAGTTGTTTACACAACAGAGTCCAAGACAGAACTGCCTGCCTAAGCAAAGGCAGTGAGCTTTATAGCTCAGAGGGCGGAAATGATGTCGTCCTCTGGGCCGGAACTGGAAGTGACATCACCCTTGGGGCCGGAACCGAAGTGACCTCATTCTTGGGGCCGGAACCGAGGTGGTGTGTCCTTCCTGGAAATGGCGGCTCCTGGTGGGATTTCCCGGGTAAGACCTGCAGAGAACTCAGAAAGAGCGTCAGCGTACCCGCCCCTGGGCAGATGTATAAACAGTATTGTCTAAGCCCTTCAGCTGCTTCCCATGCACACGTGTGTGACAAGACTCCCCCCTCAGCCCAGACCCGTCGGGTCGGGCGACCTGCACCGAGGTCGTGGGCCCGGGAGAGGGCATCGGCGTTGGCATGAAGGGACCCCTGTCGATGAACGAGCGTATATTTGTACTGCTGCAGGTCAAGAAACCACCTCGTGACCCGCGGATTCGACTCCCTGTGAAGGGCCATCCACTTTAAAGGCGCATGATCCGTCACCAGAGTGAACACGCGACCCAAGAGGTAGTACCGCAGCTGCGTCACCGCCCATTTGATCGCCAGAGCCTCCTTCTCCACCGCCGCGTACCTGGTCTCCCGGTCCAACAGTTTCCGGCTCAGGTACATAACGGGGTGTTCAACACCGTCGACGCTTTGGCTCAACACGGCTCCCAAGCCTGTGTCCGAAGCGTCCGTCTGGAGGACAAAAGGGAGAGAGAAGTTAGGGGAGATTAAGATAGGTGCTGAAGTCAGAGCCCTTTTTAAGTCACTGAATGCAGCCCCGCTTATCAGACCATACCACCGTATTAGTAGCTCTTTTCTTTGTCAAGTCGGTCAAGGGCGCCGCTCGCTCGGAGAAGCGAGGCACAAACCGGCGGTAGTACCCGCCAAACCGAGAAAGGATTGGACTTGCCGCTTGGTTTTGGACGGGCCAGGCCATTATGGCTTGCAACTTGGAACACTGTGGCCTCACAGTACCCCGGCCCACTAGGTAGCCCAAATATTTGGCTTCTCTCAACCCGAAGTAACATTTCTTGGGGTTGATGCGGAGCCCGGCCTCTCCCAATGTCCGTAATACTGCTGTGACCTGCTGTATGTGCTCCTTCCAGGTGCTGGAATAGATGACAACGTCATCCAGATAGGCAGCACAGAACGAGTTATGGGGCGGAGCACTTTGTCCACCAGGCGCTGAAAAGTCGCAGCCCGTGTAACCCGAATGGAAGGACACGATACTGCCAGTGTCCGCTAGGAGTGCTAAACGCGTTTTTCCTTCGGACTCCGTTAAAGGAACCTGCCAGTACCCCTTTGTCATGTCAAGTGTAGTCAAGAATTTGGCTGGTCCCAGTCTCGAGGAGGTCGCCACGCGAGGCATGGGATAAGCATCAAATCGGAAACTTGGTTGAGCCGACGGAAGTCATTGCAAACCCTCCAACTGCCGTCAGGCTTAGCAATCAAGACGATGGGGCTGGACCAGGGACTACTACTTTCCTCGATCACTCCTAGTGCCAGCATTCGCTTGATTTCCAGTTCCACTTCTACTTTCTTTGCCTCCGGGAGTCTGTAGGGTCGCTCACGGACGATCACCCCGGGTCAGTCACTATGTCGCGCAATCAGAGAGGTCCGACCTGGTTGTTCACTTACCACCTCTGGGACCGGCGGATAGCTGCTTCGAGCTCCTGTCTCTGTCTGGGAGATAGCTGTTCGCCAAAATTAAGGGCACTTACTTCCGCGAAGAGAGAGCAGGGCTGTCCGGAGGAGGGATCGGGATCCCTCTCCTTCCACGGTTTCAGCAGGTTTACATGATATATTCGCTCAGCTGGTCGGCGATTGGGCTGTTTCACCAAATAGTCGACCAATCCCTTCCTCTCCTTAATTTCAGTAGGGGCCTAGCCAATGTGCGAGCAGTTTAGAGTGTGAAGTAGGAACCAATACCATGACGCGATCCCCGGTTGGAACTCCCGGAGAGTCGTACACGGTCATACAGGCGGCCTGTGCTGATTGTGCCTCCTCGATATGACTTTTAGTATAGGTCTTATTACATCAAATCTATCGCGCAACTGGGCGATATACTCCAAAATGTTAGTGGAGGGCTGTGCCTCCCCTTCCCAGCCCTCTTTTAAAATATCTAATAAGCCCCGGGGCTGTCTTCCGTATAGTAATTCAAAGGGAGAGAACCCGTAGAGGCTTGAGGACTCCCGGTAGGCAAAGAGGACAAGGGGGAGGAGTTGGTCCCAATTCCTCCCATCCTTGCTGACTACCTTACGTAGCATTTGCTTGAGAGTTTGATTGAATCTCTCCACTAGCCCATCGGTTTGAGGATGATACACGAGGTTTTAAATGCTTTATTTTCAGTAACTTGGCAGTCTCCTTGAGCGTTTCCGAGGTGAAAGGCGTTCCTTGGTCCGTCAGGACTTCTCTAGGAATGCCCACGCGTGAAAAGACTCCTACTAGTTCCGGTGCAATATTTTTAGTGGTAGGCGGCGCAATGGAACGGCTTCAGGGAATCGGGTTGCATAATCCACGAGGACGAGTATATATTTATATCCTCGGGCTGAGGGCTCCAGGGTCCTACTATATCCACCCCAATCCTGTCAAAGGGAACGTCAATAAGGGAAGGGGAATCAGAGGAGCACGGTCCTTCCTAGGAATTTGCCGCAGTTGACACTCCGGCAGGAAATGCAAAAGCGGCGAACCTCCTCATTAATCCCGGCCAAAAAGCGGAGCTTAATGCGCTCTAATGTTTTATCGGGCCGAGATGGCCTCCAAGAAGGTGAGAGTGGGCTAACTTCGCAAACCTGCCGCCGGTAGGTCCGCGGGACTAGCAACAACTTCCGGACCTTCCCCTCATGTTCAGCAACCCGATACAATAATTCATTATCCATGACAAAGTGAGGTCCCTGTGGCATGGGCAAATGCGTCGTTGGCGTTAACGAGAACCACTGCATTCTTTATGTGCTTCAGAGAGTCGTCATTCCACTGTTCTCTCTTGAAAGAAGCCGGAGTCGCTCTAAACTGAAAGTGCAACTCAGAGAGCGGGTCGGTCTGACCTCAAGGGGCGGAGAATCCTCCCTCGCTGCGGGCGCTAGTGGATGGCGTAGTAGCCCGCGACGGTCCGGGAGTCTCTTCGTCACTCTCTTGGCCTACCGCCCCACTCCCTGTCGGCTGATTACACGGTGTGGAAGCAGCTTGAGATGAGTCTTTATCATCTATAACGAGGCCAAAAGCTTTTCGGGGAATGCTTTCTAAACTACGCGTTACTGTCAGACCAGTCCGCCCGAGGATTACGGAAGCGGAGGATCCGGGTGTACCGCTACGTAAGCCGCGAAGGGTTCCTCCGAGACATACGTAACACGGGCGGTATTGTACGAGCGGATATCTCCGTGTATACATTTTAGACTGGTCTTTTTAATCCATTGTTGCGGTAGAACAAAGCGGCGAGCAACGACAGACACGTTACTGCGGA
Source organism: Polypterus senegalus (assembly GCF_016835505.1). Lineage (NCBI taxonomy): Eukaryota > Metazoa > Chordata > Cladistia > Polypteriformes > Polypteridae > Polypterus > Polypterus senegalus. Next base: position 90,710,336 of record NC_053163.1, on the reverse strand, counting down.
ATCAAACAGCGCTGTTACCATATGTCCATTAATAATAAGCTCTCCCGTATGTTTATCCGCCAGGGATTGCTAAGGGCACACAAACAACCCCGCCATTGTCCCCTACGGTCCGCCTTGTTCCCGAACAGGTCGCCAAGCCAGACGGCCCGGCGACTTGAACAGGCTCTGGATTGCGTGGAAGGGACTGCTTTGTAGGACATAACTCCCGGTAGTCCACAGAGCGGCTGGTCTGCCCTCCCGGGTTTCACAGCCGGCCTCTGGGTTGCAGAGCTGTAGCAGCTCGTCCAGAATGGAATTCTCCCCAGGCGGCTGGGCAAATTCCTGGGGTATTCGCTGTAGCAGCAAAAACAGGCCACTTGCTGCACTATTTGCAAGGGGTCAAATCAAATGGCGTAGCCACTCACCCACCTGTTGCCAGAGAGCCATAGCCTGCTCTGACAGCCTTTGTTGGGTTAAACTCCCAGTCTATTATATTCTTTACCTGCCGGCCTGGGGACAGCCCATCGTTAACAGGGACCTTGGTCCCGATGGGCGGCTCGGCTTTCCTACCCAGAAGAGCATACTGAGCCACTCGTGTGTTTTCCCCAGAAGCCAGCCCACGCCTGTGGGTCCCCTCTACCTTCTCCACGAGATGGGTTGGTAGCCCCGGGTTATGCTCGTGGAGCAGAGCCTGCACCGCGTCCTTCCTGACCCTCCAGCGCACTCCCTGCCCCGAAACTCGGCCCCGGTACTCACCCACCTGGTTCCTTGAAGGTCCGTGTCCCGGGTTCTTCGGGGACACCATCCTGCCGACTACGCCACTGTAATAACTGGAGACCAGAGGCGTGAAAAGGTTTGGGGCAGCCACCCGTTTAATGCGGTTTCCTGGCTGCAATAGAATTCGAGACATTTCAAACAGTTGTTTACACAACAGAGTCCAAGACAGAACTGCCTGCCTAAGCAAAGGCAGTGAGCTTTATAGCTCAGAGGGCGGAAATGATGTCGTCCTCTGGGCCGGAACTGGAAGTGACATCACCCTTGGGGCCGGAACCGGAAGTGACCTCATTCTTGGGGCCGGAACCGGAGGTGGTGTGTCCTTCCTGGAAATGGCGGCTCCTGGTGGGATTTCCCGGGTAAGACCTGCAGAGAACTCAGAAAGAGCGTCAGCGTACCCCGCCCCTGGGCAGATGTATAAACAGTATTGTCTAAGCCCTTCAGCTGCTTCCCATGCACACGTGTGTGACACCGTATTATCATCCCTAAATATGCCTTGTAATGGATTGTTGTCTTCCTCGTCTGTCCCTGTTATTGGGTCTTCATAATGCAATTCAAATTTAGGTAGAAATTGAAAATAGCAAAAACTGTGTTGAATAACATCTATTAATTGCTTACGTATTAAAACAACACCAACTGCAAATCTTGTCATCCATCCATCCAGCCATTCATCCTCCATTTATTTTACAGCTTATTTTTTCAGGATAGAATGCAGTCACAGTATATCACAGTGGGTCCAAAGCAGAAAAATAATTGCACTGGATTAGATTCCAGTGTATTTCTAAATTCTCTAACCCTCAAAAAAGAATGCACAATGTATTTATTGATGTGACAAATAAAATGAAACTAGCATGTGAAATGACACAAAACTATCGTGTGAAATGACAAACTCAATGCAATTATTAATATAACTCCAGGTGAAAACATTAGTAATAATGTTACATTCATAATCCAACCTTGCCTCCTCTCCTCTCCCTTGAAACTTAATCACAGGGTTTTCTTCTTCTATCTCCTCCTGATCATTTTTAACTTCATCAGGTTAAGTCATATTCCAGCTTGCACTACAATGTTGTGAGGAACAGCAATAACAATACAGGAGCATTCAGGTGAAAATCTAAGTCCCCATGATGATTTCTGTAGGCTTTGAAAGAACATCTTCCAAATTCTTAAGAGTACATTCCACAACACTACATATCACATGGTGTTTACTGTTATACGTACTTCCTTTCAGCTGTGGTTTGTATATTCAGTACTGTGGTTAGCAAGTATGCATAGGGAGAATACTTGCAGTCACCTAAAACAAAACTGAATGAAGGGATTATTTGACATAATTGAAAATAAATGCCACGTCAGAATAGGTTGGGGAGCATGCACTGATACAGCACATTGCTGCACCCACCACACGATGAAACAGCCCGGGATCCTAGTTGGTAACCCACCAAGTAGACATACGGTACAGTCCCACTCTCCGAAAATGACCCTCTATCTGCTGCAACCAGGTGTTACATGGGCGTTCCCCTTGGCCTGGTCCAGCTACCTGCTTCCTCAACAATGAGGATCTTGTGAGCCAGATCACCCTCGGGGAATCGCACCACATGGCCATAGTGCCGTAACTGACATTTCCTCACAATGCAGGTAATGTGCCTCATTGGGGACTCCATGAGCAATTGCTCATTCAATACAATGTCAAACCAGTGTTACCCAAGGATTCTCCAAAGAGACACAGTACCAAAGGAGTCCAGTCTACATCTCAGGTCACATTATAGCATCCATGACTCCTAACCATACAGCAAAACAGGAAGCATTAGGACTCTAAAGACCTTTTGCAAAGATACCTGGTGCGCCACACACCCCTTTCCAGCAACCTCATGACCCCTCCATGCTCTCCCAATCCATCTACTGACTTCATAGGAAGAGTCACCAGAGACATGAATGTCACTGCTGACCCCATGTAAGACCCAAAGACTTTGCCCAACACCCAGTCCATGCAAGCATTGAACAGAGTAGGAGCAAGAACACGCCCCTGATGAACCCCGGAATCAAGTGGGAAAAACGCATAGGTTCTGCTCCACTCTGCACAGCCCTCACAGTACCGGTGTACAGGCTGGCCATGATAACAAGGGAACTTTGAGGGGATCCCGCGAAGTCTCAGAATGTCCCACAGGGCAGCTCGATCAACTGAGTCTAACACTTTCCGAAAATCGACAAAGGCTGCAAAGAAACTCTGCCAATATTTGTGTTTGTTCTCCATGAGAACCCTCAGTGCCAATATGCGATCAATGGTAGACTTCTTAGGCATAAAACTAGACTGCTCCATTCACTGGTAGGTGAGCAAGTAATCACCTTGAGGATCCTATTGAGGAAGACCCTAGCAAGGACCTTACCCGGTGCTGTAAGCAGTGTTATCCCCTGTAGTTGCCACAATCCAGGTGATCACCCTTCCATTTCCAGATAGGGACGACAAGTCCCATTGTCCAGTAAGTTGGGGTGACGCCAGTCTCCCAAATGGAAGCAAAGATTAATTTCAATGCCAGGAGGACTGCCTTACTACCAGCCTGGAGAAATTTAACTCAGATGCCACAGATCCCTGCAGCCTTCTCTACCCTCAACTGGTTCACCATCTGTGCAATCTCAATTAGATTTTGTGATTCACAGATAATTGGAGGATCAGCCTCAAGAACCGTGGACCCAGAGATATCCAACTTCCTTTAAACAGCTGCTCAAAGTAGCTAGCCCGGCGGGTCACAACTGCAGTGTCATCCATAAGGGCTGCTCCATCAGCTGTCCTGACTGCAACTCTCCGAGGAACAGATTGGATGTGTATGCTTCGATTCCTCTTTAAGCAGGACATGGGACACTGGACCATAGATGGTGTGTCACTTGCTCACAGATTCCTCTAACAAATGCCTTCTTATCTGCCCTCAGGGCCCTCGCAGCTGCCCTTCTCAGTTCTCGGTACAGACCGGAATTACCATCAAGCCATGCACCGCAATTCCTCTTGATGATATCCAGAGTGCCCTGTGATGAAACACCTCCTTCTGGGAACACCACTAACACCAACATAACCCTCAGCAACCTTCAGGGTCTTGTCACGGAAGGTGTCCCACATCACATTAAGATCAGCAGTCACACCCAAATCTGTAAGGTCCACACACAAACTGTGTGCAAACAAATAAAAAAAAAATAAAATAAAAACCCATACTGAAATTATAATAGTTGTAATGTTAACTTAATTTTCCTGTTCCTGTCATGTATCTTGCTAACCCACAATTGGGCTCACATCTTGTTTACAGGGTTAGGAGGCAAGTGCCCTAACCAAACAAATAAATATCACAGGCCAGAAAATCCACAGTTAGTGAATTCTTCAAAGGTTCAAGGATGACACTTACTACTATTTCCTAATGGGGTGTAAGTGAATTTTCTTGTACTGTGCTGAGTGGACTTCTATGGGCACACCAGGAGACAAGATCCAAGTAACAAATATCTTGGTGAATAAAAAACGGATTGGCTTTGTCATTAATTGCTAAGCATGTTTACCTGCTGCTTTATTAAATAAGGATTTGGGGAGCAGTCATTAATTAAAAATTATAGAATGATGTTAATAAAATACTCCACATTAAGATGCTTCTGGGAAATTCACCCATACATACATAATGAGTTCTATTTCATACCAAACAAAGGCAAAACTACATTCTTGTATTGTTTTATAATTACTTCAGAACACATTTTGTGAATGATGTATACTATTTTTTCCTCTATAAAGATTATTTTGAAACTATAGGTTATTTAAAGTCATTGTCATGTTCAAAAGTCTGTGCAAGCACAAATAAATTGTCCCTTTCAAGCAAATGCAAATCGGGTTTTGAAAAGTATATCCTTATACTTGACTTAATGTTCATAATGTCATTGATCTCAGTAGTGGCTTGAGAACAGTGGGTGTCCAACAGCTTCAAAACATCATTAATTCACCACAGCATTTTTTTTCTTTGTAGAATGCCTCTTCTAACTCCCAATGTTATGGTGGTGTGTTCAACAAAATTGTTCATTACTGGTCTCGTTTAGCAATCACACCTAGTACCAACCAATCTCCCCATAGTGTATGGCAAATTTTCTTTTTTGCAACCCTTCCAAATGGCCTATTGGGTTGGATGAAAAATGTAAGTATTAATTTGAAAAGCTGGTGTCCTCAGAACCCAAAAAGACATTGTAGTTCACTGTGTCTCTTTGACATTTTTGTTTTTCTCAAAATCTTTCTCACTAGAAATCATTTTTAAACCCATCGTGTGTATGCAGGGACGAGGGGAAGTGGGTTAGAGAGAAGGGATCTGGTTTATCATGCTATTTCACTGAAAAGAAATACATTAAAATCTATATTTCCAGTTTACTCTCAAACATTCTTGATAATAAAATGACAAGTGGAAGCCCATAATAACATTTAACACCTAGAAGCATTTTTCGCAAATAATTTCAAATAATTTACCCAAGTAGTTTTCTATTTAAGAGGTAGTTAAATTTAACAAGAAAGTACATCTTCACGACCGCAAAAAATATTAGAGGAGCCAATGATAAACATTGGGGTGTCAGCTGGGCAACCCTGTTTAATGAAAGGAATACAAAAGTATCATGGCTTGCCACAGAAAGAAAAGTCAGCCAATCCAGCCTTTCCAATAATAAACAAAAAAATGGGAACAGTAAATTCTGTTTATAATAACATAAATTGGTCCACTTCTGAAAACTTGAGAGCTTCTTCAATATCCAGGGTCAAGCAGCGAATAAGAGGCGGTGCTTTGGGCACACCCGTTTTTATTGCATCCGTGGCAGAAAGGACAGAGCCTTCTCCGGGGTCAGGTGCAGAGGTTCTTCTTGATACTGCAGATGGAACAGACAGAATGGTTAGTGACAGCACCTCCTCCTGGTGTGGAATGTAATTGCTTACGTTAGTTAAGCCCTGAAGGCGATCACCAGTAGCACATGCATGACAATAGACACAACTGCACAGACATAGTTTTCAGTACAAGTAAAGGCTTTTTATTAATGCAATTACTTTAACAAAGTTTCTTTCTTATTCACTACGTGTTACAATAAACTTTCTCCTCAAACTTTTCCCTTCCACTCCTCCCAGCAAGCGTAGTCCTTCCTTTGCACCCAACACCAGCTTCCCACGGTGAAGTGGAGCAGTCTCCTTTCCTACTTCTGGTGCCACCATGCAGCATCCAAGAAGTAATTCCTGGTCACCCCCTAAACTGGGGAAAGCTTCTCCCACCAGCTCCCCCTGGCAGTTACCACAAAACACAGAAGGTATGGCCATTGGATCTATAATTCTATGCAAACCTGTGGGTGTGGGTGTGCACACAGAAGACTTACAAGAGAGTTGTTACCACTAGTTGTGGTGGGGACCACATTGCCCCAGGAGGCAAACTCATTCCATCCTTCCATTATCAAGGCCTCTTGTTCAGACAAGGAGCCACTCATCCCAGTCAGATTGCCAACCAACCCTTGTGTTCTATAGATTTTTTGTTTATTGTATTGTATGATTGTATGTGTTTGTGCGTCGGTGCAGGTGGGTAAATTTAATTGATCATGCATCAACAAAACATCAACACAATTAAATCAAGCAAACAAAATATTAAAAACATGGAGAAATAACACATTTTAAGAAACATTTTTATATATTTTAGAACTGAATACTCAAAAAGTGGGTACGTTTTTTCAGCTTCTGTAGCAAGTTCAGTAAAATATGATTATCAATCAGTTAGTCACTTGTTGTTTATTTTATACAGTGTCATTTCCAGCACTCAACATCGCATGGCATTTTGCAGGGCAGACAATCTTACTATACAGTATGAAATATAAAAATATATCATCCATGTAGCCATTCATTCTCAGGTAATCCAATTATTGGATGACAAAAAGCTATGACCTATCCTAGCGGTATTAAGCACAATGCTGCTACTAGCCTTAGATATGTTAACAGTACACTGAAGTAGAGTAAAAAAGAAGAATGGCATTTGCAAATAAAAAAAAGACATGATAACAGTAGTTCACAAATATATACCTAACTGTAATAGGATGTATAATAAGAAGCTTCAGAATTCACAGTATGAACATACACTACAGCTAGGCATACTACACATGCTTATTTTATTCTATGTTCCTACAAAATAACCCATGCCTGTCAAAAGCTAGAATCTGTTCTGAAAATGGATGACTGATTAAATGATTACGTTTAATTCGTTTAGAGCTTTACAGTATTCATTTGTCCTCTTTTGCTGCACAAGATATGTGTTATTGCTAATGATTTTGACTTGAACTCTAATAGGCCTTACAGTTTTGGAAAGCTGCTAAATGTTGCTGTCATCTTACTCATGACTAATTTGAGTTCACATGCATCTGTGATTTATTAAATTCACAGTTGCTTTTTAGAAACATGAGTGGGTCATTGGCTAATTATTAAAGATTTAGATAGATGTTGTTAGTTTCATTTTACTTACAATTTGACACCATTGAAATGCAGTGAGAGTCTGTTTGATGACTGTTCTTGTATAAGTATTAACATATTTTATTTGTGTCTACATATAATATTGCAATAGATTATCTCACTTACTTTTAAAAGTGTTTAAAGCAGTTCTTTCATTATGGCTGTATTTACATTACAATCAACACACAACGGAAAAAAAGTGAAAATCTCCATATATTTTCTACATAAGTATCCATTTCAGGGAAGTGAGAAACCAGTGTCTATCCGTACCTACATATTGGCGGTAAGGCTACAGTAAGTTGTGGCTGATGTATCAGACCATTCCAGGAAACATGCATACTGTACATACCCTCCCTGGGGTTTAAGTTAACCTAACCTACTTTAACTTAACCTATCCTAAACTAACGTTCATACTTTTATGTGGGAGAAAAAAACATGAATAAATGTGGAGAATGTGTAATCTCTACTCAGGCAGTGGATGGACTGGAATTGAAACCTAAGACTTTGGAGCACTGGAGACAGCGTAAGCCATTTCATACAATTTCTCTTTCCTCTTTAGATAATTTTGTGTCCCTTTTCTTGTTTTACTGCAGAATTCAATCTTTCCACTCATAGATGTGTCTGCTTGTGAGGTTACTGTGTTGCTCATTATGTGCTTACATAATATGTTATCGGAGTGAATGTATACAGTCTTTTTTTCCTGTGACAAATACTCAGAACTGAATGTACTCAGAAGGCAATTAAAGTTGTCTATGCCTTAAAATACAATGGTTGCTTTTATAATCATGCATAACCACAAACCTTAGCAACACAGCACATGTTTTTATCACCATTTAATGTTAACTCCATGCTATGCACCATCAAGAGAACAAGTTTACTGTTGTTTTTTTTTTTTTTTGTAAGTGTTTCTCTAATATGGACAGTAGAGCATTAAATTATTTGTAGATTTCTGTATTTCTGATTTAATTATAAATTACGCAATCTGTTTCCACATGTCCAAAATCTTTATCAATTAATGTAATTCAAAGTAACTTGACAGATGTACATTATGAACAATTATGTATTGACTAGTTTTTTGTTTAACCTCCAAATTCCTCTTCTATTATGTAGAATTTGGCTGTGGTGTTTGATTTTTGGACAAAAAACATACCAAATCTTTCTTAACCATATGCACTCTGTTATTCTTCATTTAATTCAGATGTACATTTTAACCAACCAAGGTGATTAGTTTAACCATAGCTATATAACTATGCTTGCATTATGTTTGCAGCACAAGGATGACTATTAAAAAATGCAACATGTATGTAAGCGAAAAACCCAGCCACACAGGTCAGATACTGAACACTTGGTTGGAGCACTAATAAGCTTGGCCTGGGGTGCAAAATAACCTAGAACTGGCACTGTATGTGCTGTATATTTAATGTTTTCTTCTTTAAATTAATAAAAATTATTTAAATTGTTTTTAACCTAAATGCAGCAACTTCTTTCTGCAATTGATGTCATTGTTTACAAAAACGGAGTGCTGTAGTGTGGTGCTTAGAATGATTGTCACATGAAATCAAAAAACCTTGGTTCGATTCGCAGCCTACTTATACTTTATGAGTGGATTTTACCCGATTTTCTCTAGGTGCTCCAAGATCCCCTTAAATCCCAAAGATTTGCTTTTTTAGTTAATCTGAAGCATGGTAAAACTAAGTATGGATATGTGTTTAAGTGGTGCCCTAAGATCTGGTCAGGCATGGTTCTGCTTTCTACCATATGCTGTAAGGATTGGCTGTGGACCTCAGGGAAAGTCGACTGGAAAAGCAACATCCAAAACATAAATGAAAAAATACCTACAGCCAATATAAATAACAAATGTTTCAACATGTCAATTACCCTCTGGATAAAACTAATAACTAAAGTTGTTGTTATAAGGTATATATATATATATATTTAAATAAAACTGCTTGTGTGAGATACAGTAGCCATGAGCTTTATACTCATAATAAATTAATTAAGTAGTTGATGAGTCTAAAAAAGTTGCTTTCCTGGTATCTGATCATCAAGTTTACTCCGTATTCACAAAAATGTAAATCATTCATTATTAAATTTGTGTATTTGCCCCTATGCAGATACATTTTTTACTAGTATGCTCACAATGATACAAAATACTGATATATAGTTATCAGCACTTATGTTGATTGTTTCTTTTAATCATGTGCAGAATTTTGGGGTTATCACAAGGATTTGCCATCTATACTCCCAGGCAAATTCTTATGTTTGATTTCTCACTGAATAAGTTTGCCATCTGAAGTCTCTCAAAGAAGTTTTAGCAAACTGTCATACCCATTTAATATTATAGTGTAGATGACCTGAAATATATGGACTGAAGGAAAACAAAATTGATAAGAGAAATCATTAATGAATGTATAAAAACATAAAAATGTTTATAACTATAAACAGTAGAATTCCCTGCAAAAAGAGGAATATTAATCTGTGAACTAATAACGGGGTGTAAAAGGCAAACATCTATAGCTGGATTTGATTTCATCAAAGAACGTTTGTGAGAGTCAATGTAAGCTTACAGTTTAATATATAAAATCAGAACCTTATTTAACTTCTGTTTACGAGGTTCTTTGAATCTCAGCTTTGAAATTCAAGCTGACAAGTCACAATGTCCACTTCTCTAAAAAAATGAATTTCATCTATATCAGGTCTTATTTAGTCAATAATCTTATATATAAATTAGATTAACTATTTTCTATGAATGGAATATCTTAATCATTTGGCAATGTTTCTAAGGAATTGGAGAAACAGTTAATGCATACTTAAAACTCTTTGCCAAGTAAGACTGACTGATTGATTTAAAGGCTGCTATAAAAGTCGAAAACATTTCTGTTGAGTGTCATGTGCGTTTTCGTAGATTTCTTAGCATGATCGAACTATTAAGCCAAACTTTTTCTTTGGCAAACAGAGTTAAAATAATCTTTTCCCACACCATGTATTGTCCGTAGTTCAATTATGAATGACAGTGATTAATCTGTGACCTGTATAAATTTTTATTTTGTATATGCCCTCTAAGTAGTAAAAGCAGCTATACTGTACTTAAATGTCTTTATCGTGGACATAAACCACATTAACACACCCCAATGGTTTAACTTCTAAGTATAAAACTGATCCAACACCCTGTATCCCCCCTATTTTTGGAAGATTATTCAATACGAAACTGACGGCAGTTGTTAGGTAAGAATGAATGGCCCACTGTCATGTCCCCGCTATTTTCTTTGTTCATCTTACAAATAGCGGCCTTAAGGCAGCTCGGAGTGCAACTTCGCCTGTGGGACAGATCCTCAGCCGGCCGGTCGGCGCTAACACAACCGCATTCATTGAGAGTTTGTTTAATGCATTTCTTGCTTTGATGCGTCTGTTGTTTACCTGGAGTAGAAGACTTGAATCGTAAACCCGGCACAGCCTTTTTCTGATACCTTTTTATATTGTCGGGCAGTTTCTTGACATGTTTATAGTCCCTGGCTACCGCATTGTAAAGAATCCCTCTATTTATTTAATACAATTGTACCGTGAATAGAGGAAAAAATAAACAGACGGACTCAACATACGATTCTTCTTTTTTTGGTGCTGAAAACCCTGTGTGTCAACACAAAGGGGCTGCGTTTTCACCGCCGAAAGTAAATTCTTTTGAAGTGGAACTAATCATCTGAGGGATATTTCTCGTTGTCCTAACAACGCAGCTGAATTGAAAAGAGACTCCCTTTTTGTTGAAGATATGTTTTCTTTCTTTCATTCAAAACTGATGATGATACTACTTTCACGCCCTGTCCTCCCATATTGTAAATCCAAACTCTCTCTCTCTCCCTCCCTCCCTCCTTCCCTCCCTCACTCTCTGTGTCTCTCTCTCTCTGTCTTCTTCCCTCTCTATCCTTTTTTGAAGGCTTTTTACTTTGAGACGCCGAGCGTGTGACTCCTTCCCAGCTACGTCAGAAATCCCCTGTCCTTCTGCTGTTTGATACCTACTCAGATATAAGGAGAATAATCCCGAATCATGTGCGAGAATATTTAATAATAAATCCCACCCCCACTGCACATTATCCTTTTTCTTATTTAAAACAATAGACGGTGCAGGCCCAAGTAATAATGTCTTGCTGCAGCACATTTAAGGCAGATGTTTATAAAGACCATTATCTTAGTATTTGTATGTCAATAAACACGATGTTATTCGCGTTTGCAAAATGTAATTCCTTCAGAATGATGGTCAAATGAGTAAATTATCTCAGCTGCATTTGGACAGGTAAAATGCAAGAAACGAACCACGTATTATTTAAAATGTAGTCTGCAATGACAACAATGTTTACATTAACAGTTTTACTCAAAACAAACAACAAAGAAAAAGTTACTTCCAATGTTTGTGTTATGGCATAATTTTTGATTTAACGTGTTTTTCATGACGTCCCGTTTAGGGCACCATAGCGCTTATTTTACACATTGCACTCAAAAAAAGTCAAGAGCTGGACACACGACACAATATTTTATTGTCTGATTTGATTTTGAATCTTTACTTCTAAATTTCTGTCACATATTGTCCCGTCCAATCTGTTATATCTACAGATGACTGCAAATAGCCCTTGGAAGCGTTAAACCAGATGCTGCTAAAATCTGACTGCAAAATGTTAAACGTATCATTACATACTTTTGTATTGAAATGTCTGTTTTTCGGCTAATGTGTGCAACTCTCAATATATATCTAACATTTTTACACTTGTTTTGTGCTTTTTATTCTTAATATAAAGAATCAAGTTATCGTGTAATAATTAAATGGGAATTGCTTGAGCGTTTCTTTTCTTTTTTACACCTTTTTTACTAGAATTGACTATTGCTTCAATACATGATTCCTCTTTTTTATGGGGTGGGGGCAGCAGCCGGAGTTAATTAAAACAGCAAAACCCTTTCTTTAACTTCCTCCGCCTCAGAGTTCACACGACTAGACTGCGCTCCTGCGGCGGCTGTACAAGTGGTCTGTATTAACTCCTAAATGGCGTAATTTAAAAAGGACTTTAACAAGAGTCAGTCAAGCTGAAATTTTTAAGCACATTCGAACCATCGCCCTTAAAGATTTAATCTAGTCTTAATTAAATAAAATCTCAAATGCTGGCATTTTTATTCCTAATAGACTCGTTTCAATTGTTTCACATAAAACAGCCTCGCACCAATTGTAACGAGTAGAAAACACGGGCGGACCGGGTAGACAAAAACTGAATTCATCGGTGCATGCTTATTTAAAATCCTGTTATATTATTGAGAATTGGAAGGGGGGGAAGTTTAAAGTAATTAATTTACTTCACCACAGTATGAAAAAACAATACCTACCAAAAATGACAAACAAACAAACAAGCAACCAAAAGCTTAAAGTGAATACGTTGTTAAAGGATTTTTTTTAAGTGACGGGCTCATTCTGCAGTGATTCGATCATTACATACGACGAGACGGAGTATTTTCCTGACCTCGGATAACTGAGCATATAAGAGTGCTTTTACGGATCTCATCAGCAACCTCGTCAAATTGGAAGGGGAGGGGGAATTAGCACAGAAGCGGGTAAACAACGGTCTTGTCTTTTTTCGAATCGACCGAAGGGTATGATTTCATTGGGCACTCAAGTAACAAGCAAATTGCTCGTATGACGACTTGATACAAATTCAGGAGATCTGGACAGTGTTGGTACTGACGCAACACATCCATAAAATAGTAAATCATTTAGATTATGAAATAACAAAAAGGAAAGCCATTGAACTTTTATCTTGTTCGCATTTAATTCGCAGACTAATTTTTTCTATGATGATTTCGTTTTTAGGAAGCATTTCGCTGACTAAGGTATTTTAGGATAAATCACTAAAATGCACTAAATGGAAGTATAACGATATTATTTGATAGTTTCTGTGATTGCAATAATACAAATATGATTTTATTCTCTGAGATCAGAATGGTATTAAGACGTAAAATTATACAAAATTCTCAAACCTGGTTCATCATTTCAGAGTCGACTGGGGCCGAACAACCAGGAGCATTATCACAAGAAAAGTAGCAACCACACTTGTAAAAGATGCCGGTCCGTCGCGAGGTCCACTTTCGTACACACTCACACACCCTTAGTTAATTTAGAATCACCAACAACCTGAAAAACATGTCCTTGGGATGTTGTGAACCCCACTCGTGCTCAGGGAGAACGTGCTAAAGTCACAGAGTCACAGAGTGCGGCATTCTGTCAGACTTATAGGTAACGGCTGCAGGGTTGCGCAGTGCTGTTTTTCTGTGTAGCTGCCGAATGGTATGATGATATGAAAATATGGCTTATGTCGCAATATATTGAAATATAAATCATGTCACAAGGTGTATCCTACTGTAGTGTCTTCCTGTCCAGCAAACACTCTTTGTATATCTATCCTCAGGCCACACACAACCCCGAATTCAGTTAACTGATTTAAGACGATCGATATATTGGATGATAAAATTGGAAACTCTTTTAACTTTTTTCCATCTTTCTATATTCACCCATTTATCCGTAATTCTATACAGCCACCTTCCAAACAATTTAATCCACACTGTTCTGTAGGTTAAAAGACTGAAATTCTCAGGCAAACTGTGTTTTTTTTTATATTATTAAATTTGCTTATAACAACTGCATTTATCAGGCCAATGTTTCAAAAAGTGAGAGACGGACATGTTCGTCGTTTATAATGCTGCGTTTGTTTTTTTTTTTCACCTTGCGCTAATATGTACATAAACGAAGCACTCTATTCTTTGGATGATTTTGGATGATATATAGAAATCCTAAAGATAAATTTATCAGACTTAGTTTGACTATTTATTTGTAGTTTAAGACGTCGGATAAGAAACAAAGACACACGTTTAATTTTAGCAGAAACTTCAGAAATTTCAGAAAAAGCTAACTGGATACGACAACATCGTTTTCTTTAACAAAGCCCATACAGCTTAATAGCTAATGATAAGATGTATTGTCACACTCTATACTTCACAAATCTCTTTTGGAATCCAGAAAGTCAAACTTTACGATATTTTAATATTATGCGTGATTTTGCACATGTCAAAACTACACTTCAAAGCATTCCACAACTAAGTACTTTCTGATTTATAAAAATGAGCCAATGGCGTTCATAAAACTTTCTCAAGTTAAGTAATGAGCAAGTTGTGGAAAACAAACGTGCAGATCCTTTCTTTCCAAGAAAACTATTTAATAAATATATGTAGTTGCAACATAACATAAACATCTTACTATAAAATCCGCTTAATGCAATTCAGGGGTGCGGCTGCCCCGATACTATCCCTGCAGCAATCAGAACAAGGCAGGTAACAGCCTTGGACGGCATGGGGTCTGGTCCTCGGAATAATTTTCAATGTAACATTTAGATGTAAACGCTTATTTAACAAGATTGCCTATATATATATATATATATATATATATATATATATATATATATATATATATATATATATTGGAAGAAAACAATTTGATTACTTTATATACTGTATATTATATGATTATATGAAAATGTTAATTTCCTAAATTAATTAATAATTGAAAATCTTCTCTTAAGATGGTTTGACAAGGATGTTACTTTATGTTTATTTGCAACATAAAATAAAATAAAGAGTGTCGTTTTTAGAGCTGTGTGCGTTTTAACAAAGTATATTAATATAGATTCCGTACATTTTAATTCGTAACGAACATTAAAATTTTTCAGTTTTCAGTAATCTCAAATAACTGACTTTTTCAAAAAGAACAATGGAGAGAATACGTGATGGTTTTCAGCATATTTTGTGAATACAGAAAGGATATTAAATACTGCTACTGTGGAACGTTAAATGACATCAACAAAATGGTATAGGGTTCTAGGACTAATAGTAAAATATTTATGATTTTTAATAAGACTAAAACAAGTATGGGTGGCAAATGAAGTTTTAATGGAGATAACGCCGTTCAATTTTAGGAAATGGAGCGTAAAGGTTTTTCAGTGTGTAAAATAACAGACTGGCGTCCCTTCCATGATCTGTTCCTTGCTTTTGGTCTGTTCTCCAGTGAAATCGAATATTAACTCTTGGTGTATATAATTGCATTATGCTGGGTGAGAAAAAGGGTGGAATGTAAACATCCTTAATGGTGAGCTGTTACCGTATAATATTCATTTAAAGTTGTTCAAACTTCTGGTCACGATATACACATACACAAGCACACAAACATATATATTATCTCATTGATGTACGTACGCCTGCCCACATGCCAGCACTGACAGGAGAACATAGCGCATGCGTACGCGGCCACACTCAACCAGACATTAGATTAAAGTAATTCAGTTTAAACTAAAGGTTTCACAAGTAGGTTTTTGTAAATTTTATATTTTGATTTCAATGCATTAGAATATCAAAATGTAAGTAAGGTTTTGTTAGCTTAAGTATTATGACATGTCTAAATTCTATAAGAGCCTTTTAGCCTATTAAAATAAAGATTTACCAAAATACTTTTAAAATTTTTTTTTCATTTCTTTTTGGCTCTGCCTTCTTTTTTTGGTGGGGGTGGTGTGGTGTTTAAATTTTTGATGGGGGTTGTGTTAATGTAAGTAGTTTCAGGTGCGGAGTATAAAAAATCTATTACACATATTATTTGGTGAATACAACGCAATAAATCTGCAATTAGAGTGGAATGCTTTACTTTTGCTAATATAGCACGGCAGATGCTACCACAGAAGGAGAGCAGGTTTTCGTGTAATGTGCCTCTTCTGCCATATTAAATCTCTGAGTCTGCAAAGTAGTGGGGGAAGGGAGGGAGGGAAGAGGAGGAGGAGAAGGTGGAGGAGGAATACGACAACGATGAGAATGAACCCGTTTTTGTGTTAGTGCGTGAGAGAATGTGTAAGGAATTGGCAAAAATGCAGGTGCTAAAACAGATTGCACTTTAATTACCTGTTAGAAATGTTCCCTTTAGGATAGGCCTACTCGAAAAGCAAACCTAAAACAAACCTGTAAGCTTGAACAATAGCCTGACATCATTTATTAATATAAACTGTAATTCCCTCGTTCAGGTTATATGATCCAAAGACTCCATATTTAATTTAACTAAATCTCAATGAGGATTTCAGTTTGCCAAATTAAAACCGATCAAATGTTATTTTATTTATATATAAGAACAACCGCACTTCTTTTTAACAAGTCAACGTTACCTTAAATGTTTAATGTAATCTTCAAAAGTACGCTACGGTTGATAATAAAGCGATTATGTTTGAAAAAAAAATCGCATTTTGTTTTTGTTGTCAATGTCAGTAATACAAAAATCACCAAAAAGCCTAATCAACATTTATGCGAACAGATTGATCGCAAAAATAAATAAACGGTTTGAAACTGCAGACGAAGCACCGCGAGCGGACGGAATCAAACCATAATTCCCGGTTTCTTTAATTCTGTTAGTGTTTTATTTATCTCGTAGTCTACTTGTTCGTTGAGCAGCATGCCACTTTCCTCGACGACACCAGGTTATATTTTCGACTAAATAAACATCTTCTTGTCGGTACGAGAGAAGTAGAGGCGTTCTTACTTCTGCAGCCTCGATAGTTTATGCCAACCCCTTGAAGCTTGCTGCCCTTCTGCGAGTCTAGTACTTTGAAGAGGGAGGCTGTCAGCTTTTGCTTTCCTCCGCTAATATATTCACGGTGATGTCAGAGGGAGGCGGGGGCCAGGAGAGCCTCTAATTTCAAACGCCGCGATATTAAGTTTAATATATGTACGAGTATGCTAATTTCAAAAAGACTTGCCGACTGAAAACCTTTAACTTCTGGGTTTTCAACCCTTTTTAATACGACTTGAGTGAATACATTAATGTTAGTTAAGTGTTCGGTTTCCTAAGGCAACTGCTTAAATTAAAGTTTAAATGGTATTTTTTCCTAATTTATTAAGTTTATTTTAAGATGATAGACGTTTTCCAGCTTACTTTAATATCACCTTGTCGTGTCGGTTTACAAAGGGATGGGGAATACACCTTCAAGCACATATAACGTTATATATATTTCAGATACCTGCATACATTTTTAAATGATTAAACTCAATTGAACTCTGATATTTCTTTCTTATGCATTTATTTTTATTATTTTTTTCCTGTTTCTGCCTGAGATTCACGTAAATAATATCTTGTCAGATAAAATTACTGTTCTCACTAGAATCACTATTGTCGTTAAAATAAAGCAAAAGCTGAGATATAAATGGTAATCTCACATATACTGTAAGGTTTCCCACTCACATTTATAATTTGGAGATAAAGGTTGTAGTTATTTACTAAAACCATAACTAACACTTACTCAGTCCTACTCACAGTGTATTATCGAAATCCAGCAGACTACTTTCTGATTTCAACTTCCCAAATAGGAGCACAGAGTGCCGGAGCCTATCCTAACATCAGTCAATGCAAGATAGTAGTCACTTTGAAAGGACTCCATTCTATTCAAATTCGCAGTCTAACACACATGCCTACATTCATTCAGACTGATGGATGATGGAGAGTTAGTTACAAATCAAACTTTCAGTATGTTCTTTCATGAATAGCTGAAGAACATCCACAAAAACATGTGAAGAACACAGGGCAAATAAAGATGACAGACTAGTTCTTCAGAGAGATGCCATGGGGTAACATTTTTGGTTTACCAAAAACTCATTCAAAAGAAGATTCCAGACAGATCTGGAACAGGCTCCATATACAGATGGTAACAGGTTTGTGAAATACTAATGGGTTAATGTTTTTAAAGGACTCTCATTTCATGCAATAACTTAGGTTTTCTTAATCAGTTACTGTACTGCTAGGTAGCCTATCATACATTAAAAATTCAATTTTTCCTCCTCATATTAGGAAACAGTTCAAAGTACAAAGAGCCAACTTCATATGCATGCAAAGAACTCTTTCCAGAGTTAAATGTTGCATTATGAAGAAATGGCTATATGAGGGACCACACAACCAGGTAAAGAATCATATAGTGCCATTAAAGAACTATTAGTTGTAAGAGTAGACATGTAAATGCCACATAGAAAACAGTCTGTGCAGCATGACAGTCATGTTTTGTGAGCTGTCAGTACTATCATGTTAGACCACAAATAGATGACACTGTTATCATATGCTGTTAAGTGATGATTTATTCTTAGTGACTGGTAATATATACTTTTGAAGAGTATGGAATGTCTTTGGGAAACTACTAACAGAAAAAAAGCTATGCAAAAAATATATATATATATATTGCTGTGAAACATTTTGGCAATTTCTTCATAACTATATACACTTTTCTTGGTCTGATGAAATCTTTCATAATGATTATTGATTATGTCCAAGGAAGGTGCAGTCAATAGAAAAAACACCTCCAGCCTTTCAAGTATTGTTGGAGTAGACTGTTATTTCTTGTGCCCAACTTATAGCATTTCTTTATGGTTTAAAGTTCTTACTTTTGGTAGATACAAACTGTGTGTATACAGTTTAAGACTAAAAAAGAAAGAAATGTAAAATGTCCAACAAATATTTAATAAATTTCATTTGAATGTAACTCTGTAACCTGGTAAATTCTATGTTCTTGAGCCATTCTTCATTTCAAGAAAAAAAAAGAATGAACTGTGTCTCTAAATTTTCATTGTTCTCAACTCTTTTCTTTTTCTGAGAAGAGCATTGTTATTAGAGAAAGCTGCCGTGATTTTGGCATGCAATCATTTGCACAACATGCGAATCGCTGGTTGACACACCGCAACAGAAGGAGGACTGAGAATTTGAACTTCAGCGTTGCCAGTTGGCTTGATATTAAAAAAAAAAAAGGGGAGGGAGGAGGACCAGATGCTGCACAATTCTAATCTTAATCAGTCCAGACATGAAGGTCACTCTTCATGGTGATAAGGGTTTGACGTGTTTAATTAAAAGCATTTTAATTCTTAAGTTAAAATATAACTGTGGAGATCATTTAAGAATCAATGATTCTTCAGTTCACATTGAATGTTGGATTTTAATTTGCATGTAACTGTTCAGTTTGAATTTATTTTTAAACAGGCACTTGACTTTATCACTCTACAATGTCAATTAATAACACGCATTTTCTCTTCCAAGGAAGGGCTTTGCAAAAATGATGAACCCACTATTTGGAGCATCAGTGAGCAATAATTTATCTGGCAAATAAAAATGCAAGATGCCTCCTGCCAAAGGTATTTTTGGTTAAGAGTTATGAAATAGTTTCTCAATAATATAGGTAAGGAAACCAGGTGACATATCATGTTATTTTTCAGTTGAAAGTGAATATGTTACTTTAATATTTGAACACAATACTTGTTATGATTTAGTGTGTACCATTCTATATGCATAATTTATTCTACGACCACTAAACAAACCAGTAGGCCAATATTGAACTGTTATTAAAATACTAGTAAAAGGAATCAACATACTGTAGTTGAATCAGTTTTATCTGAAAATCATTGACACAATGTAAGCCATCCCTTATTCAAGCCTACTAGCTCAATTTACATTTATTTGCTTGGCAGATGCAGTTATCCAAAGTGACTTACAAAAGAGGTAAACATAATCGAATATCATTAGGCTAGAACCTGTTTGTTTAGCAAGAGTAGTAGGGCAGGTAACAAAAATTGATTGCCACAAGTGAAAACCTGTAATAACTAATACATTTACAATCATAGATTATGATCAATAAAGCAATTAAACTTAAACTGACAAAAATTAATCAACAATAAAATATCACAGAGAAACTTTTTTTCCCAATCAATTAGACAGATATTCACAGAACAGATGGGGTTTCAATTGCTTCTTGAATACAATGATGGAGACAAAAGTTTGGATGGAGGTGGGCAGCTCATTCCACCAACTAGGAACTACACAGGAAAAGAGTCAGGAATAAGACTTGATACCGTGCAGAGGTGGCACCACCAGATGCTGTTCACTGGCAGACCTGAGTGGGTGAGAAGGAGCATAGAACCTCACTAGTGTTTCCATATATGCAGGTGTCGACCCACTGACTACTCTGTAGGCAAGCATCAGGGATTTAAACTTAATATGAGTTGCTGCAGGGAACCAATGTAGAAACCTGAAGGAAGAAGTGACATGTGCCCACCTTGGCTGCTTAAATACAAGATGGGCCACTGCATTGTGGATCATCTGCAGCGGTTTGATATCACAACAGTTGAAATTCTTCAACAGTAAATGAAGGTTCTGGTGTACTTCAGTACTGAACAGAATGCTTAGAAAATAGACAGTACTATATAGATTACATGTGAGGTGGAGTCTGTAGATCTGTGAAATTAGATGATAGCTGTGTCTTCAGGGTGAAAAATGAATGTTGTATTATGCATTTTTAATATTGATTTTGCTGTGCACAATGTGTTGTAGCCAGCAATATATAAATAAAAATTAAATCAGTATAAAATACATACATGTTCAAAGGGTGAGTTTGAGAAAATTAAGTTTTGTCATATTATGAGATTAGTCAGAAATCTTTTTGTAATGATTAAATTAGAAAGGGAAACTTTAATTATTCATAATTTATATGATGTAAACTGGTATTTTAAGGTGATATGAAAATAAATAAAAAGGTATTAACTGGAGTTCAGATTCTAGTAAATAATAATATTTGCATAATGACACATGTGCACTTAATGTACTTTTCATGGTAATGAGAAGTGAATATGCAGAGAAATATATGACTAAAACAATGAATGCATATGCAATGTTTTTGACTTTTTGGTGCTGTTTTAAGTGGAGAAGATCATATGCACGTTGAATAGCATTAGCAAAAATGGTCATTTCATTATTGCCTGGTTTACTAAAATAATTTTATGTGGCCACATCCATTTTTAATCTTCAGAATGTCCCTTCTCCCATACATTTTGTCAATTTTCCTGGGGTTCCTCAAGTTGTAGTGTTAGTCACATGCAGCCTTGAAAATCCCTTTTAAATTTCCCTTTTATTTTACATTGAAAATCCCTGGATTTGATTCTTTATAAAATTAGTCATTTGTACCTACTATTCAAATGCTGGTCACACTTTTCTGTCTTTCAATCCTTCTTGTCAGTCAGCTCCTATATACATTGAATGCATGTCTTTTAGCAAGGATATTTGCAAACTCTGCAAGTATATCTCACTCTTTTCCATTCTTTTAACTTTTATTTGCATTAATTAGCATTATGGATTGTGTCTCATTACCTCCTATTGTTTTGCTTTGTAAAGTGTGTAAATGTGCTTGTTATGAACATATATATATATATATATATATATATATATATATATATATATATATATATATATATATATAACGTTTGATTTATCAGAGGTCTTCAATGCATAACAATAACACTTAAATGTTTAGCCAAATTGTTTGCACGTGGGTTAGCAATGTCAAGATGGACAATGTTAACATCCCTTAAGTGTGGCATGGCTAGAAAAAGGCACATTTTACTATAAAATGTTTTAATATTGTTTGTAAAATGTGTGTTTTTGCATGTGTGTAAAGATTCACATATTTGTCTTTCTATAAATATCCAAAAATACTCGTTTTAAGGTAAAAAGTGAAAGACATTATGATAGAACTATAATAAGCACCATCCTTCTGCTTGCACTTTGACTTTTCATTCTTCAAACGAGTACATTTTCTGGGGCATATCACAGCCTTAGAGTTAGTGCTTAGATGTTATTTTGATTACTGCCTTTTGGTAGTTGCTAATTAACCTTTTTGATTTTTATCCTATTTTTTAATGAGATACATGTTTTTTTAGAATTAAAATGAAAACACTAATTATAATTGTTTATAATTGTAATACATCGTTCATGGATTCATTTGGTTATAGGAGGCAAAGACCTAGAATTTTATCCATTGAGGCACATTTGCCATTAATTTAAGTTATCAAGCGGATTCTGCTGACTAAATAAATAAAGAGAAATAATGTGAATATGTTAGTAGTTGGGTATATTACCGTTTTCTCAAGAGTATCACCCTTTCATTTCACACCAAGCACACAAGAAAGCAAATGTTAAAAGTATACATTATTGCAAAGGTTATATATGTTTTGGATTTTAATACTGTGGTAAATATTAAAACGTATGTTAAAACCTTTCTATGCAAGTATTTACATCAGGCCATTTACTCATATTTATATGTCTCAATAAGGTCCGTTTGTATCAATTAGAAGAATATGCCGTCAGTAGTCGTCATTTTACAATCCATAAAATGATAAATTCTGCCTTTGAAAGATGGATGATACAGGTTATTTGCACAAGACATGTAAATGTGATAAATACAAACGTATTTTTCACAGATTGCATTTTGGAAAGTGAACACATATCTCACGGGTTTATTATTAACCTACAAACAATATACAGTTTTTGATTTCAAAAAGTAATAAGTAAGGTACATTTTAATTTTAGTTTGCTTATGTTTCTAATCAATTATATTGAATTTATAATAACATGTATAATGGCAAAATGAGCAGACATGCCAGGATTATTAAAAAAAAACACCTACAGCTGTGGTTCTGCTTCCGTATATGTGCAGTGTCAACTAATGGGAACGCGTATGTATGTTTTTGATGTGAATCAGCGAGTACTTTCTTGTGTTTGCGCATCTCCTAGCAACAGCAAACAAAGACAGGAGAGATTTCGAGTTTCCCGCGGTGCGCCGGCCTGGCGGCTCCTTTGATCTCAGGCTGGAAAAATAGCCGAGTGGGCATTATCGCCGTTTTCACTCTCCGTGTCCTTATCCCATTTATTTATTTATATATTTATTTTATTAATGTATGTATGTATATATGTATTTATTGCCTCTACATTTTAAACTAAAACCTCAAAACAACCTACATTTAATCAGCTACTATTTATCCACACTTCAAGCAGTAAAATATATTAAAAATGTGAGCGTTTGGAAATATGCTGATTTTTATTAGGCTGAAGACGCAGATGAAAAGACATTGTTATATTCTATGTCTTTTACATTTTACATGTTTAAAATCGAACGATGAACAAATGTAATACGTTTGAATAGTTATATGTAGCCCAACTCCCAGTTTTTTTTATAAACTATTAAATATTTGAATTAATGAACACAAAGCTTAGTGCTGCGTGTGTACTGGAAGGGTTTAGGCTGGTTGAAAAGAATTGGATCTATACTCCATTTTGTGCTTTGTATTTTCAGATTTCCAAGAAAAATGAAATAATTTACAATGCAAACCTTTTATGTAACCCCCTTAAAAGAGTCTGCTACAAAATCAAAGGATTCTTATACTATATTACTTGTTCCACTAATTCATGCACTTTATAGAAGCTATCAGAGTTCAATAGAATACTATGTTAATTTTATTAGGCGACTTACTGAAAAATACACAGACCTGAAAACAATGCAAGGAGAATGCTGAAGATGAAAGGTGAAATTTTCATAAATAATCAAATTAATTAAATGTTTTATTAGCAGTCATAATATTTTTGTCACTTATAAGATAATTCAGTTTTAATCTGTTAAATAAACATTATTGATTTTTGCAAAAATTTTCATTATTGTTCAATTATCAATTAATAAGTTTAATTCTTAAATCTCTTGAAACCAGATTAAACCAGGTTTGCTATCTAATTAAATATTCAGAAATTAAAACAAAGTAAACATATTTATGATTTTTTTTTATTGATCTTTTATCCAGCTTTTGAAGAAGTAGACCAATGTATATTGATTGTGTAAAGTTACTATACCAAAGACATTGATGACAAATACTTGTAATTAATTACACAGTACAATTGGTTATGATTTTCAGCTGTTTATAAGGTGGCATGGTGATGCCACACAGCTTCATGGACCAGGGTTCAAATGCCTGCCTGTTCACTGTTTGTGTAAAGCTTCTACATGTGCTCATTGGATTTCTCAGTGTGTTCTGATTTCTTCTAACATCCCACAGAAGTATTTGTTAATCAGACAAATAACACTGTAGTAGCTCAGTGTGTGCCAGTATGGGTGTTTGCATGGCAATTCCAATGATAAACTGGTGTCCCCGCTTCGCTGGTTTCTGCCTTATGTTGTGTGCAGGTGAAACAGACATTTAATGGAATAAAGAGGCTATGAATATGAGTGTGTTTTATTTATAATTTCTCTTTACAGTGTATTATTAAACATATGGCATTAGTGAGACGTGAATTTTTCAAATTCAGAAATTAATACCACATAAATTAAATCAACACAAATTAAGGTGCAGTACTAAATTATTGCAATTAAAATGTTTAAAGAAAAATAATATAAAAACAAGTAAAATGATAACTTCTTTCTTTCTCTTTCTTGACTCCTGCCTTGTACCTGACTTTGCCAGGGTAGGATCTGCCCCTTGGTACTTTCTGCTGGATTAACGTGGTAATGTATAGACATATTATCTTTCAAAGAAATTAAAAAGTATTAACTCAATATAATGAAAATTGTTCTATTTCTATCCATTAATCCTTCATTTTCTGTACATATTGCAATTACATTTACTTGCACTTCTTTTGGAAGGGGAAGGAAATTAGTGATCTCACAATATTTTTTAGTTTCATCTTAGGTAATTCCTGGCATTTGTCTGATGATGGTTAGATTCCTCCTTTATGTCATGTTTCTGATTGCTTTTAGTTATTACTTTATTAAATAATAGGGAGTGGTTGCTGAAGTTCATTCCTAAAAAAAAAAACACACCTAAGATCGTATAAACTTCTTCTTACGAAAGCTGCTAGGAGTGAAATCCAGGTAATTTTGACAGAACAATCATTTGAATTAGCCTTCAGTTTTAAAGTTTTTCAGTAATTCTATTTTTCAGACATGTTATGCAAAATATAATGGATGTGAGAATTTCCAGGTAAACATTTTGTTTTTTTCTTTTTGGGATTTGAATGGTTGTTTGAAACAAAGCAAAACAATGCCCCACTTATTTCATGGCAGTTAACAATGCTGCTTTCATGTTGCAAAGCACTGTATCGCTGAACATTTTTTGATTTCAGTATTTCTTAATTACTTAGAAGTTCATTGAAAAAAGGGTCCAATCTTGGAGATTCAGAGAATATGATTGATGACTTACTGTATGAAATAAAATGTGCAACAATTGCAAATGTATGCAATATTTGTTGAAAACCATTCATCATTGTCAGATAATCATTTAAGATATTAACAGCAAATGTAGCACAAACTGACCATCACACTTGGCAGGCATACATCCTATTAAGTGTAAGAGGGACATTCCAGATAAGCACATTTTAAACAAAAATGCCAGCAGGAACTCTTAAGAAACAATACATTCAATAAGAAATGCCTGCGCATTCCATAGAAAGTCTGCCATCTCATGAAGAGTTTCCCACAAGGCTGTCAAGCTCTGATTGATTCATCTAGAAACATAAAGGTTTGAAAAGTCATGAACGTCATTTACTGTAACTGCAAAGACTCCAGTTTAAACTTTCACTTCAGTTTTTGAAGGCGGTCATAGGTGGCAAGTAGACAGAATGAGGCAAATTCATCTAAGGCAGACATGGTGATTTAGGGTGATGTTCTCTGCTCCTCAACAAAATTATTTTGTTATTTTTTTCTGCATTAATGGAAATACATTGAATGTAATTATTCAGTCTTGGATATGAGACATTGTCCAGCCTTAAACAGAGTACAAGCAGACACACATGGAGAAAATCCTTTACAATTCAATATTTTGTCTCTGAAGTGATTGTTTTAGTGGTTTTCATGTTTCTTAACTGGAATGATTAAGTGCATATGGGATGTGTGTTTCCTACCTTTGAGTACATAAATAACCAATAACTGAGCTACAATGTCACAGATGAATTAGCGACATAACCACATGGCATTATGGGTCAAAAGTAGCTTATTTCCTCATCTGTGTGACGATGTAACCTTCAGCAATGATGGTACAACTCTCCGCAAACATCAAAGATGACAGGGTTGAAAGATCACAGTGAAACATTTTCTGTCTTTAATACACCATTTGTGTTACATGTGATTACAACTATGGCTGCATAATAACTCTAATGATCTGTGAAATGACAGGTTAGGATTTTCCCTCAGTGATGGAAATCTAAGTGCAGTGTCTATTTAACTAAGGCAGTAAAACCATAAAAGCATTTGGAAAAAGGGTGGCTGCCTTCTTTTCTCTTTCTTTTTTTCTATACAGGCAGATAGTGTTGTTTAAAATGTACACCTTGACTAATTGCAGAGAGGTTTACACTTGTGCTCAATCTGTACCATTTGATCTGGTAACTGCCATAAAATAGAAGTGGCAATCTTTGCTCATGAAAAGCTTTGAAATGATTTCAAGGTCTGATTTATAATATGGTTCTGCAACAATACCAGCCTGTTTCTGGACTTCCCCAAATCCATTCTCCACACAATACATTACAAATGGGGAAGGATCCATTTAATAGGCCTTTGGAGACCTTAAACATGATACATTTCCTGTGCAACAGCTTAAATTCTGATTCTTTCAGATCCTACACTTTAAGCATTTTAACTCCACCATTTAAATTATTTTGAGTCAGTTTAGGAGATTTTACAGGAGGTTTTTAAATATATTGACTGCAGCCTTATGTCTGAAATCAAATAGCTTTTCTTTTGTTGTTGTCGTTTAATTTTTACTGTTCCATTCTTTGCATATCATCTTTTCATAATTTCTTGTTCATTGCTGTCAGTTTATGTATAAATGACTGAAGGATAAATGAAATCATTATGAAGTATTTTGTACAGTAACTGTACCAAATATAGAAGAGACTTGTAATAAACAGTTTACATATTTTTAAGGGAGAGGTTACGATTAGTTCTTAACTATTAGTATGTTGGAGGAATGATGTGTTTTTCTATTTACTGTATGCACAGAAAGATGTTTTGTTGTGCTAAAAGCCCTCTTCCTGTCTAAATTGTTCTAATGTTCTAATAAACAATTACATTTATACACTGATTCTATGGAAAATATAGGGGAAACTTTAAATTTAATCCCATTTATTGGTATTGGTATGGTTGAGAGTCTTATGGCACCCTTGATGGTTCTTCAGATTTAAATAATAATCCGGGGGTTCTACCTCAAGTAATGTACAAATATTTCTCATAATTTAAGAGACTTGCTTAATGTCACTCAATGAGTTATTTTGGAGTATATACTGCCAATCTGGTGGTTTGGTCCAACACATTATACAGTTGACAGCACTTGCTAGGGCTAGTAGAAAAGAAGGTGTAGTGATTAATGAACTACATTAATTAAAGGTAAATAAGTCTGATTATTTGTGTGTTTAATACTGTGTGTATATTTCTCTGGTTAGTTGGATGCACATAATCTAGCAGGATAAAACAGTTCTCTTTAAAATGGCCAAGTTACACATACCATGATCTTATTAAAAACTACTTTAGCCACATTAAACAAGCAATTAGATAAATAAAACATGAGATGTCACACCCTATATTAAAAACAAAACTTTATGCAATCAGTATTTAACATCCTTGCTTTATAACTACTTGCAAAATTTGCCTAACAGCTTTAAATGCACTAATAGTTGTCCTTCTAACTATTATTACCACTGTGGTTCATTTCCATTTTATTAGCCAAGAAAGGATATAGGAGCTATTTGTTACCAGTAATTCTTATTGCAGACCACCCAAAACCAGTTAGCGAGGTTGATGCAAGAAACAGCAGAAAATATTTTCAAACTAAAAGCTATTTTGAGCTAATTTTAATTTACACTACACTGAGTATTTGAAGGCAACTTTGAACTTAAAGCAGAAGTAAAGATTAGCGGTACTGGACCTAAATTTAGAAAAACTGTAATATGGGGTATGGAAGCTTTCTTTTATGCCAGTTTCTGTTTTAAAAAAGTAATCAAACAAGCCAAGAATGTCAGCTGTATATTATACAATAATAATGTTTGAATAGTATTTAACCAAACACTACTTCAGCAAGGGACCAGTGATCGAGATAAAGGGTAAAATACCTCATCTATCGTAAAAGTTGTTTATATAAATCATATGCTGTTTGAAGCAAGAAACAGGAATTTTAGAATAATCTGGATGAGAACTGGCCATTCGCCCCAACAAAGACTGTCCGTCCTTTCCACCTAATTCCTCAAGTCTCTATTTGAAGGTTGCTACTGTCCTACTGTCTACAACACTATTTGGTAACTTTTTCATTGTGTGTATAGTTCTCTGTGTAGAGAAAAACGTCTTCATTTTGCTGCAAAATTTAACCATAACTAGTTTCTAACTGTGCCACTGTATTTGTGTTGATCTAATTTTAAAGTAACAGCTTCAATCCATTGTACTACTTCCTTCATTATTTTATTTTATTTTGTTTATTTATTTTTAATCTTTTTATTGAATTTATTAAAAGCAAATAACATTCCATAAAAGCAAGTCAAATTTTACAGAACTAAGTCCTTTATTATTTTAAACACTTCAATCATGTCACCTCTTAATCTCCAATTGCTTAAACTGAAAGGGTCCAACTCCTTTAAGTTTACCTCATAACTCATATCCTGCAGTACTACATGTCAGCTTAGTCGGTCTTCTACGGAGGTTTTCTAGTGCTTCTATTTCCCTTTTAAAGCCTGGAGACCAAAACTGCATGCAGTACTCCAGATAAGGCCTCAGTAATGTGTTATAAAACCTTTGACTACACATTGAACTATATAACCCAATATATGATACTAGAATTGGAAGAATGGCAGACACTGAGGGAGCAGCAAAAACAATTCAAGAAGATCTGCTTCCGAACAGAGTGAGCACTTGGAAAATGTGGTTTAACATAGAAAAGTTGAAAGTGCTTCATGTGGGCAAAAGGCACATCAATTAAAAATACAAGATGAAATACATTCTCCTAAAGGAAGCAACCAATGAAAAGGATTTAGGGGTGTATGTTGACACAACATTTTCTTTATCTAAGCAATGCACAGAAGGTATCGAAAAGGCAAAAGCAATTTTAGGTTATATTGTAAAAATCGTTGAATATAAATGGAGGGAAATTTTGGTCAGGCTTTGTAATGCACTAGTGAAACTACATCTGGAGTATTATGAGCAGTTCTGGTCACCCCACTTCAAGAAAGACATAGTAGCACTTGTAGCTGTGCAGAGGGGAGTAACTAGGTACATCTTAAGATTTAAGTACATCTCCTACTCCAACTAACTCAATCCAGGTCTTCAAAATTCTCAAAGGCATTAATAAAGTAGATCCAGCTGAATTCATTCAACTTAACGGTTAGTCAAATACTCAGGGTCACCCATGGCAATTATGAGAAACATCATTTATGAATGAAGCCTTGAAGCACTTGTGTATGTACAGTTGTAGACATCTGGAGCAAACTACAAAGACATTGTGTTGAAGCAGAAACCTTAATAAGCTTTAAGAAGTATCTGTTTGAGATAGTGTAACAGCTTAGCATTAGCTAAACTAATGAACCTGATGAACTGAATGTTCTCCTCTCATTTGTAAAATTTCTTATGTTATTTTATTCTGTTAGCATTCTTGATGGCTTATGAACACTGCCTGGAAGTTGATAGTGATGAGTCTCATAATCAACATTTTGAAGTTTTTTTGTGATTGCTTAGAGCATGTCATCTTCATAATAATACACAAATTAATTACCATCTCATGGCATAGGAGATCTGTAAAACTTTGTCTGTTTAGACAGTAATATGTTTGTAGATGATGATCCCTTTGGGATACAGCAGTATGCAGTTAATAGAGGAGATGGAGATGGATCTATGAAGCAGAACCCATATTGAATGCTTAATCAAAACAGACATTTTACAGTTGAGTGTTTTAAGCTTGTGGGTATGGAGTGGAAAATTGGAAAGGTCAGTTACAATGAAGCAGGCAATCATTATGGTATATCCAAACAAGAATTGTGCATCACCCTCCAGTTGAGAAAATCCCGGAATATCCAACACAGTTTGTACTGGAAATCGAGAAATGATAAAGTCACATAGGTTTTCCCAGAACATGTCTGACATTTATGAAACCACATTCACCTGCTGAAAAATATCACCTGGCCAACTTATCACTAAAGGTTCTAAGAATGATCACAGAATTAAAATACTTTCAATACCTCTAAGAAGCATCAGAAGTGGCCAGCTATTGTAATCATTGGTATTCCAAAATATTGCACTTGTTCCTAGGATAGTGTACCATTCAGGGATATTGTCCATACTGTTCCATTGGCCTTTTCTTCTAAATTTTCAAATCTTACTTAAGAAGTGTTCAACATTTATATGTAAAACCAGTGTATGCAGGTTTTACAAGCCTAAATCCAGTTCAGATGCATGTTGGTCATGAAATCCTATTTTGTTTACTTATCAGCCCATAGTATAAGGATTTCTACTGTTATCCATAGAGGACACCACATTGCCCTAATTAGTTGGAAGAATTTAAACAAGTTCTGAAATAAAACTGATGAATTAAAAAGCATTTTCATACGGTTTTTCATTGTTTATGGTTCTCTGAAGAAATTTATCCTGGCTCACCACATTTCTTCTCTTGATCCTCAGTACATAACAGAAACATAGCAGCCAGCTATGCTGGCTCAGAAGTGATTCTGCATACTGTGTGACAAGCCTCATCTTGCCATCAAGATTTAATGCTGTCCTTTCCTAATTTCATTCACTCATAACCCAGCAAAGAAATCTGTCTGCTTCTGTCATTATCTAACAGACCAAGTTTGCTGTTCTGGTAAATCCCACTGCTGCTCCTAACATGGCTGAAGATGTCAGATGTCAGTTGTCATCACTCACCAGATGTTCAAAATCTTGGTTTTGGCATCTGAAGAGTGAACACTTCAGTGCATTCAACTCTTTAATTATTCAAAGCCTACACTATTTGTAACAAATGTTTTTTTTTTATCAAATTTAATAAAAGAAATCCTTCTCAGCTCAAAGAAGTGGTGCTTCTTTCCAGATCTTATAAATACAACTTTGTTTACTTCAAGCACTCTGATTGCATTCAAAGTCCCTTTCTACTTTGGCCCATTATAAGTGAATGAGTGCATTTTGTCAGCTTTGTGGAGGCATCTTATCCAGGGTTGACTCCTGCTTCTAACCCAGTACAATATAATCCTGTAACAGAATACTAGAGTGTTGTACAGTGTTAGCCATTATGAATGTAGTGAAAGTCATGCAAAACAACAGCTTTTATTAGATAACTAAAAAGATTGCAATATACAAGCTTTCAGGGCAACTCAGGCCCCTTCTTCAGGCAAGATGTAATCATTACATTACATCTTGCCTGAAGAAGGGGTCTGAGTTGCCTCAAAAGCATGCATATTGTAATCTTTTTAGTTAGCAAATAAAAGGTGTCATTTTGCTTGACTTTTCACTACAACCTGTAACAAAAAAAGAGGATGTCTTTAGAGGATGGATTAATGGATAAAGAAAGAAATGAGAATATTGGTTTTTTTTGGTACAAATCAATCCAGATTATAAAATGTTACAATTTTTTTCTCACATTGGAAGAAAAATACCATTAACTATACAGTCCATCAATTAATTCATAACAAAGATTATATCAGTATGCCATAATTATGTTAAACTCTGTGCTTAGAATTATTGGTGATTTCAAGGTAATTTATATTTAAAGTAAAATTATTTTTCTACTTTTTTTACATTTGCAAGTTATTGTATGGATTCTTTTGAAAAAAAAACTAGAATGCATTATTAGCTAAACTTTATAAACTTGAATTATACATTAAACACTTTAAAATATAGTTTATAAAGTGCATTATAACAATAAGATAATGCAATAAGAAGCATGGTGGTGTAATGGTTATCACTGCTGGTTTGCTGATCCATCAAACATGATTTGAATCTTATGACCAATAATTGTCTATATGACATTTGCATATTCTATTTGTATCTCAATGGGTACTTTTCTATATTCTTCAGTTTTCTTTTAGCATTTCAAAGATTTGTATCATTAGCAGTTCTAAAATGTGTGTATGAGTATGGTCTGCAATTGACTGGTGCCCTGACCATGTTCAGTTTGCACCTGTTGGGATAGGTTTTGACCATACCGCAACACTGAGTTTGAGAAACTATGTCTGAGAATGTTAAGTTATGTTTGCCACGGTCACTCTTACAGCTTTGTTTGACTGGTTTCTGTTTGCCATATGTTTCTGTTGTTTTTCTCCATAAGTCAAAAGACAGGACTTGCTGGTGTGAAGGAATGTGTTTATATGTGTGTCCTTCTACCATGTAGTATCTTATTTGAGAATAAGTTGTTGCCTGGTTAAATTCTGTTTCAGTATAACTTAGACCAGAAGATGCTGAGCATGAAAAAATCAAGGGATAGATTTCCAACCGGAAAACCATTTTATTTGCATACTCTGATATTTGCTGATGACATTGTGATCTGTAGTGAGAGTAGGAGGCAGGTTGAGGAGACCCTGGAGAATCAGAGATATATTCTAGAGAGAAGAGGAATGAAGGTCAGTAGGAACAAGACAGAATGCATGTGTGTAAATGAGAGGTAAGATCCGTGAAATAGTGAGGATGCAGGGAGTAAAGTTGGCGAAGGTGGATGAGTTTAAATATTTGGGATCAACAGTACAGAGTAATGGGGATTGTGGAAGAGAGGTGAAAAAAAGAGTGCAGGCAGGGTGGAATGGGTGGAGAAGAGTGTCAGGAGTAATTTGTGACAGACGGATATCAACAAGAGTGAAAGGGAGGGTCTATAAGACAGTAGTGAGACCAGCTATGTTATATGGGTTGGAGACGGTGGCACTGACCAAAAAACAGGAGACAGCGGTGGAGGTTGCAGAGTTAAAGATTTAGCATCTATGGTTGTGACAAGGGTGGACAGGATTAAAAACATGAGTAAATTAGAGGATCAGCTCAGGTTGGATGTTTGGGAGACAAAGTCAGAGAAGCGAGATTGCGTAGGTTTTGACATGTGCAGAGGAGAGAGAGGGTATATTGGGAAAATGATGGTAAGGATAGAGCTGCCAGGCAAAAGGAAAAGAGGAAGGCCTAAGAGAAGTTTTATGGATGTGGTGAGAGAGGACATGCAGAGGATGGGTGTAACTGAGCAAAATGCAAAAGACAGGAAAATACGGAAAAAGATGATCCACTGTGGCAACCCCTAATGGGAGCAGCCAGAAGAAGAAGACTGCAAAGCTGATAACTTATCTCCACAAATTTGAGTATAATGCTAACTACAACCCTGCATAAGACACCACTCCATCATATGATACACTTTTGCACATTCAGTATCCCAGCTCAATTATACCAGGATTTACAGTGGAGTCAGGTGGTTTGCCATATCATCTATGTCATTATTTTGTGTGTTTACCTTAGCAAGGCTTCTTGACTACTCCCATTTTTGTCCATTAGTTAGCCATGTAATCTATCAGTATTGTTACTCTAACAAGAATATTCATTTGATATTGACACATTTATGAATTTTCTTTCCCCAGTAAATCTAATGATCTTACAACTTATCAGATTATTTCTTTATACAGTACCTGTATGCAGGATGAAATTTAATGTAACAGTTATAGTCTGACATATTTTATTTTTTATAAAGTTTTAAAGCTACAATCTCAAATAAAATAAAACATTAGTCTATGATAAGTAGAGTTTACAGCAAGCTACATAAATACAGACCACTTCAGTGCTGGTCAGGTTTTTATTAACTTGCCATTAAAAGCTGCAAGTCAATTTATTTTAATCAACAGAGAAAGTGATTGTGATTCATGCAAGAAGGCTTGATAAATCATTGCAATTGTTTTATCTTAGCAATTAACAGCTCTGTCAGATAAACAGCCTCCATCCTGGATGAGACATTACTGATCCGGATACACAGCTTGATAATTATTGTGTATTATCATTGCTTCAAACAGTGACACCAGATCATCAAGCTCTCGCTGGATCAGTGCATGTTGATTTTTTTTTTTTTTGATGGGTGGATGTTGTTCTCTGATAAAACAGCTAATTGATATGGTACAATACATTTATTTAACAAGTTAGTTTAGGCATCTGAGACATTTGACATATTTGTCTTAATAAATAGCATGTCCAATAGCAATCACTTAGGAGATGTTAGACAGATCATTAAGTCAATTGATAATTAAAGTGATGTAGCTGGAATAAAGTTAAAAAACAGAATATGTACTAAACAAGTCTTTGGGATTTTGGTTCCTTTATGATTTTTAATACATTTTTAAACTTTCGTGAATTTTTTGTTTTATATATGAACCTAACACTTAACGCATTTTGCTTCCTGCAAATGACATCTTTATTTCTACAAATCTAAATGAATTAAAAAAAAAAAAAGGTAATAAAAATACTTACACAACACATCCTCATAGATGTTATTGTAAATTGAAACTGGAAAAAAAAAATCTTTACATATGGCAAACTGAGAATAGTGATTGAGGCAGATGGCTCGAAGTCTGCAGCTCTGGGATTGTTCACATGGTGTTAAAAATCTACACTTGCTCTCATTTTAACAAAAATAAAGATTAAAAAACAGAATTTTAAACACTTGATTTTGTCACAGAATTTAATGAATCTCAATTTCCCAGAGTCACAGCGTAAATAGATTGCCCCTTCCACACTTTTCCAATTTCTTTACTAATTTAATGGCTTTCCTTTTTATGGATAAGAAGCTCAGAAAAAAATGCCACCATCCATTCAAATGCTGAGCTTTTCTAGGATTACTAGAGTCTGAGTGACAAAGAAAAGGCAACATGCACTGTAAAAATAAAATCTTGTTGCCTCAGCATGTGAATGAGACCCTGTGAAATTATTTCATACAAACGTTAGATATTGTGTAGCTTCTGGACTGCGTGAGCATTGCCCTTGACCACACTGGATGTGTCTAATAAAGCTTGTCCAGTCTTTATAGATATATTATTCATTAAAAACATATATGCCTTGTGAAGGTGTGGGCAGTGATTAGTATTAGTGCCTCACAACTCCAGAGTCCTGGGTTCAAATTGCAGCCTGGTTTTTATGAAGTTGTCATGTTCTCCTCATGATTGTGTAGGATTTTCCTCAAGGTTGTCCGTTTTTCCCCTTACATTCCCATGACAACAAGATTAGTTTATTTAAAAAATGTATTAACTAAGTCTTTTATGCATAACCATGCCCTATGATGAACTGGTGCCCAGCCCATATTTGGCTACTCTGGTGAATGCTATGGTTTGTATAACCCTTAATAGAAGCAAATAGTGTTTGAACAAGGATGTTAGGGGACCCGGGTTCGCTTCTAGGGTCCTCCCTGCGTGCAGTTTGCATGTTCTCCCCGTGTCTGCATTGGTTTCCTCCGGGAACTCCGGTTTCCTCCCACAGTCCAAAGACATGCAGGTTAGGTACACTGGCGATTCAAAATTAGTACTTAGTAGTCCTTAGTGTGTGCTTTGTGTGTGTGTGCCCTGTGGTGGGCTGGCACCCCGCCTGGGGTTTGTTTCCTGCCTTGCGCCCTGTGTTGGCTGGGATTGGCTCCAGCGGATCCCCATGCCTTGTGGTTAGGATGTAGCAGGTTGGATAATGGACGGATGGTAAATCTAAATGAAATACACTATCACCCTACTTCTAATTTAACTAGCATATTTCTGTAAAAAAAAAATATATGGGTTGCCCACACAAATGATCCAAAAATATTCACTTAGGCCAATGGAGCTCTTTATTTTAGTATATTTTAATCAAACTTATTTCTTATATTGACATTATTATAATTTGGTAACTAGTTAGGTTTGTAATCTAAACTTTATTAAATTGCTAATTAAATATGAACACAAACACATTTCCCCTCAAACTATCTTAGACATGTTAATCCTCCTAATTATGACAAAGAAGACACTAGGGCATCGGGAACAGTTTGAGACCTGTCTCGGAATTGTCATGTAGTATGCAATAATAACAATGATAATGATAATAATAATATTCAGTACCAAGTACTGCTTAACATTAAACATATTGCATACTGCAATTGAAAATGTTATCAAATTCTGTATAATTCCCATGGGTTTTAGAAATACCATGTTATAATTTCAATTTCATCTACAGAACTTAAAGAGAAGGAAAAAAATATTTTACACCATTTAAAGCGAGGGTAGATAGCTCCTGCCCAGTGTGTTGCAGGGTTTCTTTAAATCAGCTTTTTCATTAGGAGGTTAGTCCCACCTTGCTACTGGGATGCCCCATGTGAATTTAGTAGGTTTATAAAGTGGATAGATAAATACAGAAATAACTGTGGGAATGGAAGCTGTAACTTAGTGGTTTAAAGTCCAACACCTCAGACATTAAGCCAGATTGCAAGAGTTGGCTTCTATTTAACATTCTCATTGGAATTCAAGCCTGTAGCCCCTGAAACATCCCAAGCTCAGTGTTACCTGCTTATCATCTAGAGCACAGATATAGAACTGCACAGAGCCTGCAGGATGTCAGTGTTGTCATTGACTAATGCTTTATGTGGATTTGGAAATTAAACACTTGCTTTCTCTTGTAATTTTTTTTTGTAAATGGTTTAAGTAGGAAAATAAAGTGCATACAATGGTGCAAGGTGAAAAATAAAGTGCAGGGAAGTGTAAAAAAACTAATCCCAATAGAAATAAGCAAAGTCACTGAGGGAACATTCTGTCCTCTTTAAGTGCTGGTTCTCAATGAGCACTCACTTCTGGTGGCTTCAAGGTTTTTATATTGCCACACCAGACAGGGTTGGGCTTCAAGGTGGAAATGGAAACTGGGACACACATCGTCCAGCTGGTGAGTCTCAGAACTGCAGACAGAAAAAAGAGAGGTTATCAGTGACAGCATCCTCCCCCTGTTCGGGGTGGTATTGTTTACCTTACAAGAGCCCTGCTCAAAAACATCTAAAGCAAAGAGAAAACATCACTTGTGGACATTTGTACATTTTTCCAGTGTTTTATATTACTAGGTATTACAAAGGTAATTTCTCTTGTTATTCATTTTTAAATAATTTGCCTGTATCATCATTTGCCTTTTCAACATCATAACTTTCTTCAGATGGTATATCATAATCAGCTTGAAGAAACAATACTTACTTTATTAAATAGAAAAACTAACACTGGGAACTTCTCTGTATTTAGAATTAGCAGAAAATAAACACAAATGTGTAATGATAGGAATGGATTGGTTATTTTTTAAGAATTTGGAAGCAACCACCCTCTACTGCCTCAACTCATTATGACTAAGGCTCCTCTTACTGATCAGTGTCTTACTGTATGCTGCCACAAATCATCTAAATTTGGTGAGAGAACTGCCTTGAAACAGACTGTTTAGTTTTGATTTACATCAGGCTGCCCACATATCAAGATTTCTAAGCCATCATAAATTATGATCATCTATACTAATAAAAGGCAAAGCCCTCACTGACTGACTGACTGACTGACTGACTCACTCACTCACTCACTCACTCACTCACCCACTGACTCACTCATCACTAATTCTACAACTTAACATGTAGGTAGAAGGCTGAAATTTGGCAGTCTTATTCCTTACAGCTTACTTACAAAAGTTAAGCTGGTTTCATTTCAAAATTCTACACGTAACGGTCATAACGGTCGACAATATCCGCCATGTTGAACTTTCTTATTTATGGCCCCATCTTCACGAAATTTGGTAGGTGGCTTCCCTGCGCTAACCAAAACTGATGTACGTACTTATTTCAGTGGTATGACGCCACTGTCGGCCGCCATATTGAACTTTCCAAAGTCACTAATTCTCCAACTTCCTGTGTAGGTAGAAGGCTGAGCCCATCTTCACGAAATTTGGTAGGCGGCTTCCCTGCGCTAAGCAAAACCGATGTACGTACTTATTTCGGTGGTATGACACCACTGTCGACCGCCATATTGAACTTTCCAACGTCACTAATTCTCCAACTTCCCGTATAGGTAGAAGGCTGAAATTTGGCAGGCTCATTCCTTACAGCTTACTTACAAAAGTTAAGCAGGTTTCATTTTGAAATTCTATGCGTAACGGTCATAACAGTCGACAACGTTCGCCATGTTGAATATCCTTATTTATGGCCCCATCTTCACGAAATTTGGTAGGCGGCTTCTTTGCGCTAACTGAAACCAATGTACATACTTATTTCGGTGGTATGATGCCACTGTCGGCCACCATATTGAACTTTCCAATGGTCTTTCTTACTTATGGGCCCATCTTCAAGAAATTTGGTACCGGGTTCCCAACGCTAATTGAATCCTACTTACATACATATATACGTCCATAACCTGCAGCTCAGCCAACGTGTGAGGCGACGTTGGGTCCCCCATCCCAACGCCTCCCACGTTGTTGACTGCCTGCCTACATAAGGCCGTCCGTTGCTCCGGTCTCTACATTCCCTTCCTTGCTTCGCCATGGGATTCACATTTTCCTGCTGATAACTACAGCCTTTTTATTTAATCCATGGCTTCTCTGCTGTTTTATTGTACATTTATTACGATTATAGTTATTGTGTAGGTATTTTAGACTTACTTTACATTGTTCAGGTACCCATTTCCTTTATTGTTACAACCGTGCCCCCATTAACATGTCTATTGAGGTGATCACCATCGATCAAAGAACTGTCACTTACCGAGTGGTTTCCATGCCCGGAGATGGCACCTGCCTTTTCCATTCTCTTTGTTACATATTGTACGGCCATATCAGGCTCACTCTTGATATCCGGAGGAACATTGTGTCTTATGTATTGAATGACTGGGACAGGTTCAAGGTGTGGACTGATGACGGTACAGGAGATAGTTATACTACACAGGAGTACTGTAAGAGTGAAATGCTCAAGTCCTTCACCTATGGTTCTGCATGTGAGTTGATGGCTGCCACTGAATTGTTCGGTTGTTGCTTTCAAGTGTACCGAAATGGCCAAATATTTTACACCTTTCGACAACCACCAATGCCTTTTAAACATCTTAGATTCACAGGTGACAATTTCAGTAGTGGACACTTTGATGTTTATGAATGTTTAAACTCTCAAAAGCTGGATGTGAAGTTATCGATTAAACCGGTTGTATGCTTACAACGCTTGACAGATGCTGAATGTCACTTCAACACAAGTCCTACAAATACTGTCGTAATTGAAACAAACAATGAAACTCAAACAGCAATCCAAGCTGTGAGATTTGAGACAAGATTACTTTTCACATGGCCAACTGTGCATTGCATGCTCAATAGTAAGCTCAGCGCACAGCTTGGTCATATTACAACCAGAGGGCCAAACTGATTATTGGAATACAAAGAGATGCTTAACAAATAATTATTGGTATATTTTCCCTCAGTTTAAAAAGGTTTAATTTTCTTCTTAATAAAAATTTTAATGCAGTACTTTGCTGCTGCGAAGCGCGGGTATTTTGCTAGTCTAATAATAAGCTGTGTGGTCAAAAACTGCAACTGTCCTTTGCTTAAATTTTGGAGAGGAGAAAATCTCTCTAAATAAATTTCCTCTTTACTAGCTATAAAAGTGAGTCATTTAACCAGCATCTTAAGTAGCTGTTCTATGTAGTCAGTTTTAGATTGTCCTTAGCTGCATTACAGAGATGTTTCATTTGAAGATCAGAATCTTTTGCTTTTTTAACAGCTGACTTCAAAGCTGAAACAAGTTCTATAAAATTATATTTTATTTAAACAAACATAATTTTACATGAAAACAAAATGTACCATCAATCAAATAAAGATACTTACTTACACAAGATAACACAACATTTTAGAACCCACTTAACCCAATTCAGGATTGCAAGGTTTCTGATAGCCTGTTTTGTAATTTATTTTAGACTTAATACATTTTTCTCTAAGCATTTGTAGGTTTTATTGTAAAGTTTGAGCCTTACAGAATTCATTTGTACTTTCAGTTTATATTATCTAAGAGTATTTTGAACTTTGGAATTATTTTAACACCTTTTTGTAGAATTACAACAATACTATTTTGTTCATAAGGGCACCATCATCTTTGGATCCTATTGCTATAATGTGATAGTAGGTCATTTGTCGTATTTAAGCTGGTGTGGCATTCATATTCATTGTCCAAAGTTACGGATAAATTCCCTAATTCTATTTTTCCCATCTTCTTATATTTTGGACTGTCTGTCGCCATATATGTCTAATTTTAATCCTAGATCCTCTGACATTGGCTTCCTACGTATTCTGGGAGTGATGCATAAAAGAACTAATAAGGTGATATTTTCTTTTAATGCAAACAGAAATCTGGAGTACTTTACTGTTAGAGCTATTCAGGTCAGTACAGTGGAACACTTCAAGAAGCTACTAACAATCCACTTCTTTAACTTGACATTTTTTTGATCTTTTAAGAAATTATTAGCATCACTAACATTCCCCCATATCCTGGGAGGAGGTGGTGATTACATTTTTATAATGAAATCCAACTTTATTTGCTGTTTTATAGAATAGTTACTAATCACCACTTTTGTATTTTCTTTTTTCTGGTACTCAGCAGTGTTGGTGAAGAGGAAGAGAGCTCCACAAGAGTGTCCTGTTAATGGTGACACATTCATTTATTGTAAAATGTACAGTTTTTACTTTCTTTTGTAACTCTTCTTAGTCATTATTATTGTAAAGTACTTTGAGCTATTTTAATGTATGAAAACACGTTATATGAATAAATTTGTTTTGGTTTTTTTGATGACTGATTTTTGCTTCCTATTTCGTGTTTGATACCTTTTAGTTTGGTCTTCTGGTAATGACCCCTGCTTTGTTTTTTTGAATGTTTTCATTTCCTAATCTTCTGTGTTCTCAGTTTTTTTCCTAGTTGTGTAAGAACAAAAGTGGCTAAAGCCTACCCTGGAAGCATTATTCATAAGGCAGGAATGGACCCTGGATGTGACACCAGCAAGGAAAAGATAACATAAAAGCCTTAACTGATGACCTGGGCCTTAATGGTTTAGCATTCTTTGCTCCATGTAATATGGCTTTCCAGTTGCTTAATTTTTCCAGTATCTTGTGTCTTTCTTTCTTTCTTTCATTCTCTCTCTCTGTGCTGGTCTCTCTTCATTTTTGACAGTGAGTCTTTGTCCCAAATCTAATTCAAGTTCCATTGTAAAATTAGCTCTGGTCTAAGGCAATTTTAAACCCTCCTAATGGGTTAACCTCCAAGGCAACTTCTCAAATCACTTCCAGAATCTAATGCTTTGACTACATAGACACGAAGCTAAACTTTTCTCTAGCAAGCCCTAATTTTCCCTGTGTTAGACCGCCTCCATGTTTTCTGTCTTTTTAAATTAGTGGATAAGCAGAAGTGTGTTGGCCTGCTGACATTCTGCCTGGATTAAATCTTCAATGGGCTACATTTTCATAATTTTCCTCACTAGATATTCCTGTTGGTCTTGAGGTTTTCTGATATCACACAATATGTTAGTAACCAAATCCATTCCACACCCCAAACCAACCACCTGTAAGTCACATACATTTTCACTCCAAGACATCCTCTTTCATCCCAGTCTTCCCATGTTAATGTGTTGGTTTTGCTGATCCGAATTTTCCCTTTTCTACTTTGGGAATTCCTTTGCCCCTAGCAACAGCTGCGTGGCCAACATATGTATATAGTTATTGTCTGTTGTAAAACACTGGGCCTACGGCTTTTCCCAAACACACCAAGTTCAACCCTATGTGCAGCACTAGCTTAATGGTTGGCATACTTTTTTACTGGTATAGAACCTTTTTAGACGTGCTGAACAACCTAATCTGAATATTTTTTGGATATTGGAGGACTCTGGCATGGTCCAACAAAACCTAAATATACTTAAAAAGTATGTACACACTCCACACAGACACCACAACAAAATGGTTATCACTGCAACAGCACAAAATAATTTTACAAACTGCATTTTTAAAGAAAATATGTTATATTGGCTTTAATATGTATTTTAATTTATTGATAATAAAGATTTAAATTAAAATTAATTATTTAAATAAGTCAGTCAGTATAAAGAAATGTAAATGTATTAATTAAATTGAAAAAGTGAGAGAGAGACACATTGAATGAGCATTTGCAAATTATGTAAATTTAGAACAACCAACTCTTCATAAA
Source organism: Polypterus senegalus (assembly GCF_016835505.1). Classification (NCBI taxonomy): domain Eukaryota; kingdom Metazoa; phylum Chordata; class Cladistia; order Polypteriformes; family Polypteridae; genus Polypterus; species Polypterus senegalus. The sequence goes on along the minus strand of NC_053163.1, from coordinate 90,668,047 downwards.
GCTGACCCCAGTGATGAAGGGCCATAGTAAGAGAAGCAACCAAGAACCAAATGGTCACTCTGGCTGAGCTCCAGAGAGCCTGTGTAAAAATGGAAGAGACTTCCAGAAGGACAACCACCACTGCAACACTCCACTAATCTGGGCCTTATGGCAGAGTGGACAGACAACACATGAAATCCTGCTGTTTTGACTTGTTTCTAAGCATCATGTCAGGAGGAGCATGACCTGTATAATGCCATTCCAAACTCCATTTTGCAGCAAGTTTTAAGTTGTGTGGCTTCTGCTCTCTACAAATTTCCTCTTGTGTCCATGACTATTTATCTGTCTTGATGTTCAGATACTTGTTTTGAGTTTTAATCTATTGGCCTTTTTCTTGAAAATTTCAAAATCCTGCTTTTGTAATGTGAAACTAATAGCAAAAACACAGAATACACTAATTTAAACTGCTGACTGAAAACTCGACATAAAAAACTATAAATTATTCCTGCAAGTTTTTTTTTTTTACATTTGAATTTGTTCTAATGTTTTACAGTAAATGTAAATGTATGTTGAAAGGAATAGAAATTTTGAAAGGAAAAGCAACATTCTGTTTATTTAATCAAAATACCTCTGGCAGGAGAAATGAGACTGTTCTAGGTTACCCAGTTTAAGTATCCCAGAAGACTTTGAGCTAAAGGGATCAAGGCACTGGGCTTAAAATCCCAATGTTTCCAGTTCATTGCCTCACCATGTGACCCTGAGCAAGTCACTAAACCTGTATGTGTTTTAACTGTAAAATATCTGTAAACACTGGTAATGTATGCTGATCTTTATGCTACCTTGAATAAAGTAATCAGCCACAAATGCAATAATAAAACAGACTCCCCTTCTAGGATTTAAGTGGCTTCCTCAGTTCGTTTTGGAGCTCACTGAAATTATTTGGAAAGTTCAGCTGCTTAAACATAAAATACTTATATGCATTTGCCATGCTGTTAAAATTGTATTTCCTAGAGGATGACACATATTCATTAAGTGTTATGATGAGCCAATGATAATTTATTTATTTTCATTTTCTAAAGCACTTCTACTGCTAATTATATGTTTGGGTGTGCATGTCCTTCACTTGGCAGCACAGCATTAAGGGTCTTTCTGCATGTGGCATTGAGCCTCTACTTAAATAGCTATGCTTTATTGAGTCAAAATTATTTCTCAACAACACAGGGATTGCTCAAGTCTTTCAAAATATTACATATTATATTATTTACTAGCTGTGTTACCCAGCTTTGCATAAGATATTTCATAAGACACTGGGCCTCAGTTATAGTGCTGTTGGTTAAATGTGTATCAGGAGTTCTATGCAACTAAGTACTTTTCTGTATACAATATTTGTAGTTGTTTTTTTTTCTTTTTTTAACCAAGGGCTAGGCTAATATTACTGATAGATAGCGTGATATAGTGGTTAAGGGATTGGATCTTGGACTTTAAACACCAAGGTTGTGGGTTCTAATCCTGCTGCTACCACTACATGACTTTGAGCATGTCACTTCACTTTCCTGTACTTCAACTGGAAAAATAGGACATTTAACCAATTATATTTCAAATATTGTAAGTTTCCTTGGATAAAGACATAAGTCAAATACTAAATAATGTTATAAGATCACTTGAACTGCTCACTCTTGAACATGCCATATTCAATTATCCACAAATAAAACATTTCTTCATTAGATCAATTCCTGTTTTTTCTAGTGACTTGACTTTTTTCATGGTCATTACAAAACACAGTTTTATAGGAAAGCATATTCCTTAGAACTGAAATGGGTAATCAGTAGAACTAATGTGAATTTTAAGCACTGTCACACACATGCGTTTGGGAGACAATTTACGGGCTCAAATAGATGCAGTTACCCAGGGGTTAGCACTGCCCTCTAATTCTTTTTCTTCTCTCCCTGAAGAACAACTGAAGAATTTGCACAATAATAACATCACTTCCGGTTGCAGCCCTCAAGACCCCACCTTTTCATGACATCACTTTCGGGTTCCAGAATGCCTTTCATCCGTGACATCACTTCCTGCAGCCAAATATACATACCGCCTCCATTTCTCTTTTTGTCAGTTCCATTTTGAACTCTGTTTGTGAAGACGTCTTTTCTTTTTTACTTGTGCTACACTATTTGGGGATCCCCCCAAACCTTTGATGGTGTTTGTGTCCTTATTTTACAGTACATACTATTTCTATTATTATTATTATTATTATTATTAAATGTGTAATTCTCATTTGCCAACCTTTATAAGTCTTTATAAACCACTGATAGCATTTTAAAGTTAATTCTGAATAACACGGGTAATCAATGCAGCAAAGCTAAAACTCATGAGATGTGCTCAAATTTTCTTTTTCTAGTTTAGATTCTGGCTGCTGCATTCTGCACTAATTCCAACCGATTTATATCATTCTTAGCTCTTAGGATTGCATTACAGCAATCTAGTTGACTAAAAACAAAAGTGTTATTTCATTGTTCAGCATCTTGTAGAGTTAAAACAGGTCTAAATTTTCCTATATACCTTAAGTGAAAAATGCAGTCCTCATAATTTGGTTAATATGCAATTTAAAGCTTAGGTCAGAGTAAATGATTACCCCTAAATTCTTTACTTCTGTCTTGATTTTTAAACCTAACAAATCAAGTTTATCTTCTAATGCCCTTGTTATATCCATGTTTTCCAATCACTAAGATATGGTTTTTCATTGCGCTCCAAAGCATCTTCCTCAGGCTTCTCCGTCACTCCCTGAATGGAAGCAGAATCTATATTAGCAACCATGCAATACCCCTACTCTTCTTCTTGTGTTTCCCTTCATTGTAATTCATGAGCTACCCCCCACCCACACTTGTTCCTAAAGGAAAGAGCATACATGGCAGAGAGGTTGTGGACCTGCAGGAGAGGACATCAGCATTGGTATGAAGGAGATGGAATGCAATGGATCACCTGGAAGGTATAATATTGAGATCCAAAAGCTATCACATGACACCTGGTTTGTTGCTTTTATTATCCACCATCCTTTGAAGAGGGGCATGATCTGTAACCAGGGTGAAGTCTTAACCCAAGAGATAATATTTAAGTTTCATAATGGCTGACTTAAAAACAACTACCTTGCACTCAACCACAGTATTCCTTGGATTTCTGGTCCAACAGTTTCTGACACAGGTACAAAACCAGCATGCGTATGTCATCAGCACTGACTTAACACAGCTCCCAATTCTGTTTGCAAGGTGTCAGTCTATAGTATTAAAGGGATAGAAAAGTTAAATGCAGTCAAAATAAGTGTACTACTCAGGTTATATTTTAGATCCCAAAATTTAGCCTTTTCCAGATCACATTGTTGGGATTACTCTTATGCATTAGTTCTATTAAAGGCACAGCCTTTTCAACAAAGCATAGCACAGACCTCCAATAGTACCTTGCTAATCCTAAGGAGGCTTACACTTGCCTTTTAGTTTGTAGCAGTGGCCATCTCTGGATGGTGTTGATTTTGGACCACTGAGGTTCAGCCAAAATCTAGGTGTCATCTAGGTAGACATTCATGTAATCAGTATAGACAGCACTATAGCTCTTAGGGTTGTAGGGTTATACCAATCTGTGGACCACACTCTGAATGGTCATAGAAAAAGTAATGTCAGTAACCACTAGGAGTACTAAATATGGTCTTTTCTTAAGCCTCAGGGGCTAGAGGAATTTGTCAACAACCCTTGGTCATGTAGTGAAATAACATGTTCTGCCAAATATGTTGAGAAGATTATTAACCCATGTTTTGGTTTCCATTTCAACTTTTGCATCTTTAGCCCCAGATACAGTTAATGGTAGAAGTGTGGAGTGACAAAGTGCAAGGTCAGGGTGGTTTGGTATCAATAACATCAATCATTTGTGTAATCACTTGTTGCAAATGGCCCCTTTGGTCAAGTGTCAACAAGTCCCTAAAGTTGAGCAACTTGGTGATTGCAAAGAGGACTAAGTTATTCATGGTGGAAGAACTCACCTCTGCTCTCTTCATCCATGGATTTATTAGCTTCACATGGTAAATGCTTAAAAGGTGCCTTCTATTGAGCTGTGTTTTAACAACAACATTTTAGTAAAATAAGCCTCCTTCTTCAAAGCCATTAAGAAGTCATTGAGAAGCAGCCTAGCAGACCCAGTTCCATCTTTATGATTGGGGTGCAACAATCCACAAATTCCAGGGAAGGGACTGTGTAATGGTGCTGGTACCCACCTCCCTCTTGAAATTCATGGCCCATACAAGAACAAAAGATTACATGGTAAAACAGACCAATAGCAGGCTCAATTTATCATGTGAACCTACTACACAGCTGTGGAAGAAACAAACAGTGGCAGCTCTTTCCATTGCTAATACTTTAACCTTTTGATGATTTTATGAGCTTTTATCTGTCTCTTAATATAACTTGGTTGTCATTCAAGGTTCATGGTTGTTACTAATATCTCGAACCCCTTGACCCTGTCCAAACAGCAATGGTTTTGCATGAATATACAACTAAGCAAAAGATTCAAATTTATTAACATACAAAAGCATTGGCAATATTTGTGACAACAGAGTATAACTGCAGTTATTGAGGTAACTAATATCCAAGAAAATGATTATCCCTTATTCTCAGTACTTCATAATGTAAAACCATCAAGTGTTTTACTTTGACCACAACTTGAGCTTTGAATGATCTTTCCTTGTTTATTCCTTGTGGAGAACACACACTTTTAGTTTTATGGGATGTAAAACTCTACATATTGAGTGGCTTTAAAATTGGTAATGAGGATATCTTCAGCTATTATTGAGCTGTAAGGAGAGAAAAGCACCATCTCAAGTAATAATCCAGCCATATAAAAAGTACCTAGTTTACTGCCTCATCCTAGAAGCAAAAGTCTACTCCCTCAAATATGCTATTCTTTGGCAGGTGCTAAATTAAACAAAGTTCCTCAAATAAAGTACTTCCTACAAGCAAATTAGTCTTGTCTTCAAGTATATTTACACGAAACACTTGCTAAGGCTGTAAATATACATTTTTGTTAAGTTTAAGATGATGCTGCTTTTCACAATTTTTAAACATAAAACATAATTCATACAAAGGCATAATTAAGTTAAGAGGCCTTTTTGAGGATCATTCATAAGAAACAAGAAAGAAACACTACAAAAGAACCCCCCACGCATGCTGCATTTTGGATTTTCTTGTATATTAGTGTATGATCATTGCTAAAGTAGGAAAGCTGGATGGCAGAACGTTAGATGAGGTTAGCACTATAACAGGATTTGTCTTTGATATGCCGCTGATGCAAAGCAGAATCTGTAAAGTCTTCCACTGAAATGTCTCCGTCACGCTGCTCATTTTGCACAGAGCTGTTCGTTGCCTGCCAATAACAGATAATAAACACCCATTAAATCAAAAGAAATACTTGTTTTTTGAAGACAGTGCCCTGTTGATTTATCAGCAAATGTCAAATTTATAAAACACTAAAAACTGAACAGGAATTTTGCTAAGGACTGATGAAAACGATTGTTCCATGAAATCCTGTAAAATTCAATTCATAGAATTCTTTAGCAGAGCGATATATTTTTTACTTGCAAAAATTGGATTGATCTGACAAAGCTCTGACAGGATCCTTGATCCCATTCCCTTTAGGAGGCAGGCAAAAGCAGGATGGGTTCAGCTGTAGTATTTTTCATGATTTCTACTTAATATAAAATTGTGCATCATCATCTCATCCGCTGAGAAAGCTTAGTAAGGTTGGCATCACTAGGATAAATCTTAACTCAGCTTGAAATGACCTCAATAGGATGCTAATTGAAATCTAAGGGTGGAGGTTGAGCTGAAAGATATATGTATCTCTGCGGGGTATGAGAAGGAATCTAATTATTTTTTCACTTTTTTTGGATTCAGCATTTGCAGACAGCTTCATTGCTGTATGACCCCAACTTGAGAACAATATGTCCATCATTTCATCTATCTATCTATCTATCTATCTATCTATCTATCTATCTATCTATCTATCTATCTATCTATCTATTCTTTCACTTCCAATCTTCCAAGGACATAAAATTCTTCAATTCAATCTTTCATTTCACAAAAGGGAAGCTTATTAAAGGGCAAAACGTGGCAGACTGTTAGAACCTGACTATCAGTTTGTCCTGCAAGTGTAAAGCTTGTTAACAGTCTTCACAGTTTTAGTGACATGGCCTGGGTGTCAAATTGCTCTGATGTTCAGGAAATATAGTCTAACGTGGACCACTCCACTTGAACTTTTCTTTCACTTTGATGTTTTTAATTCTTCAACAGGTCCATAGAACATGTTTAACACATCCTTGGAAATTGACTCATTTGAAGTACTTCTTTTTTTTAACAAATGCTGCTTTTTACATTTTGATACTATTTTCCTTAAGTGATCCCTTCATAAATTCATTGTCCACTATGAAGTTTTTTGTTGAATATAAACGTTATTATTATATTGGACTTATCAGCAACATTTACATTAGTCAGTGCTGTTTTTTGTGAAAAAAAACAACTGTGGCACACTCAGAATGTACACTCCTCAGACAATGTTTGGCCAATTACATAAAGCTTCTGCTATTGGTAAACAACTATCCAAAAGATTCATGACTGGTAGCACAACACATAAGGATTCCAACAAGCACAGAATAATGAGTATGATTTTTTTTTAATTCTTAATGCTTTTAATTCAATAATTGTTCCTTCTTGCTCAGAGCATGCTGAATTTCTTGCCTTTTCAATTCAATTCAAAAGAGACTTAGATGCCACTACTCTCACATAGTACTTAGGCCTTGAGTTAACACTGAATAACTCTTTGAATTAATAAGATTTTGCACATCCATCACTTGATAAAACATCACTCTCATGGGAAATATTTTGCTCCCAGTAAGGATAAGGAATCCACGTTCTGCCTTGGAAAAATATTCCTTCTGGATCACATTCTGAGCTCAACCAACTAGTCGCACACATCTTCTGAACTAGTGGCATCCATCTGTTTAATATACCATTTACCAGCCAATACAAGTTCAGGTCTGCCATACCAAAATGTCTTTTTATACCTAAGTCTTGTTACTGATCACTGCCCTAGGATTGCAGAGTACAGTTAAAGCTACATTATCCTTATTAAATGCACCATGGTCCTCTAAAGATGGCTAATAGATTGCAATATACATAAATAATAATAATAATAGATTTTATTTATATCACGCTTTTTATTTAACAATCTCAAAGTGCTACAAAATAAGAATATTACATTGCTTTATTTTATACACCTACTAATCAAATCTTGTACACATTGCACTGTGTCCAAAATGTCATTTCTGTTATTATTTTTCCATTTTATTTTACAATAAAACAGCACTATTTTGTCTATCCAGAATGAGTAGGTAGGTTAATAAAATATCCAGCTAGTACTTGTTTTGTAATAATAAAGTGTAGAAAATATTTTAAGAAATTTAAAGGTATCATGGTTCAATGCTACTTGTTGTCTGGTGAGGAATGTACTTCATTCAATTCAAAGGTACAATGCAATAAAGTTTTAACAGTATTCATTACATAGCAGTTGCATTCAGTTAGCAGCAGTTCACCTGCAAAAAATGGCACAATTTAAAGACACCAATCGATAGAACAACTCTCCTTCTTCTTTCGGCTGCTCCTGTTAGGTTTTGCCACAGCGGATCATCTTCCATATCTTTCTGTCTTATGTATCTTCACCTGAATGTCCTCTCTCACGACATTCAAAAACCTTCGCTTAGGCCTTCTTCTTTTCCTCTTCCCTGGCAGCTCTATCCTTAGCATCCTTCTCCCAATATACCCAGCATCTCTCTTCTGTACATAACCAAACCAACACAATCTCGCCTCTCTGATTTTGTCTCCCAACTGTCCAACTTGAGCTGACCCTCTAATGTACTCATTTATAATCCTATCCATCCTTGTCGCACCCAGTGCAAATCTTAGCATCTTTAACTCTGCCACCTCCAGCTCTGTCTCCTGTTTTTTGGTCAGTGCCACCGTCTCCAACCCATATAACATAGCTGATCTCACTACCATCCTGTAGACCTTCCCTTTCACTCTTGCTGATACCCGTCTGTCACAAATTACTCCTGACACTCTTCTCGACCCATTCCACCCTGCCAGCACTCTCTTCTTTCCCTCTCTTCCACAATCTCCATTACTCTGTATTGTTAATCCCAAGTATTTAAACTCATCCACCTTCGCCAACTGTACTCCTTGCATCCTCACCATTCCACTGACCTCCCTCTCATTTACACACATGTATTCTGTCTTGTTCCTACTGACCTTCATTCCTCTCCTCACTACAGCATATCTCCACCTCTCCAGGGTCTCCTCAACCTGCTCCCTACTATCACTACAGATCACAATGTCATCAGCAAACATCATAGTCCACAGGGACTCCTGTCTAAATTTGTCTGACAACGTGTCCATCACCATTGCAAATAAGAAAGGGCTCAGAACTGATCCCTGATGTATTCCCACCTCCACGTTAAATGCATCCTTCACTCCTACCGCAGACCTCACCACTGTCACACTTCCCTCGTACATATCCTGTATAACTCTGACGTATTTCTCTGCCACTCCCGACTTCTTCATACAATACCACAGTTCCTCTCGAGGCAACCTGTCATATGCTTTCTCCAGGTCTACAAAGATGCAATGTAACTCCTTCTGGCCTTCTTTAAAGTTCTCCATCAACATCCTCAGAGCAAACATTGCATCTGTGGTGCTCTTTCTTGGCATGAAACATTAATGCTGCTTACTAATCATCATCTAACGTCTTAACCTAGCTTCCACTACTCTTTCCCATATCTTCATGCTGTGGCTCATCAATTTTATTCCCTTGTAGTTACTGCAGTCCTGCACATCCCCCTTAGTCTTAAATATCGGCACCAGTACACTTCCTCTCCACTCCTCAGGCATCCTCTCACTTTCCAAGATTCCATTAAACAATCTGGTTACAAACTCCACTGCCATCTCTCCTAAACACCTCCATGCTTCCATAGGTATGTCATCTGGACCAACGGCCTTTCCATTTTTCATCCTCTTCATCACTGCCATCTCTCCTAAACACCTCCATGCTTCCATAGGTATGTCATCTGGACCAACGGCCTTTCCATTTTTCATCCTCTTCATAGCTGTCCTTACTTCCTCTTTGCTAATCCATTGCAATTCCTGATTCACTATGTCCACATCATCCAACCTCTTCTCTCTCTTGTTCTCTTCATTCATCAGACTCTTAAAGTACTCTTTCCATCTGCTCAACACACTCTCCTCGCTTGTGAGTATGTTTCCATCTTTATCCTTTGTCACCCTAACCTGCTGCACATCTTTCCCAGCTCGGTCCCTCTGTCTAGCCAATCGGTACAGGTCCTTTTCTCCCTCCTTACTATCTAGCCTCTCATACAACTCATCATATGCCTTTTCTTTAGCCTTCACCACCTCTCCCTTCACTTTGCGCCTTATCTCCTTGTACTCTTGTCTACTTTCTGCATCTCTCTGACTATCCCACTTCTTCTTTGTCATCCTCTTCCTCAGTATACTCTCCTGTATTTCCTCATTCCACCACCAGATTTACTTTTCCTCCTTCCTCTTTCCAGATGTCACGCCAAGCACCCTTCTTGCTGTCATCCTTACTACATCCGTTGTAGTTTCCCAGCTGTCTGGTAACTCTTCACTGCCACCCAGTGCTTGTCTCACCTCCTCCCTAAAGTCAACCTTGCAGTCTTCCTTTTTCAACTTCCACCATTTGGTCCTTGGCTCTGCCCTCACTCTCTTCCTCTTCTTGATGTCCAACGTCATCCAACAGACCACTATCCTATGCTGCTTAACTACACTTTCCCCTACCACCACTTTGCAGTCTTCAATCTCCTTCAGATCAACTTTTCTGCATAGGATGTAATCTACTTGTGTGCATCTTCCTCCATTCTTGTACGTAACCCTGTGTTCCTCCCTCTTGTTAAAATATGTATTCACCACAGCCATGTCCATCCTTTTGGGAAAATTCACTATATTTCGACCTTCTTAATTCCTCTCCTTGACACCATACCTACCCATTAAATCCTTGCCTCCACTGTTCCCTTCACCAAAATGCCCATTGAAATCCGCTCCAATCACCACTTTCTGTCTCTTGGGTACATTGTTCATCAGTTCATCCAACTCACTCCAAAAATCTTCTTTCTCACCCATTGCACACCCAACTTGCAGTGCATATGCACTAACAACATTCATCATCACACCTCCAGTTTCCAGCTTAATAATCATTACTCTGCCTGACACTCTTTTCACCTCCAAAACACTCTTGACATACTGTTTAAAGAAGGAAAATGATGTGGATATGGGTAGATTAAGCAACCTTCACACAAAAAGGATAAACGTAATTTAAATTTTATGCCAGAAGGTTGTAAGGTCATAACTTTTCTCTCTGAATCCCCACACAACCAGTTTATACAGTGTGTTTATGGGAGGACTGACTGTCAAAACTTGGGGAATGAATAAATTCAATTTTAATTTAAATATTTTCATGACTGGCACAAAGAAGGCATATTACTGAACAATTGGCAACATTACAGTACTGCATTAAATTATTAAATCCCTGGCACAAGGGTTATCAGTCAAAGAGTAACAGTCACTGTGTCAAGCAGACAATAACAAGGCACTTTACACAATAGAAGCAATCTGCGAGAATACAGTTGATCATTTACATACAAGACAAATGACTAATACTACAACAATAGAAGAATGTCTCCAGATTCCTGAAATCAAGTCAAAAATATACAGTAAATCGATGAAGTAGAAGTATATTTGGCAGAATTGATGGACCTCAAAAATTAATTGACAGCAGCCCAGGGTTGAAGTCAATACAATTGGTTCTGAAGAGTCAGGAACGGGAAAAAGATAAAATGGGTAAACTATTTCAAAAAGAAATGTGGAAAAGTTGGATTTTGAGGATTATGGCAGACAGCTTCAGAGGACAGGGAGCTTTTTGCTCATGACTGCACTGTTGTTTTTTGCAGAAAACTGGCTTTAGAATAGAAGCATTCAAAGTTTTTAACAGAAATTTGAAGACTGCTATGTATCCAACTGGAAAGCAGATTTTTTTGGGGGTAAAGCATGACATTTTCTTTCTGTGATCCAAGCCAGGATAGTCTGTAGCACTGCTGACTTGCTGAAATTACTTTATGCATGAAGACCATCATTGAAAAAAAATGTAGATTATCAAACATTTAATAGTAAGCCCACTCTTTATCAGGGTTTTGTTAGTGGTAGATCCAAGTCCTGATTGTTATCCATGGGGAAAGTGAAACATGCTGCCAAGTATGACTCCCAAAAGTTGATTTAGTTTGGTGTCACCCAAATTTAATGAGAAAGCTTCTTCAACCGATCTGGATATTCCAAATTTAATATAATGCAAGAGGACCCATAAGTTATAGCATCATCTCATTCACTCACAGCGAGTTTGACTGCTCATGACACCACAGGGCTGCTTGTCAGACATCAGAGGATTTGACAAATGTTGTTTGATTTTTCTATCCTAATTTTATTTGTCTTTCACCTCTGTGTTGATAGTTAGTTGCTTGATGTTAATTTATAGTAAAGAAATATATTGGAGATTATAAAAGCTCGGTTATGGGCTTATGGTTAGATATTTTAACAAACTTTTTCCAAAACATTGTAAATGAAAAATATTAGTGAGGAATAAAACAATTTGTGCAAAGAGAACTTGTGGTTTGTTTTGCATAAAAAAAATTAGCAAACTAAATTGAGCTTAGCCTCCATTGAAATTCAGTCCACTCACACAAGACAAAAGGTGTTTCATTCCTATCAAGAAGCATTTTTCAGGCACTAATTCTATATGCATTTGCACATCATTCAGTATTTAAGTAAAAATCTTAATAAAAAAAGAAAAAACAACAGACGTGCATATCTTCAACTAGGATAATGCAATTGATACATAATGGCATTTAGTAACAATAACTTTCCATGTAGTGAGTTTTCCTGTGAAGAAAGCAAAATAATGTGCTCAAAAATGTGCATTTTATTGTGTCTTTGTTTGGAAAATATGCAGTATGTCATATTTTTTTTAAAAAAGTACTGCATTCCTCTGTGGGGATGTTAATGAGAGCCATAAATACGAGGGATCTTCAAAAAGTTTCTGCACTTTTGTATTTTAGTTCGAAATGCTGAAGGCGGGAGGCATAGTAATCGGGCATTAAAAAGTTGGTATGATGCTAGGAAAATTGCATTGCAAAATAAGGTCACTATGTAGAAAAGTGATGTCATTTTTTTTTTTGAAATTCTTAATAAGTAAAGTTAAAAAAGTGCGGAAATATTTTGAACATCCTTTGTATTGCTGAGTTTACCAATATGGTAGGTATTAGAAACTTTATGAACCTGCAGAAAAGAACACAGGTAAAGATGGAAGTGTGAATGATGCTTTAGGTATAAGCAGTTCTCATTTACAAAGAAAAACCTTTAAAATTCCTAAAACTCTTAGAGAGTTTTGCATTTCTCAATCGTGAATTTTAGTGTCAGTTTCACAAAACTGCAAACAAATCGAAATTTGCCTGTTTAGCTCATCCCAGATTATGAAAAATGTTAAGATAATCACTCTGACTTTAGCTGCTACTTTCACTTTATATCATATTGTCTCTTGGTAGTTTGATTCAATAAATATCCAAAAATATTATACATTATGCACACACAAAATACTTATATAAAATATATATAAAGTTGTTTTCTTAAATCTAATAATATTAAGAACAATGAGTACATTGAATTATATATATTTTTTACACCAACAGTATGTTAAGTCTAAGTGAAAACAGAGGAAAGAAAAATGATCATCTAGACCAGTGGTTCCAAAATGTTGTCCTGGGGACCCCTTGTTGATGCAGGTTTTTGTTCCAATCAGTTTCACATTCAGCGAGTCATTTTACCTCTCATTGTTTAATTAGTTAGTATTTTGTTTTTCTTCTGTTCTGCATTCAGAAAAGAAGTAGATGAACTTTTAAAATAAATTTTGAAGTATAGTATTTTTATTTGCCGTATAACGTTTATCCTAATAACAATAAGCAAAGCACACCTGAGGGCAAACAACATTGAATGTTGAAAGACTGCAGTCCGTTCAATGTCAGAGCCACTAGAGATAAATAATGGCCTAAATAATGAGAACACCTAGAAAAGTTGTATGTAACATAGTATCCTATGTTGGAAAAAAATCAATTTGTCAGTATTGGGTTGCACAATTCTGGTTCTTGAGCCTACCCTGACAGTATTGGGTGCAAGACAGGAACTATGTCTGGATAGTATGGGTCCACTCTCACCCTTATGCACACACCCACACTCAATGATAATCCTAATAATGACACTTCTTTGGGCTGTGGGACGATACTGGAGTCCTTAAAGGAAAGCATATAAATAAGGTGAGAACATGTAAACTCCATGGAAAAAGCACAACAAAGCGGGAGTTGAAACTAGATGTACAATAAACATGGTTAGGCAACAGTGCTACCCACCATGAAAATTTTTAAAGAAAACTGGTGGGAGCAAAGAAATGTAACCTACAAAGACATTTTGTTGATTTCTAAAACAAACACATAATAGCAAAAAATACAAATAAAATTGACCACTGAATGCCAAGTCTATATTTTTTTACCACAGTTATAACATCCAGAGGCTCTTTGATCTATCATACCTCACAGAGGATGCCTTGGGCTATCGGTGGTTTTTCTTTATGACAAAACAGTATGTATATCAAAATTAAAAATGTATGTTTAGCCATCTGCAGAGACTAATATTCATTATATAATTACAGAGTTTTTAAATATGCTGTAAACAAAGATAATATGTGTTTATTAAATGCACATCATAAAAGGCTTCTACAGCCTACGTAATATACGACAAAAGTCAATTTTGTTTATGTTGGCAAAACCATTTGTGTGAAATGTTTTTTTCAAGGCAAGTATACAGTAATTAGAATAAAAAACACTCAATTAATCAAACACTTTGAAGCTCTCACTAGGATCCAAATCCAACACATTTTGCTTTACATGACAGGCAGTTTAATCACAATGCAAAAAATAAAACCTTCTAAAGCAAATGAATCAAGGGATCAGAAGAGAAGGAGAGATCATATGTTTGTAGTGGAGTATAGTACTGTATAATGAAAATACTGTAAGGTTTAGGCTTTTAAATAGGGAACTGAATTTACCTGGAAACTAATTCATTTCCAAGCTGGGATGCCTTGTATATGAAGTTTTTATGTTCTTCTCAATTTCAGCTACATTTTCTTACTGATAGATCATAAAGGGTATCCAAATTTGCTCCAAATGAAGCAGTATGATTATGTTCATGAGGTCTTAATAACCTCATGAATGCCTTTAGCACTGCCAACCATAGTGCCCTCCTGAAATAATTTAAGAGCTAAGCTGGAATTAATGGAACATGCTACACATGAAAGTACTCCCAATTCTCTGATTGCATATGGTGGAGAAGCCAGTCCTCTGATTTGACTTGACTATGGTATAACCACATGGTTTGGCATTTAGTCCATTCATGTCATGGAGACACTGAGTCATTAGTTCACATTGCACTCAAATTCCAGTTTTATTTAGAAATTACTCCTTATTTATTTAATGATCGCAAAAGCTTTATTTAAAGATCAGTTATTGTTAATCTTAAAAATATCAAAACATGGATGTTTGCTAGCAACATGTAGTCAAACACTAACACAACTGAGTTCATAGCAAAAAGTTTCACTCATTAACACTGAATCACAAAAACAAACATCCTCCCTAATCCTTGGAGTCTTTGGTGACAGCAATTACATTTTTCATAATCATATCTCATTGCTGTCAAAACTTTTTTCTCTCTCCTATTAAACATTACAGTGTCTGAATCTACTTTTTACTCCATGGATAAAGTCTTTCATGCCTTCATTGCAACTTGGTGGAATTGTTTCATTTATCTTTTCATTTGGTCTTTAATTTTAAGCATTAGATACATTTTAACTAATAAATATAAATAGCATAATAGGATCAAAATGACAAATTAAAGATGTTAGTGGTATACTAACAAAAACTAGTTGTGCACTTAAGAAAAGGCTTTAATGTTTATCACTTGGTTTATCAAATGAAAAGACATTAGATAGACAGACAGACAGACAGACAGACAGACAGACAGACAGATAGATAGATAGATAGATAGATAGATAGATAGATAGATAGATAGATAGATAGATAGATAGATAGATAGATAGAGCATGGAAGAGGAAAAATAAATCTTGGGGTGCAAACCAGGACATGTCCATTCAATGTGCTTATTAAGTTTAACAAACAAAACAAATTACTTGATGGCGCAAAAGTTGGGGTTATTAGGTACCTTGGTTGAGCCCAGAATGTGATCCTCTGATGCACATGTGTGCCACGGCCCCCTTCAGCTCAGCAGACCTGACTGTGAGGTTGTGGAGACTAGGGAACCTGCAGGTAACCCTGGGGTTTCAAATCTTTGTGTGAGGACAACCACTGGTGGGGGGGTCTGTCATCAAGGTAAACTTGCACCCCAAGAGATAGTACTGAAGCCACATATTTCAGCTTCCGGTCCAACAGTTTCTGGCTGAGGTATATTATGGGGTGTTCAGCTCCATTGACAACCTGACTCAGCACGGCTCCAAGGAGGGTGTCCAAGGTGTCGATCTGGAAAATGAAAGGTATAGAAAAGCTGGGGCTAAGCAGCACAGGAGCTGACTTTAGAGGCCACAGAATACAGCCTCAGTGGCTGGGGTTAATGCCACCATATTGGAGGCTGTCTTCCTCATAAGATTAGTTAAAGATGCGGCCCATTCTTAAACTGGGGCACAAACCCCAATAATATCCAGTGAGCCCTAAAAACGACTGCACTTGCCTTTTGGTCTGTGGCAGGGGTCCCGAATGGCAGAAACTTTGGACCAGTGTAGCTTGATATGCACTCAGACCACCGTGTAGCCCAGACATTTGACCACGGTCAACCCAAAATAGAACTTTTTGGGGTTGATTTCCAACCAGCATCATAGATCGACTGGAGGACATCCAATATGTGCCATAGATTCTCCTCACAGGGACTGGAGTAAATGACAACATCATCCTAGTAGGTAGTACTATAGGCATTATTGGTTGATAGCACTCCATCCACCAGATGCTGGAAAGTTGCTGGTACCCTGTATAGCCCTAAGAGCAGAAAGTAGTACTGCAAGTGCCCACTACAAGTGCTTAACATTGTCTTTTCATTTGCCGCATTAGTTATAGAGAGCTGCCAGTAGTCCTTGGTCATGTCAAGTATGGAGAGGTACCAGGTACCACTGAGATGCTACAGGAGACCATCCACCCTCGATATGACGCAGGCATCAAAATGGGAGACCTGGTTAAGCTAAAGAAAGTCATTGCAGAAACACAAGTTCCCATTGGGCTTAAGAATGAGTGTAACGGGACTGGACAACAGGCTGTGGCTTGCTTCTGTGATGCCAGCGTCCATCATTTGCAGCACTTCCAGCTCCACCTCTGACTACTTTGCCTCTGGAAATGGATACAGATGTTCACTGGCCACAATCTCTGAATTGCTAATGCTGTCATGAGCGATCAGCATTATCTGGCTAGGCTTCATCTTGTTGTGGAAGAAAAATAACAGGCTTAATAATCTGACTCACAGAATCAAAGATACCTGTATTTTTATAATTCTGCAGACAGGATTGAGACACTGGACAGAATTTTGGTGTAATGCCAATGTGCCTAACTTTTCTTTAGAGCATCTTCCTGTTTTATATGTTTTACAATCACACGATGCCACAGTGGCATGATTTGATCAAAGTCCATTACATATTGAACAATCATGTTTGCATGTTCTGGTGAATTCCCATTCCTAATATTACTTGTCTGTCCAGCTCTGCTATCCCAAAGGTCAGTGTGCCTGTGCTATGCCATGCCTGCTTTTACGGAATCAGCTGATAGCAAGGACCTGCGCAGAGAGAAAAAAAAAACCTCATCTGTGCACAAAAATCCACAGACCCCCCCATATCTCAAAACTTACCTCTCCCCTCCAAAGTGTATTATTCTACACCCACAGGACAAGTCCAACTTAAATCTTATTCTGCCTCTACAATCAGGATACCTATATTTTCTTGAACATAAATATTGTCTTCCTTATCTTGTGGAGTAATTCCAGTAAGCCTGCCAAAAAATTGGCCTCATACTATTGTCTACATCAGTGTTTCCTAACCTTTTTTCTGTACTTGCACATTTTGCAAGCAAAATCATCCCAAGGCACACAACTATCTTAATAACCACCAATACATATATACATTATATCTCATACACATGCTCAGCTGCCTGATGTGGCGGGACTAAAGCAGAAGCATGTTAAAAAACAAGCTCCAAGATCAGCGTTCACAGGCACAGCACTTAGTGAGCATTTTGGTGGCATCTCCAAACTACTTTGCCCTTTTGCCCACCCCTTTCTGTCTCAGAGACAAGTCATATGCCCACTATCCACCAGCACTAGGAGGCTCACTGGTGACCATACACTCAGGGCAGATGGATTCTAGGAGCCTGGGGACACATCTGAAGTGCTGCAAGTGATGTGTCTGCAACATAGCGATCATCAAGCTGGTTTTATGCCAGCTTCTCCAAATAGACCAATCATCCTCAGACAAGTGTAGACCACCTGTAGAGCTTCTCCCTCTTACGTTCAGACCCAACTGCGCTACGCTGTTATTTTCATGACACACATGGGTAGCTCTCATGATGCACCATTGTTCCACAGCACACCAGTTTAAAAACATTGTTCTAGATGACTGAGGCTACTTTCTTGCCTCTTGCATTTTTCAGAAAGATGTTTTAGGTCTTTGTCCACAACGCTTTAACACTTTGAAGCAGCTAACAGGGAAAGCGTAAAAAGGAATTACTTACACCACATCCAGTTAGCCAACTCCATTTGTCATAATAAGAGCGGAAAACGTCCACGTGTAAGCTCATTGTTGATCACTTGCCTGCTGTTGAATTTGAAAGTCAGGTTGGTCTGGTCGAAGTTCTTTTATCTTCTTTTTTTCTTCCAGTGAGCAATTTATGAAGGGGTATTTTATTAAAGAAATAACCACATTTTCTTTGATTTCTGAAGTTCCAGTTGAAGTTGCCATTTCCACAAACTTGTATTTGTTAATCTGCAGTTACAGTACGTTAATGGCTTGTGTGAAATCTAAACCATTGACGTGAACTTGCAATAGTGCGTTGACTATTGTCCAATAACATTAGATTAAAAAATTAAAACAATACTGATTCGCTACCAATAAATGTGGGAGTGTCTGGGGTGCAGAGAACTGGTTCCCAAAAAAAATTTAAACCAATCAAAGGGCAGCCTCAGGTTACCTGCTTGCCTAAAGATCAATGACACTCTCATTTGGTCAGCACCCTTCACGCAGCAAATATAGGTATTCACACTGAAATTAAACAAGTGCATGTCAGAACCAATTGTTAATGGATGTTGATATGTGCTGACACCAGACATATTGTGCAAATAAACAAATTTATTTCACAATTATTTTACATTACCTAATTAATTTAGGTAGAGTTTTTAAAATAGTTGGAGCAGGGGCAGTACCCCAGCACTCTGCATTACAAACCGCTACTGATAACAAGTACAATTTATACTGGATTAACAATTTTAAATGTACAGTGATTTATAATAAAATTATGGTTAATGCTTCAATACTTCAACATCATCAACCCCAGAGAGATCCAGGCCCCCAGTTTCTTCTTTTGCTGGGTGGTAAGGTGTCTCCAAAGTTCAGTGTCCCTAAAAAGCATTGCCACTGAGGCATTGCAGTTGTCCCTAACTCACCATAGTTTAAAGAAGGGCCACGTGGTATATGTGCTTTTTTGGACTTTGGTTGAGCTGGTAGAATAGGCTATCTACCAGCCCCTTCCTCTCTTGGACCTCAAAGAATTCCTGCAAGTGCATAAGGAATTTGAATTCAGATGTCAGGACAAGGACCATGACCTGATCCCCTTGGGTGGCAATATCCACATGAACGACTATGTCTAAGCTGATCCACTTGAACAGGATGGTAATAATCAGCAAGGGTACAAGAAAGGTATGGTCTTGTTGGGGTACCCAAGTCAATTGGTGTCCCAGTTAGGACATGCAAAAATGACACACCACTTTGTGCCTGCCCGACCAATAAAACCGTTCAGTGACATGATCAAGGGTTTTTCCAGCACCCAGGTGGGCCCCTATGAAGTGTGTATGAGCCATGTCACAGATCTCATGACGATGTGGTCGCTAGATGATGCTTCCTCAATGCTTACCACTTATCTGTAGTTTGTCATCATCCCTGTAGCTGTTCCCTGGGTACTATGCTTTATTCCCATGCCGCCATAATGTGCAGGTCAGGGTATGTTTCCTGAAAATTATTGACCTTAGTAAACAGCAAGTGAGATAACATTCAGTATAGGTAAAGAAGGAGTGAGTTATGTAAGTAGGTAACAGGAAGTCAATAACAGGAACATTGATTAGTTGAAAACCTATAAATGGGCTTAAAACATGACGTGGCTTCCTTGCAAAAAAAAAGAAAAATGAGAAGCAGTGACAGGATAAACAACCATCACTTCACAATAGAAGACTTAAAATGACATACTGTATATAGGAGGTGGTAAAAAAGTAACATATTTCATCAAGGCTCATGGTAGCACCCAAGGACTTGTATGAACACCAGAATCGCATCTACCACATGTCCAGAGCACATACCTCAACTCAGCCATGGTTTAGGGGTTCAACATTGAAGTTACTATAGGAATTCAGGAAAAGGATACCTAATGTATGTAGTTGTCAGCAAAAGTACCATTAATTGTCATAAGCGTCATGTGTACCCCAAGGTCACTTGGCCACAATGTCTATAAAAAGTTCCTCATGGTCTGTTGCATTATCACCTGGACATTTAATGCTGAGCACCCTTTTTGATAGTTATGATTGGGATTCAAGAATAGTGATGAGTGTTACATCACCTGCACCTTCAATTTCACATACAGTATGCCTGCAAGGCAATTTTATTATTATTATTATTATTATTATTATTATTATTATTATTATTATTATTATACTGAGGCAACTGAGAAAATCTGAGATACAATTGATTATATTTTTTTCTTTCATTTCGAGCACAGGCACTTAAAGTGATTTGCTCATGGTCACTTTGTCAGTGGTGAGACTTAAACCAACAACCTCAAGTTTTGTTGCATACACAGCACAATATCAATCGGGTCATTGCATGCACAGATTTGAATACAGCAGCAGCAACTGA
The DNA here is from genome assembly GCF_016835505.1 of Polypterus senegalus. Lineage (NCBI taxonomy): Eukaryota > Metazoa > Chordata > Cladistia > Polypteriformes > Polypteridae > Polypterus > Polypterus senegalus. The sequence goes on along the minus strand of NC_053163.1, from coordinate 90,647,686 downwards.
GGCCGTATGTAGGAATCCTCCAGTGGCATAAAAATTGAAAGCTGTCAGAAGCTGCACAAAATTCCAGTGTGTTCCTCTTTCCAATTTGTTCTTCACCAGACCAAGAGAATTATCATTTTATTACTGAGCATCCCGTATTTCTCTATTTGTTGCTGATTACTGAGATGGTCCAAAGGGGTTCATGTCCACCCGTAAAAGAGCATGCAGACCTGTGACTTCTTGGACGGCACTGTCTAAAACAATCATCTCAGGATGACTTGTATAATTCCCTGGACGGTTTCTATTTCTGTTGCTGGTACTAAAGAGCAATTTATTCTCTGATGGTAGTGGCTGACTACAGAGCAAGCTTGATTAGTTAACTTATATACTCAAATTGTCTATAGGTGTTGAACTCTATCACCTTTTGCACTAATCTAAAACCTATATTGCAACTGTATATTTATAATGAAACATCAACATATTATTATTATTATTATTATTATTGTTGTTGTTGTTACTTTGTCCTAAAAACACCATAATTGCTTTTTTTATTGCTCTGTGACAGATACACAGTCAAAAGTTTAAAAAAGTGGGTTGGTTCACTCGTTAATTTACAAATTTAATATTACTTTAGTTACGGAGGGTTTTGGGAAATGAAGGGTCTTAAGTATGAAATAATGAAGTACTTAGTGCTACAAAGTTTTCGGGAAACGCACCCAATAGATGACTGACAACTCTAAAGTAGTCCTGTACGGTATATTTGATTTAGAATCAACAACAACAACATTTATTTATATAGCACATTTTTATACATAAAATGTAGCTCAAAGTGCTTTACATAATGAAGAATAGAAAATAAAAGACACAGTAAGAAAATAAAATAAGTCAACATTAATTAACATAGAATAAGAGTAAAGTCCGATGGCCAGGGTGGACAGAAAAAAAAAACTCCAGACAGCTGGAGAAAAAAATAAAATCTGCAGGGATTCCAGACCATGAGACCGCCCAGTCCCCTCTGGGCAATGAATGTAAGTGTGCCATTTCAACTGATGTTCAATGTTGGTTCTTGCCTTGCACATGAAATTCCTCAACTAGAGGAATGCTGTATTGGACAAAGGAGACTAGAAAATGTATGAATGCATAATTGTACAATTTTGTCCCTATTTTCTGTACTACATCTGTGCCCATGTTGTATGCAGAAAATCTTCCACTTTAACTAACAATAAATTTTGACAATACAATGTTTCAAGCAGGCTATGTGAAAAAAGGAGTTTATAGAGACATTCTGAAATGTGAAAAAATCAATTGTAAGGCAAAATTCAACAACTGAACATTATTTAAATATCTATATACTTGGAGTGGTGGAAAGACATGTAAATAAATCTTAGTAAAGCAAGAACTATAGACAAAAGAAAGGCTGATGAAGAGGTAAGGAAAGACAAGGATTTGAATAATAAAAACGAGACGGATTGAAGTTAATATGGGAATGTTGACTGCACATGATTGGCCTAAATAGTTTAAAGAGTATTGGTTCCCTCGGATAGCAGAAGTCACTTTGACAGGTTTAGAGTTACTTGAACTTCCCAAGACCGTGCAGTTCAAAATTTGAGCAGCAAGCTCTATTGGAATTCACAATGCATGTATTTCTGTCCCTATATGCATGTTTTGAACAAGATACGTTTCTTAGCTTAGTTTCTTATATATGTATATCTAACAGTTCATAAAATGAGGAACCCTGTTTGAACACATACAAATGTAACTGTTGCCATTTTGTATCAGTCAGGTTGTTTTTTTCAGCCACAGGGGTCTCTGATTGAAAACAGCGCCTGTAATTAGAGAGCACACTATTTGTAAGCACTTGCTATTACATTAGTATGCAAAGCTACCAGTCAGCTAATCTCAGCAAACCGTTTGTTTCCTTAATTGCCCTCTTAGGACAGAAGTGAAGAAAAAAAAAATAAAGTAGAATACGACCTGCTTGAGGGAAAGAAAAGGGTTTCCGAGTGAAAGTGGATGCATCTCCTTTTTGGCAGAAAGGTTACATTTTAACTAATAAATATAAATAGCATAATAGGATCAAAATGACAAATTAAAGATGTTAGTGGTATACTAACAAAAACTAGTTGTGAACTTAAGAAAAGGCTTTAATGTTTATCACTTGGTTTATCAAATGAAAAGACATTAGACAGACAGACAGACAGACAGACAGACAGACAGACAGACAGATAGATAGATAGATAGATAGATAGATAGATAGATAGATAGATAGATAGATAGATAGATAGATAGGTCAAACTAAAGAGGTTCTTTTATGTCTGGTTATAAGTACCACCCTGTTTAACACCAGTTTGTGAAAAATTGAGAAAGTCATTTATTTTAAATTAAATTTAAGAGTAAAAATTAATTTATAAATTTTATAGCACAGTTCAACAGTTGACAAAGGGATTTAAACTTATTTATTACTGAAATTGCAACACAGATTATAAATTGAATCAGACATATCTAAAATGTATGCCAATATTTCTAGAAATTGTAATTTTATAATATGCTCTTGATTAACCTGATGCACTGGCAATAATTATTTTCTCCCCATTTTTTCAGTTCAGGATAGAGGTGGGTTCAATCACAAAATACTAACCAGTCAGATGTGGCACCATTTAATTACAGTCCAGTTTTGAATGAGAAGTAGGTCTAACACACACTTCTGTGACATGTGGCTGAAGACTTGATCATCTGGAAAAAAAACCTGAACAATACCAACTCTAAATAGACAGTGACAGGGTTAGCAGCACAAACACGTGTGACAATACTTCTCTTATTAGTGGAACGTTCAGGAAAATTTGCATAAAGGCAATGACTTAATGGAATTAATATTGATAAAGTAAATAAAATAAAACTGTTTTCTTTTGTTGATTAACCCTGTAATTTTTTGTGTGTGTACTCATCTGGGGTTTTTCATGCCTTATGTCCAGTGATGTTGACATAGGCTTTGGATCCCTGTGTCTTGATATATATATATATATATATATATATATATATATATATATATATATACTGTATATATTTTTTTATTTGCTTCTTATATAGTCACTGAAACAAAGGACACAAAAGATTTAGATAGTAATGAGCATATAGCCTTCTATTTTAGAGGTCAGACTTTTTTTAATACAATACCAGCTATGGATTCAAAGTATTGTGCACAACAGAAAACACATCTTGTTCAGTAATAAAGTGTGCAATGAAAGGTCTATACATTTATTTTAAATTTAAGTATTTGTTGGTTTACGCACTGAAAAGAAGAATAAATACACTGTGATGAGAAAATGATGAAATATGTAACAGGATGGCATTTGTCAGAAATAATATGACATTTGTAAACAGAATTGCTGCAAATTTTCAGTAAATTGGTTGCTGCCCAAAACAGTTTTCTGTAGGCATATCGTGAGTTAATGTAATATGCTGGGTTATTATTTAGTGGATATGAGTCTTTTCATAGTGAGATCATCTGTGCTAGAATGGGAGCTGGGACACCGCAGTGCTCCATTTACTTTTTTTTTTTTCTCTCATGCAGTGTCCAGCATTAATGACTACAACTGCCCACTAAGCTGCAATCTCTCACCTCGCTTTGTTGTATGACACCTTGGTGCCTTTTAACCCTACAAATGTGATTTTGGTGGAGAGAAGGCAAAATTCATCAAGTGTACAGGCACAGAGTTGGAAAAGAGAAAAATAAAGTTCACTTAAAGAGTCAGTGCAGGCCAGGGGTAGCTCAGGGTAGTATTACACACATTGTTCTAATTGTTTTTATATGTCAACAATTCAAATATCCACTGAAGTCAAGGATTTTTAATCATTCTGATTTTGATATTAATATTAAAGACTCTTGATTTAATTTGATTTACATGTAGCAGTAAAAATAATTTAATGGAAATCTAGTATTACTGGACTTATACCAAGAAACATTTTAATCTACAGGTTTTCTATAACCAAATGTAACTGTAACTGTATCTAATGTAATTGCATCAATCCTCTATACCTCCCTCACACAGATAGAGTACAATCATGAATATTTGTATTAAAACTGATTTATACCCAGAAACTATCAAGCACGGCATTAGCTTTAAATTACATAAATATAACAAATTGTGCTATATAAGTTTACTTCAAATATGAGACTGTCATTGAACAAGAAAACCCCCCTCAGTAAAATTACATTGCAATTACAGTGATCAAAATCTTTTAAATGTCTTAGAAATATTGCAAAAATTAGAAATATACGCTGTACTATATATCTGTATTGAAAACCTAAATTGTAGAAAAAGTGCATAAAGATATTCCAGAAATTATTTCACATACTTTTGAATGTTGTGTTTTCCATGTTAGTATTACATTTTTTTTTTTTTAATGAGACCCATTAATATACTTCAGTTAACATAACGTAACTTAACATTATTAAACCTGAAATTTAATTCAGCTTAATGGGGGGCCCTGCATATGCCAACAGCACTTGGACAAGGCACCAGTCCATCAAAGTATAATTGAATTAGTATGAAATAACATTCTCAAATCCACTTACTTCACTTCAGGGTCATGGGGGCCTCAGCCTATCCCAGCAGCACAGGATGCAAGTCAGGCACCAACATTAGATGAGGTGGTAGCCCACTTTATCATTCTGGAATTAATCTTCATAAATTGAAAGCATTGCTTAACAGACCGAAATATAGCATATTTTCTAAACTGGAGGTCTGAAGTCAATTATATCACTGAAATAAAATATTTGTAAAACGATGCATTTATTATATAGGTGGTTTATAAGTTTCTTATATATAGTTTAAGTATTGCTGAATAGGTGCCATTGGTCATCTGTAAAAATGCCAAGGACCATATGGTTGTACAGTAGTGATGACAAGAAACTCTATTTAAATATAACATTGATAATGCAATTACAAAACCATTTCATTCATGAAATCTACTCAGCTGCACTATTCACATAATAAACATGAATGTCATTTTTTATTCTATTTTTCAGCTGATATGCAGTTTCTGTATGAATGAACTTCAGAGCATATTTTATTGATTATAGCAATAAATAGCTTGTAGTGTGTCATTTAATAAGCTTTTGTAAATGTGTAGCTGTCAGTTTATGCGTATGTATAATAAATCAACTCTAATGTGTTTGTTGAGTTTATATATTGTTGTTATGATCATGTGCAACACAGAACAATCATTCAAATAATACCTTAAGACCTTTTTCATATGTAGTGCTTGAGGCAGGAGTTATGACATATTTCAAGGATTATTAAAATGCTCCAAAGTCTCCTGGTTGTCTAATTTCCGAAGAGGAAGCAATATTGCACATCTAATGAATTAAACAGTTTTACTTGAAGTTGAGGGAAAAGCCTCCTACCCAAAATGTGATTAGCTCATCAGGTGAAAACAGTCTCAGCAAACCTGGTGTTTAAGCTGCCTCTACTGTTTGATTAGATTATTACCTTGTAATGATGGCCACTATAAATCAAAAAGCATTTGTATTTGTAAATCAAGAGTATTTTTCAAATTCCATGTTATTGCAGTCTGGATTAAAATAAAATTCAGTTGAAGCTGCATGGTAAAATGAAGATGTTTTGGCTAATTCACACATAATGTAATCATGGCCATCTTTTTCACATGTGCAATTCATAGCTAACTATAACTTTTTAAAACAAACTAAAATTGTGCATGACTTGTTAACAATTATTTTGAATTTAAAGAACATTGCTTACATGTTTGACATTTAACACTGTAGTGTATGCAGTATGTTGGAATGTGCTAATTTTATATTAATTTACAATGTTAGCTTTAACTTCCACAATATCCAAGGACCAAAATGCTATGCAAAGTAAGAATGTTTAAATTATATAATAGTCTCTCACTGTGCCTTGTATACCAGCAGCACATATATCAACATTTTCTGGTAAAGGAAGCCATGGACATGAAAATAAATGACCCTTTGGGGATAATGTTGCATTTTTTTCTCTCTCTACGCATCTGGATCTTGCAAGCATGCTTGCAACTGAGGCATATATAATGAAAAACCTGTCATGATAATTTGTGTAACCTCACTCAACCAAGTAATTACAGTAGTCAGTGGAAATGTGGCTCCTTCTCACCATGGTAGCTCTGTCAGCAAGTAGCTTCTTGACATTTTGCTCCATCACCACCCTCAAGTCTCTGCAGGAATCCAAACTGGCCACTGTGAAATGAGTTGCAGTCTCTCATCAGACCACTATCACAGCATCCTGAAACGGGTAGAGCTGGGATATCATCATAAAATTGTAAAATCATTCATTAATTGTGCTCAGTTGAAAAAAAAAAAGTCAAAGAGGCATACATGTAATACATTAATTTGGTTATGTCCATGCGATGGGGTCAGCCTTTGTTATTAATGGTCAAGTGCTGTTTCTTCATCAAGAAATCGCACTTCTTTGTGTCTTAACAATTTCAAAAGACAACACGTGTTCTACAATCTTAAATTTCCTAGATGATTACCACTGAATATTAATCAAGACATAATTATTTTATTCGTATTTCCTATGATAATAATTACTGTAAAACAACTACTGCAATGATTATTTGGCTCAATTATAAAAAAAATTACTTCAAGGCCAAAGAGCAAAAGAAACGATACGTGATCCTTTAAGTGTACTTATCCTGCATCTATTCAACCTCATTAATTGTAATACAGTGTTTCAAATGTCAAGCTCTTTCCGAAGAAAAAAAGTTTTGATCTTCGTCAGTATCCAACAAAATTAATGATGTAAATATCCAGTAGGCGGATTTCATATTCTAAACTTGGGGTTCCGAAGATTTTGTAAAACTGAAATGCAGCATGTCGTCTGATTTCTTAAAGGTCGTCATTAAAATGATTGCTTTTATATGATGGATTTGTTTTCATAAATATCACATATAATTTTAAAGTGGATCTCTAATAATGAAACTAGTATGATTTTTTTTATCACTTTTTAACATTTAAGATCGATGCGTCTGTCTATATTTGGGCATATTTTCGAACTGTTATGTTGTTGTTGATGATGATCATGATAATTATATATTCTGCTGTTCATGTTACTTTTGCTAAAATCCAAGGAGATTTACTGGAAATTCATTTTGACAGGACGCAGCATCCCTAATATGCCAATGTTGTACTCTCCTCAAAGCTTTACATCAAACGTAATTAACGGCAGTAAAGAGGCGAACACGGAGGGAGGTTTATTTAAATTGAAATACCAAAAGCTGCGCTCCACTTTCCTTAAACGTTTGGAAGCCACAGTCAAAAGTTGTATTCAGATACAATGAGAATTCAAGACAAAAGTTTTTATTTATAATTCATAATCGTCACTCTAGCAACGTCGTTTTTATGACGTCTCTGTTAAGTGGACGAAAAGCGACTGTTCTATATAACTAATTTCGTACTTTTCTTCGTGTTTGTCTTCTTGCATTTTTTGTAAATTTCATAAACTTGCAAATTTAACGAAGTCGGTTAGACTTTATGAGAAGTTTTCCAAATCCCTGATGTCAAAAATAAGATCATTATTATTGGTTTCACATCTCATATAAAGTAATACAGAGATAATTTGTTTACATTTTCTTTTTGTAAAAGTCGATTAGCTTCACGCTATTCCACAACATCTTTTCCCATTATATCCCTACTTGTTAGTTAAGAAATACATGTTCTGCTAAGTATTTAAAGAAAACTACAGTAACAAGAGATATTTATGACGATAATGTAATGTGTGCCTTTAAAGTGCATATGAAACTGCATCTGAATATTAAAGATATCATCTGGTAATTTGATTGTAATTCCCACTGTATTTTCTCCCACACCCCAAATTCTTTCAATTTACAGGTACATTTCTCTCAGCGTATTAACATTTGCTCGAACAAGAAGAAAACCTTCTAGAAGCCCCTTAACTAGCAAGGTGGCAACTTTAACCAATGTTTCAGAAAGGTTTTGAAAGTTTATTATTATTATTATTATTATTATTATTATTATTATTATGACTACTTAGTTAGTTATTTTATGGTTTACATATAATAATTGGATTCTAGATCCAAATCATATTCAGGTAATAAAAATTGCAAACTGATCATTCCAAATTCGTTTAAAAACAATAACAACATAGGGATGACGTGTTAACACACAAAACATGTCCTATATCACCATGGGGTACCTTTCGAAAAAGAAAATGTAATTATTAATGAAAAGCCCGATGCTTTCACAATGTGTAGTTTTAAACGTTACAAAAACTATTATTTATGTACGAGTAAACGGATTACGCATCGTTAATTGATTCAAGTTTATATTATTACTCATTAACTGTCACACAAAATCAGCTTCGAATGTCTCGAACCTCTGTTACCTTTCTATTTATTTATTTGTTTGTTTGCTTGTTTGTTTCTGTATCTATTTTTTTGTTGAAGGTAGATAATTGCATGTTCTTGTTCATAACCTCTTGTCTCTGGTTAGGAAAATGAACAGCCGTTACTGTAAATAATTTAAAAACAGTGCATTCGTTAATTATAATTAAAATAACTATTAAAACGAACATATCTTTTATCTTAATATTTACACTAAGCATAAATAAAGTATGTTTTAATTATGCTTAAACGGTAAAATAACAGATGGAGTTTGCAGATGTCTTAATAAGTAAAATGACGTTACAAAAACTGCAATTAGAAGAGTTCTGAGTGATGCAATCATTATATTAAAACACCACGGAACAATAGCACCAAATAATGCAGCAATATATGACTAATTGTGGTTTAAAAATATCACGGTGGACGGAAATGTGTCGAAATAAAAGAAAACCTTCCTTAGTTTTAACATATAAACTTATAAAAATAGCAAATTAAATATTTAAGGAACTAGACACTGTAAATATATTACTAAAAATATGAATTACTTTAAGTTTTATGTCTTTGTACTGCAACCTCCCGGTTTATTATGTGGATTGATTTAGTTATACATTAATTTTAAATTTCCAATTTTAAACTGTTATGAAACTTAATGCAAACAGAAATTGGTTTTAACCTTAAATTAATAACTGAAGCTATTATAACATTTTAAATATGATTATCTAAAAAGCATGCAGTACTTTAGCAGTGATGTAATGGTATATTGATGTATTAATAGAAACATATGGGTATTAATTCTGATAAAGCATAAAAAACATCTCTTTTGAATACACCCGTAAGCGTATATTACCAGTTAAATTTGGCATTTTTCAGTATTTTATAACTAATAATAATAGTTCAAAAGTTTAACAAAGTTGTAATTTAACATTATATATTTCCAATAATAAATAGTTTACATATTATCTATATATTTAAAAAGTGTAGCGGAAATTACTTGTAATAGAAAAGTAAAAAAATAAATCAACAGGCTCTATAATCCAAATGTCATTTTCTTAAGGAACACCTCAGGGAGTTCTATATTTACGTTCCTTCTATACCTCTTCAATCCGCTTTTGTCGTTGTGAGGAGTTACGAGATGTTTTGCCCATTTATGTCCAATACAATATTATGATACTTAACCTATACCTTTATTTCTATGTACAAACTGACTTTAGAAAACCGATTAAGTATTTGCGTGTATCAGAGACTATCTACTTATTGTAGGCCTAATATTACGCCGCAAAGATCGAACAACGTGTTTATTTATTTATTTATTTATTTATTTATTAGCAAATAAATAATACTAATTGGACCACGCATTCTTTGCAAGAACGAAAAGCATTGATTGAATACTATGCAAGCAGTCGTAATTGACTTTAGAGATTACACGGCTTAAAACGGGCATTTCGAAATCAATGTTAAAAACAACATTGTGTGTACTTTGCGTCTCCAGTGTTCTTTGAACAAAAGGGGAACTTAATCCAAGTAATGTATACAATGCATAGGACCGCGTTTACACGGGGGTGTGTAAAGCGTGCACTTTGTTTGTGATCCGTATACCACTCAAACACACACAAAACGTCTTTCAGAGGCCAAGAGTATGCGCTACACAACCACTTTAGCCGCAGCTCTTTGTGCCGTGATTTCGAAAACTAACGCAATTATCAGTCAGTGAGTGAGCTCATAATTATTGCACCTCTTTCCAAAGAGCCAATTTATTTAACAAGCAGACTTCAAATGTGCAATAAGATTAAATCGCCCTTTAAAGTAACGACTAGCAATTTATGTTTTAAATTCAGACTGTTTGGTTACACGATAACCTCTAATACTGCTTTTAGATGTTTGTGTAGTCAGCAACGTCACACCTCATTAAAATGTGTGTATCCGTCTGTCAATATAATATAATTAATTCGATTAAAACTTGAATTCGGTAATTAGCAATAGACCTGGCAAACGCCTTTACCAAAAAGATTTCTTTCATTATTTAAGTTTGAGTAATTGCTTCTCAATACTGTACATCATGATGTTAAAGTCGTTATGCAGTTGGATAACTTTCGGCAGTCTCGTAGCTCTCTTACAATATGCAAATACAGACAAAACGTATAAAATGGCTAACTGCTATAATACCCTATTTCAAGCACTATATGTAAAGATGTTTCTTATTAAATAAAAAAACATTTTAATTAAGAACAATCACTAACACACCTCTGAAGGATATATGATTGGTACTTTAGGATATCCATTTTGTCAATAACAAGTACATGTGAAATAATGACTTTATTAAATGTTCAAATTTCCAGGTGGTCTCCTTAAAAAATGGATATTACAAAACACTATCCAGAATACAATGGAAACTAGATGTCTTGATATGAATAAAAGCCTAATTTGTTTAACCAGGTTTATTAAATGGATGGATCTACGTAATGAACTCATAACAGCTAATAATTATAACGAAACGAAATCAGTGATATAAAGATTTCCGAATTTATCATAGGAATCAGTTGGCAGTGTTATGGATTATTCTGGTAGAGTCGTTAATAGGTCGTTTCATTTTAGTTAGACCATAAATAAACTTTTAAGATTTTTTTTGGACTTAAGTGTATTTTATGCAGCATTTATATTGAACTTTAGTCGTTTAAACAAAAATGATGCATCTAAAATAAATGACTCTGTTAACAAATAGGCCTATTTAAAAACTATTAGAAAACCGTTGGCTTTTTTTTTCGTAAACTAATTACTATAACTTATTATTTACTAAGCATTATCATTCATATCTTTCGGATTTATTAAACTGTATTACGAGTAAATCCATAACAAGTATTATGCAATTTACTTGTAAAGTACGAATATGCAGGGAAGTATAATATCCCACAATCAGTATTAAAACGAAATCACCGTTAATCGGTTATTACTAAATTGATGACTAAAATGAGAAAGAAACATACATATATAAAAATTGTGAGACATACAAGGGTATACAAATTCACACACGTTTATTTCATATATTATTTCATATCATAGTCACGGATAACACAACCAAAGTATATTTTACGTGATTTGAAGAATAGATGAAAACTATTAGGGGTCATAATCTCAACTCATATAAATGTAAATAATGAATTCTTGTATTTCATATCATACGATCAGATACCTGCAAGACGTATGGAATTTTATATTAACTCGTGTCATTCTTAATTAGCAATGCTATATACTTAATTGTATACATGTACAATTTAATAAAATAATGCAATATTAATATTTCATCCAAAGAAACGATTTTTTCAATCATAGCAGTAAAATTAAGCAATAGTAAATAAATTTAACAATTAGTTAACAATTTTTAACTATTAAAATAAATTCAACAATTAGTTAATAAATTGTTTAATAATTGTATGTTAGATAGATAGATAGATAGATAGATAGATAGATAGATAGATAGATATTAATGGAGAACTGGATAGTGTCACGGGATTGTTTTTATATGGATTTTCTTTACTACCTGGATATTTGTATATCAAGCTGGGTTTTAGGATTTGCTGTCACTGTCAATTTGAAGTTATTTCTCATTTAGAACCACCAGGTATGCTGAAACTAATTTGAAATACAATTACACAAGAATCATTTTCTTAATTGACTTCTTGGTTCAGACAAAGAATATTTTCCGAACCTGGATGGCGCTGGATGATTAAAAAATACAAAGGCACAATATGGTATACAGATTTCATGACTTGGGAACTGTCAGTGCTCCTCTCTCATTGTTTATTATATGCTGAGAAAGAAAGAAAGAAAGAAAGAAAGAAAGAAAAAAAGAAAGAAAGAAGATGGATTGATAACGCAACATTCAGCTACCTACATTTTTATATGTAACTCTAACAGAGTACATTGCACGTCATTAGAAGCGATATACCGTTGACGTTTACTTTTGCAAATATCTTCCATTTTCATTTTTAATGACACTTTGCACGGTGTTAACGTTTAGTTAAAGAGTTTGTCTGAGTTGGTCAGGTCCTCCACTGTTTCCTCCCTCGAAACGTAAGGTAACGTTCCGCATCCTCGACCATTAAATTGTTCTGCTCGTGTTCAGGAAATGGACGGAGCCCTGGAGCGTGTGTGACCACGTGTCATGCCATGCCAAGCACCTATCCAGCTTCTGACAGCACTTCAAGTCGCTTAGGCTGGAGTCAGCCAAGGCAGGAATCGGCAGCGATGCAGGATGGTACATGAGGATAGAAAAATAAAGTAATGGACAAAATCCTGTACCGCAAGAAATGTACAATTATTTTATATACTATACAAACCATCTCAACTCTACAATACCACGCAACGTGTCGAGAATACAAATTTAAGCTAAACGAATAAATAAACAAACAAACCACATTTAAAAAATCTGGCAACTGTTTCTTCCGGTTATGGTTTCTCTGTCTCTTGAAGGTTTAGTTTAGTTAGTATCTTTTTTTTTTACCAGTGTATCATTCTACAAGAGTGTTATTTTATTACAAAACACACACACACGGATCCATCAGATGAGAATTACTTGATGAAATGCTAGCTTAACACAATATAACAGAAATAAAAATCTGCGAACAAAAAGTCATTTTGTCTTTGCTATTTGAATAAGACTGTCAATAATCATAAACACACGCTTAGCCCTGTTATACTAAATAATTAATCGTGTAATTAGTTTACTTGTTTTTATAGCACTTGACCTCACGCAGCAATATTCTCTCTCTCTCTCTCTCTCTCTCTCTCTCTCTCTCTCTCTCTCTCTCTCTCTCTCCCTCATTCGTTAACGCATTGTTAATCTGTTATTCGGGTTAATAAAGAAATGCATATCAGATTAACCACGTAGGACCTGCACACATATCCATCGACAAACTATATTTCATCCCAGCAGTATCGTATCAAGAGTATGCAGGGAGATTACGGGTCAGTTCAGAATCACCAGTTAATACTAATAGACACCTGTGGCACAGCCCTTAACAGTAGAACTATCACAAAAACACGGAGAGAACGAGAAAACCGAACACAGAGGAACTGGGCCAGATTTAGCTATACATCCCTGGAGCGACACCGTGACGTTTTGCCCCTAGACAGACTATCATTCTTATTTTTTATCAATATTATTAGTTATCCATCTGGCACAACAGTAAAGTGAATGAAATGGAATTTGCAGCAGGACTCGATTTAATATGATGTTGTAGTTTAAAAATGCTGTTGTACTGTGTTTATGAAAAGGTACCTGAAGAGAGAGGTTTATATAAAAAAATAATAAAAATAAATACAACATTAAAAAAAACTATTATAAAACAGTTGTTCTTTATATCAAGTAAATAAGCTAAATAATTTATTAAACATTTTATTTAAGTTTTTTAATACCAAACACACAAATAAATTAATTACAGATAAAATATTAAGGTGCATTTATAAGTACTTGTTTGGAGTGAAAAAGTATAATTACATATTTGGTCATTTTTTTCCTTATAATTACAGACGAATTGTAGACAATAATTTTTAAAGATGTATGGTTGACGGGTTAAAATAATAAATGCTCCAAAGATAAATTAAACTGAATGTTCATATTTGCTCTATGCTAGCAAATAATAAATGCTACGTCACATTACTATTTTAATTGGTTCTATGCTCGTTTCAACATGCATATGTTAATTACTGTTAAAGCTGATTTTAGAGTTGCTGCTGAAATGGTTAATCAGCTGCTTTAATTTTCTTCGCGTCATTTTCCTTGTAGTCTGAGTGCAAAACTTAATATTCTCAAAAATATAAGCATTGCTATGAAACAACAACACAAATTAGTTACACATACTATAAGACTATAAAGGCTAAGTAAGTCTCCAAATTACACTGCTATGCTTAATGCTTGGGACTGAATAAATACTAATTGAGTATGCAAAAACTCTGAAATACCACTTAATATTTAAGATCTTAATTCCATACGTTTACAAAGAAATTTGCACATACGAATTATTTAACGGTTGTACTTGTAGCCTTGAAACTTTCAGGAGTATTGTAACAATTGTTGCTTACTTGTGTCGAAGAATACAAAGAGGCAGTCGTTTTTAATCGGATGTCTAAGTTAGATTTGTTAACTAAATGTAAAAATGGGACAAGGTGTCATTGTCTGAAGTAGTTGCGATATCTTTTTTCAACTCAGATATCTTCGAAGAGAAAGCAGCAGCACGCGGTGTTCCATACATATAATTGTTTTAGCTAAAAGAGTCACTTTGTGCATATACTTCTTTCAGCCATCCACTGATCCTGCCTTTTCAAGCGCAGGACGTAGTTTTCAGATTAACTTGTGTTAAATTCTCACGTTATCGTTGTTTCATGAAAATTTAATAACACTTTTCATATACAATTTACAGATTTGTGCTATTCAGAATTTTAAAGTACGTACGATAGGTTTTTTTTTTTTTTGCTGAGGTAAGAGACCTGCTTCTGTTGCGCAGTCACGTTTTTAGGCTTGTCAGGTGGACTGCAGTTTAAAGTAGCCGACTGACGCTCTGGACACGCTTAAGTGCGATGTTAGCGATTACAGGCGCTATCCTGTTCAGCAGAAGTGCCAAAAATCGCGCTGTTTCCCCCCATCCGTCTGTCACTGTGCACGCACACGCATACACTGGACACGGGGTACCGCTCGGATTTGTGAAACCGTGAATGCGGTCTCTTACTGTGAGCGCATCTGAACAGGAAGTGTGGAAGTGATAAAAAACAGCAATGGTTATGACAGTCATAGTTATTTGACGTCTTTGGTTGTTTTTCAGGCCGCATTTCCCGAGTTTCATATCTTGAGTGAGTGAACTAAATACCTGAAGTCAACTATTTTTTTTTAAGCCTAGAACATATTGATGCAACGGTGAAACTTAAGGCAGGTACTTGTCACTATTGCTGTCGTTATCTAAAACTCTAGTTCTGTTGTCAACTGATGTGGGGCAAAATACACAAATGATGTCATATTCAGTACTGTACATTCAAAATGAGCACACAATAGATGGAACTTTGATAGCTTGTTAAGCTTTTGTTATTTGCGGCATAAAATAATCAAAAATAAGCGTAGCGAACACGACACTGAGAAATACAGGGATAAACAGGAAAATGTATCCTGTATTCTAAAGAAACACTCAATGTTTGTGTTATTTCATACACTTGCATACAATCTGGATTCTTACTTTCTTTCTTTGGGACCATTTTCATAAAGACTGCCGCCTGTTTGTTGTAAGTGAGTCGATTCAACAGGTTCTACGCATCAGTTTGTCTGGAGCCTCTTGTTATGAGAGAAAGCCGACAGCCTGAGCCACTTTCTTCTGAGAAACAGAGAGGCCTGTTGCGCTTTGTGCCCACAGTAGTGTCAATCCAACTTTTTTTAAAGCCTTTTTTCTTCTCATGGCCTTTATGAAATCTGTTCGTACTTTGTTTTTCTTTAAGTAAAGAAAGACTTCCTAGACAATGGAATTTGCCGTAATACACACGTACGTGCACTGTCCCGTTTCTTCACGTACGGAGGCACAGAGCCGCGCTAAATTCGGTATCACTGCGGGCTATTTAGTGCTTCAGCCAGACACAGTGTTATATGGAAATCCTTTAGGTAATTAGGTGTTTAATCGTACATGTACACACTTGCATTCACATTCGAAATTAGTGTTTGAAGATAAAGGTTTAACGCAAAGAAACACCTGTTCTTCTCAGCATCCATTCACGTTCTGCAAAACACTTTCATCTATTTTTATTAGCAAGACTAATTTACTGTATTTGTATGCAGATTTTTAGCGCACTTACTATAATTTGTAAATTGTTCACTTAACGTGTTTGTACGCTTTCTCAACATTATCTGCCTCTAACAGGTTTGTTTATTCTGCCCTGTAAACAGCTGCTGTGATTTACACTTTAGCACATTTGATAAATCTGGCTTTGAATGAATGAAGTCTCCTTGTACTCCCTTTAGTGAGCCACTGTAAACAGCTGTCTCTTTTTTGTTTGTAGTCGATCCAATAATACAGATGATATTAACAATACAGATACATACAGTACATACAGTATATATTTTATTTTACTTATTCCAAAATGCGCTTCAGTATATCAGCTATAACCTGATGTGTATATATATCATCAACTATAAACTGAAGTGCGCTTTGCAATGAATAAATAGATTAATATTTAAAGGGGTTAGTTTTACACTTCACCATTAAGTCACATTTGATGCTGTACAAAGTAAATAAAGACATTTCTTTTATCCTGAGTTTGTGACTAAACAAAAAACTGTTAAACATGTTTTTTTTACAGTTACATAATACAGATTACTGTTAATCTATGCATACTTCAATTGCTGAGACAACATCTGAAAATATCTGTCTATCTATCAATCATTTCCTTTAACACAATTGATTGAAGTCAGATGAAACATCTTTCAGATTAAGCAGGAGGCACTTCAAAGAATTCTGTTACAATTAAAATCCTTTAATGGCACTCATCAAAACAAAATACCAATTGGTTTTGTTTTGATTTTCCTCTCCTTCTCACTTTTATAATGTGACAAAAATATAAGAATTTGGAGGATGGGTTACTAGGCTGGTAATAAGCATCATCTGTGCCCTTTCATTGCTTTAAGGAATAGTCAATACCTGCTGAGATGCAGTGACTCGAAGAGTTCAATGGCAGTTTTGAACCTAGCCTCGTTCAATTATGTTGGCAAGGCAGATGAATAATCTTACTTGTCCAGTGTCACGTAAGTCCATTCGTTATATGTTGGTAATTGGTCAATTATCATTAAAAATAGCACCAATTTGTTAAAAGGCAACACCTTTCTTTTTTATGTGTACATTTAAATATCACCACTCGTAAGTAATTTACAAATGACCAATAAGTATAACTGCCCACCACTGCAAAAAGATAAATAGTACAACGTAAAGAATGACAAATGATTTGGAATATTCACATGATAATGATCTGATGAAAGGAGTGTGGATCTCAATAAACTTGTCATTCAGCCTTACATGGTTCAGTCATATCTGAGGGATTTTGCATAGCTATGAGCCCATGTTCTAATCCTCAAAGGGATCTTGGTGGTACTTGGCTTTGCACTGTAGTCATTGAAGGTCACAACCCTGCAGGAAATATGGGCTGCCATAGCAACACAGAAATGGCTTCTAAAGGCTTAGCATAATTCCGGCCTAATAGAAAAATAACAGCAGCAAATCCTGGCCTTAGTGAACTGGCTTATTTGATGCAGCTAGACTCCCACCTGTGATCTACCAGTAGCAGCCTATCTGCAAAGACCATTACAATAAAACATTTCCAAAAAAGAAGAAAAAAAGACTTTGAACAGAGTAGCATTTTGTTCCATCGAAGTGACTGTAACAGGCTTCATGTCTGACAAATGTTTCAAGGTGATTTTTCTCTAAACACCCCCCTCCCCAACACCACCACTCAAACATCACTATCTCTATATTTTACCTGAGCGCGCAGTGATTATGGGAGCTTGTAAGATCCCTTTTTTGTCATGTTTTTAAGCTGGAAAAAGCCTGGCGCTTTGGGTAATATATGATTTTAGAAATCACTCTTTGATTTGTTTGAAATAAAACTCCTTACTCATGTTGAACAATCAAAGCCTCTTGTTTTTTGATTCAAAAATATTAATGTCAGTGCTCGAGTTGATTATCTCAGTGGATGCTTTTAAGAAGAATAAAAAGCAATCAGGAAACATAACTACAATGTATGCATTACAAATAAAAGATGTGAAAAGATTTATATTATATCATATATTATATATCAGTAAGTTTCAAGTGAATCAAGCAAAAGATTTATTAGTAGATTGTTTGTAGAATAATAACCAGATGTGCTTGCTCTGTGCTTTGGGCATCTTAACAACCTGTATTAATGCTCCTACTATGATACACAAAGCAATTTTTACATAAACTTAGTGATTTAAAGCAAAATATCTCCAAACCGTGAGACATGCAATGAAGCATGATAGTATATGAACAATTCTTGTGTAGTTTCAAAATGATCACCAATATATAACTGTACAATAATGATGAAAAAAGTGAGGTTCCAATGCTAACTCAACTAGTAAATTAGGAACTATTCATTGTAGACTTTGAATTTATTGCTCATTTTTAAAATTTGTACTTTAGGGAGGGAGCATAATATTTTTTTTTTGATGTTGCCAGTATTACTTTTGATAAGTTCTGTAGGACCACCATTTTATTTGTCACATGTCACTTTTTTTTTTTACAAGGCAAGCCTGGAGTTCAATCAAGATGTCTGAGTTTTTTTTCCAAAAGTATGGGAAATGGAGTCTGGTTTCTCAAGTCACTGTAAAGGAAGTCTTCACAATATTGAGAAAGGAAACAAACTGATTTAAATGATCAATGATATATTATCTATTATTACCCATATAACCCTTTTCTTCAATGTTTCTTCACAGTATGGAACAAGTGTATGTTCCGTTGTTAAAAAAACAAAACTCTCTGATACATTGATCAACCTTTAAATGTTATCTGAGTGTTGTGAACAGTTTAGATGATACGATTTTGAACACATTTGTTTTCCATCCGTCCATTTTCTGTAGCTACTAAGTGACAGTGGACACAAAGGAGAGCATCACAATGCATGGGGTGCAAGTCTCCACCAAAAGCTTTGCATTTCCAATAAACTTAAAATAAAGATTTTGGATTCATGGAAAGAAGCATAAGCAAATCTGAGCAAAATATGCAAACTAAAATTACACACAAAATACAATCCAGTTGGCTGTTTGAGTTACAGTCTAAGTATCATGTTCTGGCAAAAATGCACATTTGCTTCCCTTGTGCTTTTTTATTTTGTTTTGTATGTATTAATGTTTTAAGGTGAAACATCGCAGGTTGACAATGATACCTAACTGTAATTAGTAAGAACATCACTACAGGGTAACCAGAAAAAAAAAAGATTTTTTTTTTGTTGTTTTTATGGATGGATGTTTTTAAACAGGAAAACAACCATATATAAAACAGCAAAGAAACAAATATAGTAGAGGTAACAAAGGAACTTAGATATTAATAATGCAGCATAGCATAGCATTGTCAAACCCACTTAATCCAACTTGCTTATTTCAGCAACACTGGGCACAAGGCATGAACTAGACCTGGATAAGGCACCAGTCTATTGTAGGGCCCACTCACACTCAACTGGGGCCCATTTTGAGTCACAATTCAAACTAACACATGTCTTTAATGACGTCGAAGGAAAACCAGAGTACATGAGAACATTTCGCACAGGCACAGGAAGAATATGTAGACTCCACACAGACAAAATACTGGAGACAGGATTTGAATTCAGGAAATTGGGTCAGTGTGGCAGCAGCACTAAAATAGGCACCACTATGATTCCCAACACATACAAATAAACAACACACAATTACGTGTGAATAAAATAATGTGGATGTGTGTGAGGAATGGAATAGACTGAAGTTCTGTCCAAGATTGGTTTCTGCCTTGCCCTTATAGCTACTGTAATGGCTGTGATTCTCTGATGTTAATTGGTTTTGTAAAATAGTTGGATGGCATGTTATATCAGAACAGTAACCCCATTTTGTCTGACCTGCATGTTTCAATTTCCTGTCACTGTTGTCAAAAAAGTTACTACCGTCTCCAGTTTTCTCTTGTGGGATCTTGGTTTAACATCTTTTCCACTATCTCTTTCATATTACAGTATACCTGACCAGGAATGGAATTGTAGACTGTATGCCATGGATTTATTAGGTTTATGTTTTTATTAGTTGGTAATTGGTTTAATGCATTTAGTACTTTCTTAAGCATTTTATTCTACATAAAATCATGGTCAAAAATGAATAAATATTCAGTATAAATAATGTTGGTTGCAAGCCCACTATTGAATGCCTCTATATAATAGATGGGAGCCAATGAACAACCGAGAGCTTCATAATACAGCCCTACTCTCTTAGAAATAAGGGTACCAGAGTGGTTCTTTAGAGCAATGCCATAGAAGAACCATTTCTGGTACACAAAAAATCGATCCACATGAAGGTTCTATGAAGAACTATTGTCTATTTAAAACTGTAACAGGTCCATATACAGTAAATAATGAAGAATAGACAGAAAAAGATTTGTGAATTCCCAATGGGTCCCTGGTTTTAAAATGACAGTTGTTGCATATAATAACACATGCTAGTCCAGGTTTTCTTAATATGTTACTGTTCTTTTAGATAACCTACCATATATTAAGGATTTCAGTTGTTTCTATTAATTAGAAAGTTTTTCGAAGCATGAAGTGGCAACTACAAATGCAAAGAACTCTTCTCAGAATGAAATGGTTATTTGTTAAGCAATAGTTCTACCAGCAAACATACAATAAAGAAACAACCACAAGGAACCAGTAAAGAACCATTAAAGTACCAGTACTTTTAAGAGTCGTTGCCAATATTTATCAAATGTTTCAGAACAATTCAGCCTAAACATCTCAGAGTAATGCAAAGTTTGCCCTCTCTTTAGTAGGAGTAGTAGCATTTTATCAGTTTCCCTAATTTAGAAAACTACTCCTAACCATCAAGAATGAGGAGTGGTCATGAGATGTCCTAACTTGCTAGGAGCTACCAGAAGATGGCGTTCAGGCAGAGATCAGCACGCACATCTCACGAAAAGCGGACTGCTTTGGAAATGCTGGACAACAAGGAACTTGTAAAAAGATATCAATTTGACATGGAATATTTGTCATACATTTTTTAAATTATGTGATTATTTTGTCTACATTGAGAAGCCATGCATTGTCAGCCAAAATGAAAGTGTACTGTTTTATGTAAAATGCAGCTTTTTATATGTATGTGTCAAATCCATGCATTTTATTAAATTTTGCTGCAAACTTTAGATGGCCTTACAATGCCCAAAGTAATATGCAGATTTATACATTTCCCCACACCTCCACGAAAGGTAATGTTAAAATAAGCTACTTTCATTTAAACCGGTATGTATATAAAAATCATTGCTCGATGTGTGGATAAGCACACTTGCAGTATGTGAATCACAAGCAATATCACAGTATCAATACACAGATGGTCAAGGGAGCAAACTGCACTGTAGTAGCTAGTATAGTATCCTGAAGATATTAAAGGTAGGGTGAGTGACTGACACCAAAATGTCAAATAAGTACACAGTGCTTTGCATTCCATGAACTCCTAGAAAATTACTGTTACATTTTACAAGCTTAGGAAGGTTCAAAGAGGCAGGCAGAGACTCCTGGTGAATTGGATAAATACAGCCTTGCAGATGATCATGAAGAGAGAGACATCATGACACAGTCGAAGATGACTTGGACACTGGAAGAGTAAATGTGACTACAGAAACAGCACAAGAATTGCTGTGACTAGTTTCAGTAAAACTGTTACTTTATGAGTAGTTTTCAGTTGGCATAATAGTGGGATGGTGATTCATCTAAAAGAATGTCTTTGGATCATCAATCCCCCCATCCACCCATCCATTTTCTATACCCGCTTTATCCTGAGCAGGGTCACAGAGAAGCTGGAGCCTATCCCAGCAATCATAAGACAGAAACAATCCCTGTAGCATTTGTTGTTAAATAAATGCGCCTTTTATTACACTCTCAGTCATTATGTGTCTCACGCCATCTTGATGTTCATTATAATTTTATTCTTGATGTTGCAAAGTGGCAACAATTATGTGCAGATTAACGCAATATCCTACCTTATTATGTTTTTCTTCTTCTTTTTCTACTTTATTATTATTATTATTATTATTATTATTATTATTATTATTATGTTGAACCCTCAGTTTTAGTATCAGAAAACTATATCTCTTTAGACTCTCTCTTACACTAACTGGCCTACCACTTCTGTGTGATGTCATCTCCTAGTTTGCTACCCATTTTCACTGCAATTTCCTAATTTGTTAATAATTGATGTTCTTCAACCTGCAAGGTGAAATTTCTCAGTTAACCCAATCTGAATGAAAGTCTGTTTGTGATTATACTGGTCTATTAGTTTGATCCCTGTGTGTCTTAATTTTTATTGTAACCCTGTAGAAGTCTATTTATCATTAGGTTTTCAATTGACTTGATCAATACAATTCAGGCTTGTAGAAGGTTATTACATATAAAACCATTAGTCACAAGGTGGGAATGAACCCTAGACCACACAACCTAATTATCTCATACTGGGCCAATTAAGAATTTTCAGAATATTTTGTTTAAATTAATCCATGTTTTTTATCCACTCATCCATCAGTATCCTCAGTTTTTAAATACAAAGATGTGGAGAGCTGGACCCTGTCCTTCAGCAGTTATTACAGGACTCCCTCATGCCCACACTTAAACTCATTCAGACCACTTTGGAGCTGCCAATCCAGGATAAACTTTAATCTCCATAAATGAAAACATAACAAAAAAGTGGCACAGCAGAAGTGAATCTTCAGTTAAAAAATAAACAGTCTGAATTATTCTAAAAAACATGTTTTTTTTATTTTAATATACATATATTCCATCCTTTTTCTTATCAGTTTAATTAATTTTTTTATTTTACCCTCATGGCGAACTGGAGCTTCAGTGGCATCTCTGAGCCTGATATATTTCAGGACAGGGTGCTAGCTCACTGGAGTATACACCTATACATAAACTCACAGTGACGTATTTTCACCCATCTTTGATAATGACAGAATACCCCTGAGGAAAAACTATGTGAAAACAGGAGGGAATATGACTGCTAGTAGTGGTAAAATCTGAATCACCCTGGTGGTAATTACCAACTTGTCCTAAATTGCTTTGATCAGATGGAACCGGATTGTATGCTTAAGTTATCTATAATCTAAAAAAAGCTGAAATATTAGAGACATTATGATAAACATAGGCTCACTACAGAAGTGTCAGAAGTCTTGACACTCTTAAAAAGTTTGCAATTTCTCAATGTCTCGGATCTTTACTTCTTCTCCTTTAATAGTTAGCTGACAATAAACAATTTAAGGAAGTAAAAAAGTAAAAAAGATAAACGTTAGCTAGTTACATTTTGTTAAATTTGGACAGAATGAACTTCATGGAAAGGGGAAAACAAGGTGTGGTGAGGAGAAGTATGAGTCAACATATGAATTTCAGAAAGGCTAGATAAAATCTTAGAATGAAAACACAAGCGCTAGCAATTTAAAACACTAGAGATCTAAACAAAGGCAACTTTCAGTGACTGCAAATATGAAAAAATCTCAAACATGTTGACTAACAACTTGTAACTACTATTATATCCATTGACAGTAACTATTGGGTATTATGAGTTAAATGAGCATGTTCAGGAGAAAGTGCAGCAGATACAAGGTTTAAGGGCAAAAAAATAACATAAACCAGGTGTAGTCACGTGCTTCATTAAGGCCAGTTGGGTACTGCGGGTACACTTCATGGCGAAGATGGGAATTGTTGAAATCTCATTACACCTGTTTTCTATCAAGTTCTTATTCTTGTGTGAACATCCACTAATACACATTGTTGATGGAAGCCTCCATTACAGTCATGCACTTCAGTAAGGACAACGTTTTTTTCTATCATTTTTGTTTTCATTTTTTAAATTATTGGTACATTTATTCTCACCTTAGCACAGTGGCTCTCAAACTGTGGGGCGGACTCCCCTAGGGGGGCAAGAAGTAACAAAAAGGGGGGCGCGAGGATGCAAAAAAAAAGAAAACAAGAATTAAAAATATGAAAAATACATCTATTGAAGCCAAAACAAATTAACTTAAACTACATTCTGATACTAGAAAAGTAAATATAGAGTTAGATAAATGTTGATAAATGTTAAGTAGGTATAATAAAATATGCATCTATGATATATTATTATTTAAAAAAGAACAAATTGGTATTAGTGGGCTCCTTTAAAAAAACAAACATTAGGGGGCGTGATGAAAATTCGGTTGCAAATACTTAAAGTCTAAGAAATGGTGCCTTGACATTTCTCTTCTTAAACTTAATCCATTAGCCCCTTATTGGAGACATATAGATATATGTAGAGATGTGTATACATTACACACATTGTTTTGAACTTACATTAGGTTATTATTTTTTTATGTATATTATTTTCTGAGTTTATATTTTCTTTTAATTGTTTCTTTTGAATGTACACATGTACTTTTGAATATTTTGTTAATATGTCATTTATATATTTTCTTCGGCTAGTTCTTTTTTTTGAATGTATGTGAGTTGGTTTACAAAATGATAAAAAAATAATTAATATATGTCATTAATCCACTAAAGAAATGTTTGTAGATCTGTACATATGTTTATATATTTCAATACAAATGTCTTGTCTTTCCTTTTTTTTAATTGTTGTGCATTCTGTTGTACTCATTTTTATCTGCATCTCTTTTTTTCTATGTTAATTGATTGTTGATTATTCTGTTTTTCAGTATACAATTCATTGTTTATATTTTTGGTTTATTCTTTTAAATATATTGCTGGGATTTATATCTCTTGCTTATATTCATCTTTGATAATATTCTTCAACCTACCATAACCCTAAACTGAATTAAGCAGGCTTGAGAATGTTACAGTATCTTTGATTGAATATAAGTCCAGTTCATCAACAGCAGAAAATAACTAAAAGAATAATACAATATGGAAAACTGCACTGTCACATAAAATAATGCCCTCTGTTTAAATGTCATTTATTGTGTGCAAGCCAAACAAAACAAAAACTGACCTTTGGCCTACAAACTGAATATAAGAGGTTGGTGTTTTAAGTGGACAGTAGATAGAACATGTTACTGTTGCTTTTTAAACAGTGGAATACCAGGTCAGATCAAAGTTGTCACCCTGTAATAGAATGCTTTGGGGGAAGCAAAAGTGCAGCTAACACACTTTCAAGTAAATGCCAAGCTTCCATTACTGTAAAATGATTTCACTGTCCCTCCATTGCCAGCAGGCCTTATCTTATCTTATTTGAAGTTGCATTGCTTTCCAGAGTTAGGAGCATTAAAACTTTGCTTGCTATTAATGTTCATGTTTAGATGTGAACAGCATGGTGGGGTAATGTTTAGTACTGGTGTGTATATGAGAGTGCTTTGTAATATTTTGGAGACTCATTTAAAGTTGGTTCCTGCCTTACACTTGTTTCCCACTACCCTGAACTGAATAACAGGATTAGAAAATGAATGGTTGGATGCTACTGTCATAAATTTCTATTCTGTATCTGACTTCTGAGAAGAGAGCCATACTGTATAGGACAGTGTATTAATTAAAATGTATTAAGTAATTCTATGACCAATGCTTGTACCGGGGGTAAGCGTATATGTGCAATATTTACAGGTGAAAGAAATTCATGTTCCTCATTGCTAAAAGTTCTGTAAATGTGCAGGTCCAAAATTACCTACAGTATACAATACAATACAATACAATTTATTTTTGCTTAGCCCAAAATCACACAAGGAGTGCTGCAGTGGGCTTTAACAGGCCCTGCCTCTTGACAGTCCCATGGCCTTGACTCTCTAAGAATACCAGAAAAAACTCCCAGAAAAACCTTGTAGGGAAAAAATGTAAGAAACCTTGGGAAAGGCAATCCAAAGAGAGACCCTTTTCCAAGTAGGCTGGGCATGGAGTGGGTGTCAAAAAGAGGAAGTAACTACAATACAATACACAGAACAGGATAAAAGTAATCCTCAATACAGTATAATAGTAAAATAAAAATATCACAAGTAGAAAGCAGAATTCAACAGTAGATGAAATTACATAATACAATTTAGAGTTGTTCAGACAACACACATGAGAGTCCAAGTTTTATTTGTCATTCTGACTTAAAACTTCACCAGAAAACTATGAAAAGAAAGGTGATATGGAAAATAAAGAAAGATCCTGAAGCATTAAACAGAAATCAGTGTTAATTTTGACAATCCTGTAAAATTTAACAGGATGCAAACTGCAATGGGAAACAGTAACATGTTTCTTATTTGACTTGTATACATTGTATTGAAATTTGAATTCCTATGTAGCACACTTCTAAAACTTTTCAATTCTGAAACATTTTGATATAAATATTATTGTTGGATTATTAATTAATGTTATTAATTTAAAATAATTGTAAAAGTTCTGAATTGTGTGTAGTGTAGTGGTTACTCTTGCTGCCATGAGACTTGGCACAAAATACCTAGCTTGGTAATACCCTTGTGGAATTTATATGTTGACTATGCGAGAATTTCACTGAATACTCAGGTTTTCATCTCAAAGATAAGCACAGTGGATTAACTGGAACCATATGAGATTATGAACATGTTTTGTCTGAAGCTGGTTCCTGCCAGGATTCATTTTGTTGCCAGAACATGCTGTAGTCCACTTGGATCTGAAAACTTCCATGATAGTTTTGTGACACATATTCCCCACAAATTTCTCCCTGCTTGCTCTACATTAATCATCATTTCCTCTTTGTTAATTAAAGTTGGGACAGTGTGGTGTCACATTGGCTAGTACTTCTATCTCACAAATGCATCATTCTGGTTTTGAATCTCATGATTGGTTGGTGTCTGTGCGGAGCTTAAATTGTCCATGTAGCTTTACCTCACACATTCTGAAAGATGTACAGATTAAAATAATTGGTGATGCCAAATTGGTCCTGTGTGGTTGCACACAAGAATGGGTCCTACGATGTCCAGGGTTGTTTCCTCCCTTGTGCTAAGTTATGCTGGAATAGGCTGACCTCTGTGGCCCTGAATTGGATTAAGTGGTTTTGTGAATAAGATGTATTAATTAAATTGGTTGTGTGTGACATTATTCTATTATTGTCCATATCCATATCTGTTGTGTATCTGTCGTTAACCACTTAGGATCCTGTTTTATTTACATATTTACTACTTTCCATATCTTTTAAACCCAAACCTTTTGTTACCTTCTTAATTTGATGTGCAGTGAGCTTTTTTGATACTTATTGTTTCAAACATACATTAAATTAAGAATCAATCAATTGATTGATTATACTTTTAAAAATATATAATTATTTGGGATTAACAGAAACAGTAATATCATTCTACAAACTAAGGCTGAAAAAATGAATCCTTCTTTCCATGTAATATTACAAAATTATTTTAATGAATATATATGTATTTAACGAAAACTCATTTAATTTATTCACAGGTTTTTTCTTTGATTTTGTTACCCTCTGCCTACAACACAGAATATCAAAACTTTATACAATTGTTACCGTTTTGAAACATTATCCATATTTGTGTGCCATTGCAAGACACAGGAAGCTATCTACAATATTTTAATGCTTGATCACATTTTTCCATGTTATCAATTCATATAAATGTTTATTTGATTGATTATGATAAATAGTGAATGTGCAAGCATGCTATTCATATTTGAAATGTTAATTTGCATAAAACCTTTACAAACTGGAATGTTTTATGTTATTTTGTTACTCTGGTTGCCCTAAAACACAGTATTGTTTTCCTCTCTTGAGTCCCAGTCTTGTGCATTCAGATGCATTTTGAAAAAGAAATGAACAGCTATGCTAAGTAATAAACGGCTTCATTGGTTTATCTGTTTATTTAACATTTGACCTGACATGATAATAAAATTCTCTCTCTGCATGTCTTCCCAGATAAATGTCTCATTACTCATAATATATTGCAAGAAGACAAAAGATTTATTCCTTTCGGTAGCCAATGTGATGAAGGGTGTTGTAAATGTATGGCAGAGCTCATCTAAAATAGTAATGTATTGTGTCTAAAGAGAAATATTAAAGAAAAACAAGTTTCTTTAAAAGTGCAGCATTTAAATGTAAGGTGCTGGTAATTGTACACATTACTTTTGATGTCCAAATCTTTATAGAACAATGGAAGCAGGCAGAACTTTGCCAACAATCACCTGTAAAAAATTAAATGTTGGCAGTGGGAGTACAAGCTTGCCAAAGCTCTGGGAATGCAATCCACCAGAGTTAATTAAGCACAGTAACCGTAGCTCGTTTTCCCCAACATCAAACACTTTTCACAGCCAATGTTCCTGTGTTGCAGTGGCTACTTACAAGTATTATACCCTTAAGGCATGAAGCAAACAGGACCCACAGCTGCAAGCATAATGACCTTTGTGTTCTGGTCGAGCCTTCAGGGTACTGGAGGGCAAAGCAATGAACTTTTTAGTAGAAAAGATGAGTGGTTTCACATATATCAAACCAGGAAGAAAATGTAAAAAATGGACACGTTGCATTTTGATGTTGTAGAATGCCGTCTGTACAACAGATTTTACTGTTATTATAAGAGGGCAATGTGCTTCCATTTACGGGCAGCGTTCTGATGTTGTAGTGGGCTTTATTCCACTTTTTACATTTATTTAAATTTTAATGATGTAGTGTTATCATCTCTGCCCTTTATGATGGTGCATACTGTTAATGTTGCTGCATTAAATGAACACAGGTTGATTGATTAATGTATGCCATTCATTGCAAGTTATATTTTATCCAGTGTCTTATTTAAAAGCTAAATGAAAATCACAGAGTTATAGGTTTTTGCTGTTGCAGTGGACCCTGTAATCTACTGTATTCATTCATTCAAATAGATAGATAGATAGATAGATAGATAGATAGATAGATAGATAGATAGATAGATAGATAGATAGATAGATAGATAGATAGATAGATAGATAGATAGATAGATACTTTATTAATCCCAAGGGGAAACTCACATAATCCAGCAGCAGTATACTGATACAAAGAAACAATATTAAATTAAACAGTAATTGAAAATGAAAAAAATAAAAATAAAAATAATGTTAGCATTTACTCCCCCGGGTGGAATTGAAGAGTCGCATAGTGTGGGGGAGGAACGATCTCCTCAGTCTGTCAGTGGAGCAGGACAGTGACAAAAGTCTGTCACTGAAGCTACTCCTCTGCCTGGAGATGACACTGTTAAGTGGATGCAGTGGATTATTCATGATTGACAGGAGTTTGCTTAATGCCCGTCGCTCTGCCACAGATGTTAAACTGTCTAACTTTACTCCTACAATAGAGCCTGCCTTCTTAACAAGTTTGTCCAAGCGTTAGGCGTCTTTCATCTTTATGCTGCCACCCCAGCACACCACGCGTAGAAAGGGCACTCGCCACAACTGTCTGGTAGAACATCTGCAGCATCTTACTGCAGATGTTGAAGGATGCCAACCTTCTCAGAAAGTATAGTCTGCTCTGACCTTTCTTACATAGAGCATCAGTATTGGCAGTCCAGTCCAATTTGTCATCCAGCTGCACTCCCAGATATTTATAGGTCTGCACCCTCTGCACACAGTCACCTCTGATGATCACAGGGTCCATGAGGGGCCTAGGCCTCCTAAAATCCACCACCAGCTCCTTGGTCTTGCTGGTGTTAAGGTGTAAGTGGTTTGAGTCGCACCATTTAACAAAGTCTTTGATTAACTTTCTGTACTCCTCCTCCTGCCCACACCTGATGCAGCCCACAATAGCAGTGTCATCAGCGAACTTTTGCACATGGCAGGACTGCGAGTCATATTGGAAGTCTGATGTATATAGATTGAACAGGACCGAGAAAGTACAGTCCCTGCGGCCCCTGTATTGCTGAACAAAATGTCAGACCTGCAGTTCCCAAGACGCACATATTGAGGTCTGTCTGTAAGATAGTCCACAATCCATGCCACCAGGTGTGAGTCTACTCCCATCTCAGTCAGCTTGTCTCTAAGGAGCAGAGGTTGGATGGTGTTGAAGGCGCTAGAGAAGTCCAAAACATAATTCTTACAGCACCACTGCCTCTGTCCAGGTGGGAGAGGGATCGTGTAGCATATAGATGATGGCATCCTCCGCTCCCACCTTCTCCTGGTATGCGAACTGCAGAGGGTCAGGGCGTGGCGGACCTGTGGCCTCAGGTGGTGAAGCAGCAGCCCTCCATGGTCTTCATTAGATGTGACGTCAGAGCAACAGGCCGGAAGTCATTCAGCTTACTAGGACGTGATACCTTTGGGACAGGGTGATACAAGATGTTTTCCAAAGCCTTGGGACTCTCCCTGTTCCAGGCTCAGGTTGAAGATGCCTGTAGAGGACTCCCCAGTTCCAACGCACAGGCCTTCAGCAGTCGTGGCGATACTCCATCTGGACCCGCTGCTTTGCTGGCACGAAGTCTTTTCAGCTCTCTGCTCACCTGGGCTGCTGTAATTGTGGGTGGGGATGTCTCACCTATGCTGGTATCAGCAGAAGGATGGTTGGAGGATGCAGTACTCCGAGGTGAGAGTGGGTTACTCTGATCCAACCTATTAAAGAAGTTGTTCATTTGGTTTGCTCTCTCCACGCCTGTCTCGATGGCGGCACCCGCTCGAGCTGCAGCCAGTGATAATCTTCATCCCATCCCACACTTCCTTCATGTTGTTGTTTTGCAACTTCTGCTCCAGCTTTCTCTTGTACTGCTTTTCACCGCCCTGAGCTGGACTGCCTTCTGCACGCTTGAGCTCATGCTGATCACCACCTTTAAAAGCCCTTTTCTTCTGGTTCAAAAGGCCCTTGATGTCACTTGTAACCCATGGCTTGTTGTTAGCATAGCAGCATACTGTTCTTACAGGAACTACAATGTCCATACAGAAGTTGATTCTCACTATGTGACCCAAGCAATATATCCCAGTCTGTAGTTCCAAAGCAGTCTCTCAGAGCCTGCTCTGCCTCAGGGGACCACTTCCTGAATGAGCGTGTAGTTGTAGGTAGTGCCCTCACTCTTGGTTTGTATTGAGGCTGAAGCAGAACCAGGTTATGATCTGCTTTCCCAAGCGCAGGCAGCGTGGTGGCGCTGTATGCGTCTTTAACGTTTGCATACAGTAGGTCAATAGTCCTGTTTCCCCGAGTGTTACAATCCACATACTGGGAGAAGGCAGGTAATGTTTTGTCCAGCGTTACATGGTTAAAGTCTCCAGCGATTAGCACAAGTGCCTCAGGGTGCTGCGTTTGTAACTTAGCAACTGCGGAATGGATGATGTCACTCGCCATCTCCGCGTTCGCTTGAGGGGGGATGTAAACAATAACAACAATCACGTGTCCAAACTCTCTGGGCAAGTAATAGGGCGCAGACTTACGGCCAACAGTTCGATGTCCCTGCAGCAAGTGGAGATTTTAACGTTTACATGTCCTGAGTTGCACCACTTTGTATTGACATAGAGAGCGAGTCCTCCTCCTTTCTTCTTTCCGCAGGTACTTGCGTCTCTGTCCGCTCTAACTGTGCTAAACCCGGGTAGCTCCACGTTAGCATCTGGGATGGTGCCATTAGCCACATTTCACTAAAACACAGCAAGCTGCATTCTCTGTAGGTTCTGACATTTTTCACCAGCACAGCCAGTTCGTCGATCTTATTTGGTAGTGAGTTCACATTTCCCAGGATCACAGAAGGCACAGACGGTTTATGACGCCATTTTCTCTCAAGTTGTCTCAATTTAATCTTATCTTTTATCTTTGCGCCGGCTCAGCTACCCGATATCATCTTCTTACCTCGTCAGGTAAATAAGGAACCACACCAGCATAAGCATTTCTTCTCAGTGCTTTAAGCTGACTACTTGAATAGGTGATTCTCGGAGTGTAAAAATCCATGTCATGTAGTAAAAAGTGTCCAGGGAGCAATTCCACATAAAAGAAAGTGGTAGAAGTGATCAGTGAAATAGAGAAAAATAGAGATAAAAAGGTAAAAAGATAAAGTCATATACGGAGCTGCTGGAAAGGTTGCCACTTGGATGCGGTGCCGGAAATAGACATAAATCTATGTAATGAGTAGCATGATGGTGTAGTGGTAATGCTGCTGCCTCATATCTTCAGGAAACTGGTTTTGAATCCCAGTCCAGTCTTAATGGGACTGGATATTCTTCTATTCCTATCAGTCTAGGTTTTTATCCCTGTGTTCTGAACACAGACATCATGTTACATTGACTGACACATCTAAACTGGCCCTGTAAAGGTGAATAATGGATACTTGAATGAGTGTTTGTTATGGACTGATGCTCTAGCCAAGGTCTATACTATAAATACATTGACGATATATTACTGTTAGAAAGCTGATCTGTGATACACTCTGTCCACTGTGCATCAACTGCACTTTACAACTTCAGTTAAAGTGGACCATTCACTACAGCCCACCCTCTCAATTTTGAATTTTTAATCAATGACTGAAGTTTTACCTAATAACATACAGTACAAATACTATGTATTATAGTTCTTGCTTTTTGTCTAGCATTGCAGGGATAGGCATAGGCCTTTGAAACCCAAAAGAAGATAAAGTTTGCATAAAAATACACAAATGGATGTAGGGAAGCATTTTTCAGATTGGCTAGTTGAGATTTAGGTTTTTTTTATTTTTTTACAGAGATGTGGAATATACATAGGTCTATGAAGAGGAGATTTGGAAAAAGTTGTTGTTTTAATAGAGTTTTGTGAAAATGTGAAGGATATAGTGATGTGATGGACTGATGCTCTAGCCAGGGTCAGTTCCTGAATAACACATATTGCTTTCAGAATAGGCTTCATTCCTCATGACCCTGAATCGGTTGAGGCAATTTTGAAAATAGTTTGATGCTGTCTACCTACTGATATTCTGAAGTGATGTCATTCATACTTGATAGTTACTTTATTTATGCTATGACATTATATTACTGAAAGATAGCTGGTCGGTGATACATTCACTTAATAAATGAATTTAAAAATAAAAACCTGTTTTGGATAATAAAGAAGGAAGCAATAAACAAATATGAATCTATGTTGTTCACATAGTTATAATAACTGACAACTGATTATATTACTATTTTCTTACTTATATATTACCTAGTGATGTGCAGAGCATTTTACTGAAGATGTGTATAGTATAACAGGTTTTGCCAGTAGATTACGCGGCATGTATCATTTTTGCAGCAATTTAAGTAATTTAATTACATACATTATAAATGTTAAGTTTTTGTGATGAACATTAGAACAGTCTAGAGGAGAAAATGCCATTCAGCCCAACAAAGCTCATCAGTCCTCTCCACTTAATTCTTCTAAAAAACAACATGAAAGCTCCTAAAGTCTTACTGTCTACCATGCTACTTGAGGTGTACTGTAAACACTCATTCATTTAATTTATAAATCCACTTACTGCACTTCCAGGTTTTGGGGGCTTAAGGCCATTCTGGCTACAAGAAGCCAACCCAGCTATGGAAACAAAACATAAATACACACACACTGACTCATACCAGACCAGTAGTGAGTTGACAATTTATCTGACACACGCATCTCTGAAATGTTTTTGCCAGAAAAAAGAAATGGGGAGAGTGTGCAGTGTTTGCACAGGAAATGGGCAGCATAATTACCTATCCACCCAACTGCAAAAATGCTATTCTAAAAAATATTATTCATGTTGCCAAGTAATCCTATTTAAAATACCAAGCAATTTAAGTCTACTCAAAATAACATTTTTACAACAAAACTTTGAGCCCTTTCTCTTACTGAGGTTCTCCTTGCGCGGAGTTTGCATGTTCTCCCTGTCTCTG
This sequence comes from Polypterus senegalus, assembly GCF_016835505.1. Taxonomy (NCBI): domain Eukaryota; kingdom Metazoa; phylum Chordata; class Cladistia; order Polypteriformes; family Polypteridae; genus Polypterus; species Polypterus senegalus. Next base: position 90,613,801 of record NC_053163.1, on the reverse strand, counting down.
TGTGGGTTTCCTCCGGTTTGTTTCCTGCCATGTGCCCAGTGTTGGCTGGGATTGACTCCAGCAGACTCCCGTGACCCTGTAGTTAGGATATAGCGGGTTGGATAATGGATGGGTGACTTTGAGCCCTGCTCTCATAAACATCAAATACAGTGTGTTCACATTGTGAATCTGTAATATTCAAGATCATTATTGGATTGAAAAGCTATGTGGCTTGTAACGTTCCACTTATTTTAAAGTTTTTTCCATTGAATTTTTATTTGCTTAACTTACTAAACCTTGCTAATTGTTTCAAATATAAAGGAAATTTTTAAAGGAAATATTAAATAATAAAATGTTGAGTATAAGGTTTCTTTTTTTATGGTATGTGATATGTGTGGCTGTTACTGTATGTGATATTCTAATGTACTTAAAAGTTACCAAGTATACTTTTAACAACAGCAAAATCAAACCTATAACTCAGAGTTTACACATGTTTCATAACTGCCAAAAGTACATATTTGCAGAATTTTTAATTAGTTACTGAAGTCATACCTAATAACATACGAATAGTAGCCTGTATATTGCAGTTCTTTGCTATGTGCCCAGTGTTGCACAGGCCTCCAAAGCCGCAAAAAAGAGAAAATGTGAGTAAAAATGCATGGATGGATTCGGGGGAATATTTTTCAGACTGGATACTGTATTTCAGATTTAAGCTTTTTGTTTTTACACAGATGTACAGTATAGATTGGGCTATAAAGAGCAAATTCTGAAAAAATAGTTACATTTTAATAGTGTCTTGTGAAAATGTGAGGAACATATTGACAAAACTAAGTAAGTGAGAAGGTTTCTATCAGTAACATGACTTACCCCCCAGAGAGAGTGAGAGAGAGATGTTCATTCTGTGAACAACCTGACAGCCACTGCCAAGATAAGGCCCAAGCAGCTGTTTGGGCTTGATGATAGTCCAAATGTCCTTTAAATTTAAAATACACAGGGAAGTAATACACATTTTTTAATAGATTCAGATTTGTTTCACAGTATTATTTTATATGATGTACATAGTCCTCTAATATTTAGGATCCCGATTACCCAAGTTAATAAAAATGAATTATACTGAGGGCCACTCCTTATTTACAATGCAGTACATGAACTTTAATAACGCCTGCTGTTTTAAATAGACATTTTAAAGCAGTCAAAATGCTTGGGAAGCTTTTAATGCTAGTCTTGACAATTTCCATTATTAAAGATAGATTGCACACATAATGTTGGTGCTCACTTTAAAAAACAACATATAAAATAAAGACTGAGTGATTGATTTATTCATATGAGCACATACTTTAGATAGATAAGGATGGCACAGAAACTAGGGATACAAACCTAAACTAATGTGTATACAGGTTTACAACTCTTTGCTCATTGCATTTCATTTGTAACATTGTGGCTGCAATGCTTTGTATGAGTAGGCATCTATATTCATTTTTGAGAAAGGCAGGGTTACTAGGTAATATTAAATGGTTATTATAGGAAAATTAATGTAAGTGCTTCAGAAACATATGGAAGAATAAATATTCAGTAAAGAACTGAATGAATGTTTGCATTTTGTAAGGTTTAGTTTGTGGAGTTGATTCTTGCCATGGGGGTGTCACATTTTTCATACGGGAATACAGCTCTAGTATAAGCAGTAAAATGATTTCCATGGAAAAATGCTATGTTGAAAAACAGCTTTTTTTTTTTTTTTTTTAAATATGTCAATAGTTATTAACGTTTTTATCTTTATTGTAATGGAACATTCTTAATACATGTATACATACTAGGGGGCTCTGCCCCCTGCTCGCTTCACTCACCAGCCCCTAGTGGCAGGCACTGGACACCTGCTATCTTGCAGCTGAGCTACTCAAAAGATGTTGAAAGTGATTGTGTTTAAAGAGCTGGTATATAGGACAGTATATGGGGCATGGGAGGATGATGGTTTGGTCCTTAGTTATTATACAGTAAATGGAAAATCATTTATTTGAGTATTTCACTATAGCTGTCTATTTTAAATACCAACGAGTAATAAAACATAGTAAAATGTAAAAGTAAAACATAATAAAAAGTAAATACATTAAATTACATTAATTACTCGTCAAAAACAATATTACGAATTACTTTATCCTCTAACTGACATTCTATAAACGTTGCTATTTTGCATTTCTGTTCGCATATTGTTCAGATATTTTTCTCTTTCTCGTTTATTGGATGATTCTTTTTGTTCTTGATTTTCATTATATGCAGCTCTTTGTTGTTCATTTTCATTTTTTCGACGTTCATTATCAGCTCTCGCCACTGTTTTTCAATTGTGATCTTAAATCTGACATTCTTCAATGGATAATTTGCTTTTCTGACTTATCATTATAACTTACTGCGTTGAAGAGCAAGTTAGCAGCACTGAGAGTATCATGAGGTGGTACGGAGAGACAATGTGTGCAGTAGTAGTAATGACTGGGTGAGCGGTGTGGAGGGGAGTGGTCAAGGCTGAACAACACATGATGATGGATATATATATATATATATATATGCAGGCAGTCCCTGGGTTACGTACGAAATAGGGACTGTAGGTTTGTACTTATGTTGAATTTGTATGTAAGTCAACAGGTACATAAATGTAATAAATGCTATTGTTGACTGACTGTAACCAAGTGCTCTGCCAATGAATGATGGAGTTTCACCTCTCTCTGACCTTTTTATTATTTCTACTTTATTTTCAATGATGATGGTTTTTCTCTTCTTTACTGTATCACCAGCACTTGCATCAGATTTGTGTTTCAGAGACATTGTTGAAGGGTAAAGACAAAAGATTAAGATGAGCTGTTCTGCACAGCACTGTACACGCTATCACAGTGGGAAGGCACCCGTCGTCAACACGTCTGATGTACTGACAAGAAACAACTTCCTGCTATGTACGTAACAGTACAAGCAGGCTTGTTATTAAGAAAGAATGGGGGCATTGGCAGGTGGTTCATCACCAGCCCACCACACAGCACCCTCCAGTACAGTATGCTGCCTGCAGCGTCCGCCCACCGAGAACGAACACGATGCGGCCAAAGGTGGGTAGTGAATAGCCCCCATTCAATAGGCAGCCATCCGATGCACACTACAATGCTACCCCCTGCCGCCCCGTTCACCCTCAATGGCCTCCATTCAGCCACAAATAAGTCACCGCTTGCAGCATTACCAGCCGCCCAATGAGAATGAACGGGGCAGCCTTGTGTGGTGGGCGGGCAGTGAAACCACTTACCGCCGAGAGCTGCCTGAGGGACACTACACTGCATGAGTACCGAAATCGCCCCCCCTCGAGCCTCCATCCAGCCACCACTTGCAGCATTACCAGCCACCCCCCGAGAACAAATGGGGCACCCATGTGTGGTGGGCGGGCAGTGAAACTGCTTGCCACCGGGAGCCGCCCGAGGGACACTGCACTGCGCGAGCAGCAAAATCGCCCCCCTCCAGCCACCACTTACAGCATTACCAGCCGTCCACCAAGAACGAACGGGGCAGCTGTGTGTGGTGGGCAGGCAGTGAAACTGCTTGCCGCCAGGAGCCGCCCGAGGGACACTACACTGCGCGGGCAGCGAAATGCCTCCCAGCCTCTGTCCACCCACGCTTGCAGCGTCCCCAGGCCAAAGATGACGGAGCGTCAGTTACTGAGGCGCATGCGTTGCAGCTGCGGCCCATTTATAAGTCGTAGTAACCTGGGGACTACCTGTATGTATATATATGTGTGTGTGTGTATATATATATATATATATATATATATATATATATAAAATAAAGTGTTTCCTCACTGGCCAATGGATTGACTGGCTCTGAAGGGTGGTAACAAAAATCAAAGGTAAATGAGAGTGACAGCGACCCACACTGGTAGATGGAGATTTCCTCTGTACACACCGACAGAAGGGAGTACAAGTAAAATGGTATGTTCTGCTGTAGGAATTAAAAAAAAAAAATGGTGCATATTATTATTATTTGGAATACTTAGGAGTAATTAGAACTCATTATAGGTGATGCAGTGGTCAGCACTACAGTCTCCTGGCTTCTACATCTTTTTTAAGGTTTCATATGATTTACACATTTCTCTCTGTGTCTAAGTGGGCTATGCCTACCTGCTTTTTTAGTTCTAGCTTATCCACAAATATGCCTGCTGGCATGAGTGAAAGTGGCCACTTGATGGAGCAGGTAGTGTTGTAGATAAAACTTTCTTCTGTTTTCAAACAAATCAGTCACACAGTCAGATGAGAATGCAGAGCATGGAGTGATCAATTAATTATACAATTTGTCTGCTTTTATTACATTATCTTATCTTCTACATCACTTCATCTGGCTCTTAGCTCTTTGAGGGCTGAATATTTTTTCCAAAAAATTCAGTTTTCTGAAAAGCACACAAAGCAATGGATTTCACACATAAATCAACATAAAACGTCTGTTGCTCTGTGCCGTGGCTGCTGTTGGCTTATGTTTGGCATCTCTGGTGGCAGTGGCTGTGTGGGTGCACCTCGATGGACAGCAGGAATGCTGCGTGGCTGTCTTCGTACAGCAGGTGAGTTGTGGTGGCGGTTGCGGTGTAACACAATATGTGGTGGCCCTCCCAGGTGTACGCTGCTGTAGGCGCATCAGCTACTTGAAACTGTTCAGCCCCACAATCAGCTGGAGGCCAAACAGATGATGCTGGTACCTCACTTTCGTTTCGATAACCATCTCCAGATCACTTGCATCAAACTCTGAGTCTGACAAGTCAGAGTTCTATTCAAAAATATTGCGTAAAACGTCCATGGAGAATTTTGCTTTGCACGTTCGCTTTGGTCTGTCACCAGATGTCGGTGCCATTTTAGAGGTTGTTTGCTCTTTGCTACTCTTGCATGAGTTGGTAATCGAGGTTATATTAACAAAGCTATGTAACTTTCCTTCTAGCAAAGAGAGTTGAACTAAAACATAAGGGTAATTTTTGTTGCAGTTTACCCGTGATCCCCGTCCCCTACCCCTGAATTTTGACAAAAGTTGACATCAGCCCTAAAAGAGTTAGTGTGCATAATATGCAGAACTTTATTATTCCATCTGACCAACAAGTGCCAATTTTAAGACTCCTTTCAACACCCTCATCTACCTAAATCCTGTCTTCATTGAAAGGGAAGTCCCGTGGACTTTATTATTGACTTAGTGCCACTTCATAGAAGAGGTCTTTGGGCTTTCCCATTAGTTTAACCTCTCTATCTAAAGGGATGTTTGCTACTCATTTACCTAATTCTAACCTTGTAAAATCAAACTGGTGGTTTCTCTAAAATGAGGCAGACCTCACATTCTCAAGCTTTAAAAACACATTTAGTTAACACTTTAGTTACCTTCAGTCCTTTTCTTATGTTTTAATGAATTCATTGTTAGAACATAATTTAAGTATGTTCAGTACTTGTAATAATTTGTAAAGATTATATATTAACTAAACATTCCATAGCAGCCACAATGGGTTATATGTCTTTCATGAAATTTCAGTGTGGTTCAATTATTGAAATTGAGAGAAACTATAGATAAAGCAAAACTATGGACATAGCCAAAAGGTGATCAGCTAGAAGTCAAGTGCTGAAAGATCTATTGTAAAAAAAAAACTAAATTCTAAACTGCCAATGAAGTAGAAAGATGAACTACTATGAGCCAAAGAGGTTCTCTAACAAAACCTAAATGCAAAACTTTGAACAAAGTCGAAATGGGAATTGCCAGTAGTCGAAAATCGTAATACATTCACTATCAAGTGCACTCACTATAATTGTTTAATATCTGGATCCATAATCTTAGATAATGCATTGAATGTGGCGTGGAGTTACAATGCATCGCATCAGTAATGTGCTGCATTGTGTCTCATGGGAATAACACCCCTGGCAACAGTCCAGCGCATCTTGATAACATAGCCACAAAATGTCAAATGTGGCAAATTAGAAAAATAATGATACTTATAGTAAACTTATCAATGCAAAACACCCACAAATTTACATTCTCTGATACCTTAAGTTTCAAAAGAAGCCATAATAGATCAGCAGAAAAAAAAATTATATAAGGCAAAAAAAACCTACTTTTTTTACTTCCCACATTCCCAAAAACATGAAGGTTAGGTTAATTGGAAATTCCAAACTGCGTGTGTGTGAGTGGGGCCTAAAATGAGCTGCCACCCCATCCTGGGTCAGTCCCACTTTTGTGCCCAGTGCTGTTTGGATAAGCTGGTGATGTTTTAACCATAAAATTTATAAATTGGGTTTTGTTTATGTTTTTAAAAATAATAAAACACCTCTCCACTATTGGAAGAATACTTTAATTACACTATGTGTGATGTTTCCGTTAGCTACAACTGTTTTATTACTGTATCATTACATTCCTGAATATTGAATACATGGCAGAAATAGTCATTTTACATCCATCAATAGAAAATGAGTGTTGTATTATATTTTAGAAGCAGGATCTCATTTTTCCCTCTTCTTCTCACTATGTAATTAGACACAATTTTAAAATCTATTTTATGCTTGCCATTATTATCATAAGTATGCTTGACAGTGGCTCTCATTGCATTTTTACAAGCTACAAACAGAAGAGAGGTGTGGTATTTAATAGCAGTAAGTGCTGTAATATTGTTTATCACTGTTCTGTTTTGCTTGAAACTGAAACTAGATGTTATTTTACATGAGGAGCAATTCACAGCAAGTACAACCAAATGTGACAACAAGTTTTAAGATTGCCGACTTTGTCACATAAGAAAAAAGAAGACCCCCCAAAGTTTTCCCCAATCATGTTTTCTGTTTCTCCTCTTTTTACTGTCAAATTGTACTTTCCTCTATATACATTTATTTCAAGCTGGTGCATTTGAAATGCTAATGTGACACTGCTACTGTTGGATGTTATATGGGGAGAAAACACAACCATCTAACGCTGTGCGTTTACTTTCAAACTGTCATAAAAATTTTAGCAGCCAACTGTTGGCCAAAGAAATAGCAAATATACATTATTTTAGCTGAATAACTTAAAATCCAGTATGTACTTTATAAATATACTCATACATATGTTTGGAAAAGGAAATAGGTTAACTAAAATTCCTCTGAGTTATCCAGGATTGCAAACTACACAACACAGAATTTCATAGCTGTTGAACAACTGACTTTGATTGTACTCAGCTTCTGGATTAGGTTGTATCACATGTTATTTTAAAATAGTAGCAATATTTTTTATCAAAGAACACATTTTAAACATTTAATCATGTTAATTACTGCAGAAATCACTACTAGAAGACATAGATGCTGGCAGGTATAGACAGAATAATGATTCATTCACTTTCTTACTCATCCATAACACCCCCCAAAATTAATTTATAGCTATGCCCTGGCTAGAATGTTATTAGGATAGAGTTTAAATATATGTGTAATTCCCTTTTACTGACATATGATGGTGTGTGGCTACTACACTTCATGAGAACTTTTTTCTAGCAAAGATTTGTAATTAGTAGTATTAGTGGCAACTGCTATTTTTTTGTTGGACAGACAATGGAAGGCTGAATCGGGAGGCCTTACCCTAATGCAAAATAGTACACAAGAAATTCTCTGTAATTTGTATACTATACTATACTATACTTTACTGGTACTCCATATGTTAATAAAACTGGTCAAGAAGACAGGCTGTCAGTGTGCCTGCTCTGATGCTGGAAGGCCACAAAAGAAGACACACACCTGTTATTTAATTCTCTACCAAAGATTTTTTATTGCAATTAGCTTTTCCCTAGATATCCATAAAACACCTTATGCCAGTCTTCATTTTTAATATGTGAACATAGTCTCCTTTGCTCTATGCATAATTAAGTTAGATAGAAATGAATTTGTCCTCAGGGGAAATATTGCTTTTTACAAAAGCTCTTTAAATACTGTCAGAGATGGCTGGGGGGGTGACCCAGCCAGGACGCCCAGGAGGACCGAAGGAGGGTTCATGCCTTTCCCAGACCATGTGGGGGAGACTGCCCTGGTGCCTATGGGGACCACAGGTACAGAGCTTTGAAGCTCAACCCTGTAGAGACCCATGATCACCGCCAGGGGGCACCCCAATGCCTGTGGAGCCCTAGACCTCAGCACTTCCGCCACACCCGGAAGTGCTGGGGGAAAGAGGAGCAGGGACACCCGGAGTGCTTCCAGGGATGCAGCCGGCACTTCTGCCACACTGGGAAGTGCCGGTGGAAGATTGCCGGGAAGCACCTGGAGCACATCCGGGTGATTATAAAAGGGGCCGCCTTCCATCACAGGATGACTTGAGTCAGATGGAAAAGGATGAGGTCTCTGGAGGAGGCAAGTAGGAAGTCTGAACACAGAGAAAGCATTGATTTAGTGGCCTGGACTTTTGGGGACTTTGGGGTTGTGTGCTGCACTTGTAAATATTAGGAATGGTAATAAAACGTGTTGTGGGTGACATGAACATGTCCGCCTGTCTGTGTCCAGGCCAGCCTCCACAATACGATAGATAGATATACTATAGTCTGAACGCAAAACAGAATTACTAAAAAGGAAGAATATTATAAAAAAAGAAAAGTTCTGACTTGGAAGTCACAGTCACAATAAGGAATTATAAAGGTATACAGTTCTTGGTATAAAGAAAACCCAGTAGAGTTCCATGACATGCTTTTGCTGAATAATTCATTGGCTGAAAGTACTCAGTGTTAGTGGGTCTGAGAGAGGATGTGCAGCATTGTTCATAACGGTACTCAGTTTTGTCTTCATTCTCTCCTTTGCTACTACCTATAGGAGGTCCCGGGTGAATCCCACAACTGGGCCGGCGCTTTTAATTAGCTTGTTGATTCTGTGGGCCTCTCATGAAGCGTTGTTACCAGCCCAGCACACCATAGCCAAGAAAATCACACTGTCCATTTCTGGAAATGAAGGATGTCACTACCCAACATTAAAGAAACACATTTTCCTAAGAAAGAAAGAACTTGTTCTGCCCTTTTCTCTATAGCTTCTCTGTGTTAGAAGACCAGCCCGTCCTGTCATTGCTGTTGCCTTAAGTGTTTGTAGGGGTGTACCACAGCGAAAATTGATAACTAGTTCCACGGTTTTGCTGATGTTAAGATGCAGACAATTCCCTTTGTGCCAAGAAACAAATTTGGAAACTCTGTAACAAACTTACAGAGCTATATTCTGTCTCAGCCCCCTTATTGCTACACCCTATAAGTTTAGAGTCATCTCAGAATTTCTGCATGTGACATGACCTGATGTTATATTTATAGTCTGATCTGTACAGAGTGAAGAGAAAAGGAGACAAAACTGTTTCTTGTGGCATTCCAGTGTTGCTCACATCTGTATCAGAAACACGAAAACCTCACAAAGGTCTCATAAACTGTGGTCCACCCAACAGGTAGGCCATTATGCAGAAGATTAAAGACTTATCTAACAGCATACCTATAATAATACATTTTATTTATATCGTGCTTTATATTTAACAATCTCAAAGTGCTACAAAATAAGAATAAAATTAACAAACAAGAAATCTATAGAAATAATTTAACAAAATGCCTTTCTAAAAAGATAAGTTTTTAGGTTTCGTTTGAAGGCATCGGTTGACTGTGGGGCTCTCAAGTAGTCAGGGAGGGAATTCCACAGCCTCTGAGCTTATCCCTTAACAGAGATGACTGAATGGTACTGAATTGGTATTTTCACTTTACATGCTTCCACTGGGATCAATCATGAGAAAATATAATGTTAATTTTCACTCATACGTAGATGACACCCAGTTTTACCTTACTTTTTGGCCAAATGAAGTTTCTCTAATGTTGCCTTTAATCAGATTTGTTAGTGAATTAAAGGAGTGGATGGATTAGAACTACTTGTCTTTAAACAAAAAAAAACAAAAAACAGAGATGCTAATTATGGGAGGGAATGATAATGATCGCAACAATATATTGTCACTATTAAACTCAGCTGGAATCACCTTTAATTTTAATGAATCAGCTCACAATCTAGGTGTTATCTTTGAGTCTAGCATGTCATTTGGAGTGCACATTACAAAATTGTCCAAAACATGTTTCTTCTGTCTTAAAAATGTTGGGAAATTAAAGCATTTTCTCAACGTGCGGGATACTGAGAAATTATTTCTAGTAGGATTGACTACTGGTTGTTCAAATTGCTCTTTATACAGTTTCCAGTTTATCCAAAATGCTGCTGCAATAATTATTAGAAGAACAAGAGAATAAAAAGTTCCTAAATCCTTACACTGGTTCCCGGTAAAGTTTAGAGTAGATTTCAAAATCCTACTTTTAATGTATAAAGCATTAAATGGCCAAGGTCTGGCTTACTTATCTACTTAACTTATCTCAAGATGCCGATCTGAGTATGATTTCAAGGATTAATAAAATAACAGTGGAAGGTCAAGCTTTTAATTACAAGGCTCCTAAACTGTGGAATGGTCTGTCTGCTACTGTAAGAGATGCCCCCCTTCAGTCTCAGCTGTCAAATCCCGGCTGAAGACTCACTACTTCAGTTTATTATACCCAGACTAGGGCTGCTGACTAACTGTGGATACTGTATCTCTGTTGTTAGTCATTAGCACTAAAATATAAGTAATAATCCATCCATCCATTATCCAACCCACTATATCCTGACTACAGGGTCACGGGGGTCTGCTAATAATGATAGTTATAATTTGTTACTAACCCTCACCTATTCTTTTCCTGTTCTTGTTACTCAAATGTGACACTTGGTGCCACTGCCCTACTGCCAAGTTGTCTGCCTGCCTAAGGAAAAGTAATCTCTGATGGAGAAGCACTGGAATCGCTAGGTAGAAAGGTCCTTTCATCATGTTAGCCAGCCAACCACTGACTCAGATATGGAATGGCCAGTAGGGGTGGGCAGCTTGATGAATGAGGTCTCCAGGACTCTGAACAAATCTGAATCGTATTATGTGATATCACCCTCTCTTGCATTTTGCTCTGTAGTTGTAATATTATTATTGTACTATCGTATTTTATTGAGGATTACTTGTGTTCTGCCCATTGTATTGTATTCACCCCTTTTATTTTGGCACCCACTCCACGCCCAACCTACCTGGAAAGGGGTCTCTCTTCAAATTGCCTTTCCTAAGATTTCTTCCATTTCTTTTCTACAAGGGATTTTTTGGGAGTTTTTTCTTGTTTTCTTAGAGAGTCATGGTTTGGGGGACTGTCAAAAGACAGGGCCTGTTAAAGCTCATTGCAGCACTCTCTGTGAGATTTTGGGTTATACAAAAATACATTTTATTATTATGTATTGTATTGTATAGTATTGAAGGCACTAGAGAAATACAAAACAGGTTAGAAAAGGTTGAATGCAAGGTTTTAGGATTTAAGCTGGATAGTCTTAATGTTTGGAAAAATTATTATTTTGGAAGTAAGAATAATGACTTTTGGCTTATTTACTTTTGCTGCAATTTCATGAGTAGTTAATATCCTTATATTTGCAGACAAGGATATTTAATGTGGGTTGGTGTTTAGTAACTTATCTAGTGTGTAGGTTTGTGATTCTAAGGAACAATGGGTAAGCATAACAGTGGTCACAAGACTTGCTAACAAGAGTGTATTAGGAACAGCAACATGCATTTTATGCATCATAGTATCATGATACATTGAGAATAAAGAAACACTCAAAACATGGAATTAAATGCAGTCCTGTGGTAAGGACGAGATCATTTTTGATGAAAGGGGACACTGTATGCTGTGCAGTATAACAGGCAATCTACAGCAATTCACCAAGGAAGTGAGAACAGCAGGAGATTTGAAAGAGATCAAAACCTATTGAATATTATGTGGGCGAGTGAAACAAATGATTTCCAATCCCATCAGTAAAGAACATGAAGTTGTGAGTGGATTTGTGTAGGTAATACAAACACTGAATTCTATACAATTAGAAGATATTATGAACATGTTGTGAGTCCATGGACCAAGGGTCTATATAGAGTGGACCAGATATAATTATGCAATTTTCATTACGCTATAACTTATTAAGTTTATTACACAGAAAATCACCCGAAAAATCCCGGACCATTGAGAAGTGTGCAAACTGACGACATGAAGAATCATCTTTGCTCCGAACTGGAATCGTCCCCACATAAATTAAAGTCATCCAGACGATCTGGATCTGCATAATTAGATCTGGACGACCCTGTAGGATGCAAACTGGTGATTGTGCTTTAGCATCACACATTGAATGAGTAGAGCAATGCTAAAGTGCCATTTATGAAAACAATATGACTGATGTCTAAACCTCTGCCATCAACAGAGGCCTCATGTATAAGCAGTGTGTATGCACAAAAATGTTGCATATGCCTGTTTCCAGCTCACATCGCAATGTATAAAAACTAAACTTGGCATAAAGCCACGCACATTTTCACGCCAGCTCAATCCCTTGCGTACCCAAGTTCTCCGCTTGGTTTTGCAAACTGGCGGCACCCAGCATCAATGTAGTGCTAAAGTTTCTGTGTGGTTTCCCTTTCTTTTTTAGATTCACATCCCTGACTTGGCTTGTCAAGTAGACTGAATAAACTACATATCGTTTATTAGTTTAAGGCATCTGACTGTAATCAACCCATAACCATATAATAGTACATGGAATGGTCAAACCATTCCAAATACCATCGCTGCTTTAGTATTGTCACTCTCAGTGTACCACTCAGAGTATTTACCCCACTGTATCTGAGTGTGGAACCACAGATCTACAGCAGCTGATCAGAAACAGGATTATCGGGGTACAGCATTTAGCACACGGTGCTTCAGCCATGTGCACAGTCTATTTGAATTTTACCCATACAGTATGGCAAATGCTTCAGAGCCTGTCCTGTAGGGACCTTATGCTTTAGAAACAGTTTCATTCCAAGAGCTCTAAAGGCACTCAATCAGTCCATCAAGTGCTCCTGATAGAACTGTTTGTACTTATAAATACAATCACCTCACTGTAAACTTGCACTACAGTTATAATATTGCACAACCTGAGCCACTTTATATAGCAAGTATTTACATATGATAATGACTGACTTCTAAGTCGATTTAAATTTCCAAGTGTTATCTTCTTCAAGATCACCATCATCGTCATATGTAAATGGCGAAGGTTGTGCAATATTATAACTGTAGTGCAAGTTTACAGTGAGGTAATTGTATTTATAAGTACAAACAGTTCTACAAGGAGCACTTGATGGACTGATTGATTGGGTTTATAGTTCTTGGGATGAAACTGATTCTGAACTGCGAGGTCCATACAGGAAAGGCTCTGAAGTGTTTGCCGTATGAGAGCAGTTCAAATAGGCAGAATGGCTGACGCAGCGTGTGCTAAATGCTGTATATCGATAATTCTCTTTCCGATCAGCTGCTGTAGAGCTGTGATTCCACACTCAGATACAGTGATACAAATACTCCAAGTGGTGCAGTGAGAGTAATATGGAAAAAGATGATCCACTGTGACAACCCCTAACGGAAGCACCTGAAAGAAGAAGAAGGTGCAGTGAGAATAACAACATTAAAGCACCTATGGTATTTGGAATAGTTTAGCCATTCCATGGACCATCATATTGTTACAGGTTAATTACAACTAGATGCCTTAAACTAATAAACAATATGCGGTTAATTTTCTGTGTAAGCCGCTTCAGGGATGTGGTTCTAAAAGAAAGGGAAACCACACAGGAACATAAGCGCTGCTTTGACACTGGGTGCCAGCAGTTTGCAAAACCGAGCGGAGAACTTGAGTACGCCAGGGTTTGAGCTAGCGTGAAAATCTGCATGGCTTTACGCCAAGTTTAGGTTTTATACATCGCAATTTGAGCGTGGAAATGGGACACGCAACTTTTATATGCGTAGGTACCATTTAAACATGAGGCCCCTGGTGGCACAGCGGTAGAGAGGAGCTGGCGCCCCATTCAGGGATTGTTGCTGCCTCGCACTGTATACTTGCTGGGATTGGCGCAACCTTGGATGGATGGAATAATTAAACAAGTACTACAAAGATATTTCAATGTTCCATAAATGTTTTGAAGAATCAGCTTTCTAAGTTTACAGATGACTTGACATCTATTACAGAGCTGATTGTGTTGTAATTAGTTACTTGGAGAAAGAAAAGGAATGACAGGAATTGGGGGTTAGTACATTTGAAAGAGACAGTACTGCTGCAATACATTTTTTCATCGAGGGTCGCTCACAGCGTCTTGCGGGAGGCAAGAACAATCTCTGGACAGGGCGCAAGCTCATCGCTAATACTGCGCCACCGTGTCCCCATTTTTAATACATGCTTTAATTCCTATCATTATGAAAATTATATCAAGTATACATCTTAATATTTTAATTGTTCCGAGAGCCGTAATATCTAGAATGTAATGTATTCTGTGTCCTGTTGGCGGGAAGTGAAAGCCAGTTTAAGAAGAATGTAGTGATTCGCACACAGAGTACATAGAAGAGCACACAGAATATGAAGCATTTAACATGCTACTTTAGTTACGATGGGATCTGAGAAACTAGTAAATTAAACGATTTTAAGATTAAGTTTATGACGTTCTACTTTAATGACAAGATAAACTATGTGATTAAAGTGGAAATTTCGAGATTAAAGTTGACATTTGGACATTTTTTTCCCCACAGTGTCCCTATTTTGTTTTTCTTTTCTCTGTACCCTAATACGGTTCCATATGACACTTAGACAGTGGGGTACAACTCGCCTTTTCACTGCAACTTTGATATCTAACTACTTCTCATTTATTACGGGCACTGTGTGATTTCCTGAATTTGAACTTTCGAGTTTCTCCGCCACTTGATCAACTTCCTTTTGTTTATATCACTGCTTAAACCAACAAATAGTAAGTTTTTCTTTGCCTCTACTTGGTATTCTCTGAAATTCCACTTTTTCCACCATGCTTTTGCCATTGCCTTTTCACAGAACACAAAATATAAGGGGTTATTTATATTGACTTGCATATTCAAAGAGGTGTAATTCTGGGAGGAGTCTGGATCTGGCGGCAGGCGTGTGCACGTGCGTTACTTTTCACGCTGACTGGGATTTAAGTAGCAAAAGAATGTGGAAGATGACGTACGCACAGATTTATGCATCTGGATTTTTTCGTCTGTACACTCATTTCCGCTTTTGTCTGTACACCATGTTTTTGTCTACGCACTGCGGTATGCATGAGGCCCCAGATCTCAATCCATTTAAACATCAGTAGGATAAGATGGAACAAGAGTTCTATCATAAATTAATTTACTACAACTTTGAGATACATTGCCATTTATTTAGGTCAGCATTTCTATATCACAGTCATGCCCTCAGAAATGTAAGATGTTTGAAGGGTAAATAGGACACCATTCTGCTATCAGGTAATTAAATGGCCTCTCAGTGGATCCTATATATAATTAGTTTTAATATTCTTTACTTTAGAGGTAGTAATTCTTTTCACAGAAAGTCAAAGACTTTGAAGAAAATTACATTTTCTGTAATTTAAATATGACGGCATCAAGATAAGCAAAAGTTGATTGTTCTCTGCAGTGCTTGTGTTTATGAGATGTTCCTATTCTGCATGTTTATACTGTAAAAAACTGTCATTAAAACAAGATTATTCCTAAAAGAATTCAAAGAGCGCAAGTTTGAAGCAATTCATGAAATAATTTCCCTTCTGAGGTTTGACAAAAGAAAACAAATGCCACAATAAACAAAATGTACAGAAGTTATAAATAATTTATATTATAAAATGGTAAATACTATCATGTAGAATATATTAACAGGGAGAAAGTGTTTCATTTGTATTTGTATGTGATGAACACTGCTAATTATTAACAAGCTGATTATAGTGATATATTAGAGCACCTCAATAAATGACAGGCTACAATAAGAAATGTGTAGGGATACATTCAACAAAATGGCAATATGTAATAAAGGTATAGTAATGGGTTGTAAGGTTATAACACTATTTGGAACATGCAATATTGCATTATTTTCTCTTTATTTAAAGATCTTTTAATAATTTCTACACTGGAAAAAATGAACAAATCAACAATACACTTGCCAGAACTTAATATGATATCTGCCTACTTAACAAAGGTC
Source organism: Polypterus senegalus (assembly GCF_016835505.1). NCBI lineage: Eukaryota > Metazoa > Chordata > Cladistia > Polypteriformes > Polypteridae > Polypterus > Polypterus senegalus. Next base: position 90,597,728 of record NC_053163.1, on the reverse strand, counting down.
TCTTTTAAGTATGTTCCTTTACAGAAAAAAAATACAACTTAACATCAGAAATCTGGTCACTATTCAAAGAGTGGATGAAAAGGTGGCGCACACCTACAAGTATATGGCACACGTACAAGTACTTGTGGGTCCACATCAATGGCAGACTGGACTGGTCTTGTAACACAGAAGAACTATATTAAAAGAGCAGACCAGACTCTTTTTTTGTTTGGAGACCAAAGTTCTTAGTTTCTTAAACATATGTACTAACATTCTTTACATATTTTACACCTTTGTGATGGCCAGTGAGATTTTCATCAGTTTAACAGAAGCCCACCAAATAAACAAGCTAATTTAAAGGGCAAGTTCTATTATGAGGCCCACTTTGAGCTCCCTGGAAGTAGCAGCAAAGGAAAGAATGAAAATAAAACTAAGTGTCATTATGAACAAAGCTGCACATTCTCTCTATTACAAATTGAATATTTTTAGCCAACAAATTATTCAGTAAAACTGTTTCAAGAAACACTACTGGGGCTATCTATCTATCCATTTGTTTACAGATGTATGTATCATTAGTTTGCCAAGTATTATAATCCATCAAGAGAAATGCAACCAGTTGACAACTTCTATTGGCCCATGAGCAAACATTTTATATTTAGATGTAATTACATATTATCTGCTGCTGCTCTGTTCAGATTCAGGAGCACTTTTGGCTTCCCTTTGATGTTTTAAGAGTCTATATGCTCAACATACAGGAACACCTGCTCAAGAATGTTGTACCAGACAATGTGGAATATTCTTAAGCAAGTTAAACGATCTACAAGTTCACCCTTATAATATACAATATTGTTAATCAGGTACAATTTATTATAAATTATGAGGAAAACAAAACAAGAGTAGATTTTCATTGGAATGACAAGAGTGTCTTTTTTAACTTTTGTTGAATTTAATTAAAGCATGTAACATTCCATACAATAAAGTCAAACTTAACAAAACTAAATTCAATTCAACCCCCCACCCATGAGAAAGAGAGAAAGGCCAACAGCCAGAGTAAAACTTTTGAGAGTAGTAAAGAGAGAAAAGATTCTTTCACCCCAATATAAGTGCATATTCTAAAATATTATTGATTAGATCCTGCCAAGTTTTAAAAAAGTTTTGAGCAGATCCTCTAAGAGAGAATTTGATTTTTTCCAATTTCAAATTGTATATAACATCATTTACCCACTGACTGAACAAAGGTGGGTTAGGATTCTTCCAGTTGAGCAAGATAAGTCTATGTGCTAATAATGAAGTAAAGGCAATTACAATTTGTCATTCTCCACTTTAAGTCCATCTTTGATTACGCCAAACCCAGCTGTTAATGGATTAGGAGAGATTGTGACACCAAGGCTCTGTGATAGGATCTTCCCCTGTAAACAATTTGGACAATCTTAAATGAGACAGATGTGCTCGATAAAAAATTTTAAGTTGAATAATTGAATGCTTTGCGCATGTGGAGCTAGAGTGAATTCTGTGCATGGTTGCCTTCCACTCCCTTTCTGAAATGTTGAGTAAAAGATCCTTGTCCCACTGTACTTTGGGATATTTAAAATGAAGGGACTTTAAAATGGTTTAATATATTATAGAAATGCTGTCTGAATCATCAAGAATAAGCAATATATTTTTTCGAATAGAAATAGGGGGAAGGTGAGTTAAATTGGGCAGATTTTGTTTAGCAAAGTTTCTTATTTGGAGTTAGTGGAAAAATTGTGTTGATGGAAAACTAAATGTATAGTGCAATTGTTCATAGGATGCAAAGGCATTATTTATATACAAATCTTTACGTGATTTTATCCCATACATTTTCCAAACATTAAAAAACTGTGTAAGATGGAGAGGGTGTAAAAAGGTGGTTATCAAGTAGAGGTGCCACAGATAAAATATTCTCTACCTTGAAGAGCTTCCTACATTAGTTTCATATTCTGAGTGAATTAAGGGCAATTGGGTTGTTAGTATATTGACAATATCTTGCATTTACTGGTTTACAAAGCAAGTAATATAAAGAAGTATAAAGAAGGATTTCATTTCTATTGTAGATCAGGCTAGTGTGTGTTCTATTTTTGTCAGTATCCAGGTTTTAATAGTTTGTATGTTTGCCACCCAGTAATAAACTGAAAACTGGGCAGAGCCATGCCGCTTTCTGATTTAGGTTGTTGCAGGGTTGTCC